>NW_006408600.1:5714535-5718486 GCF_000296735.1 Chrysochloris asiatica | reverse complement strand
AAAAAACTTTACTGCCACAAGGTTAATTTTTACCCCCTGCCTCTACCAGCTTTTTTTTTTTTTTTTTTTTTTTTTTTTCCACTTTGCATCACTCCTCCGATACTTCATCATTATTTGTAGAATAAACCAGATAGCAAATTCCATCTCTGTTGAGTCATTCTAACTCAAAGAAACCCTATAGATAGAACTGCCCCCACAGATTTTTGAAAACTGTAACCCTACGCAGAGTTGATGAGTTGGAACCAACTCCATGGCAGCCCACCTCCACCAGTCTTTACATGGAACAATTGATGAGTCTGAATGGTGCAATTACTCAGTTCCTTCAAGGAACATTTTATTTATATAATTCCAATATATATTTGTTCATGTACTTTACTAACACCATAATTGGGACAAATGAATTTTTTCTCTCTTCCTTATTCATTGTACAGCTTTGACATGAATAGGACATAGTTTAAAATGCCATGGCTTGGATCAGGCACACATTAGTCCTCAAAATGACATCTTTGCTTCTTAGCACTTTAAATACACATTTTGCAGCAAATTGACTCTATTTTCTTATAGTGATTCTAAAGGAAAAAGGAGAACTGACCCATAATATTTCTAAGGCAGTAATATTTAAAGATGAACATAGTTGCAGCTTTCTCTTGAAAAGCAGCTGGTAAATTCAAACCACCGATGTTTTGGTTAGCAATTGAATACTTACTGACTGCCACTAGAGAGACTTTGCTCAATGTAAAATATCCTTTGATTTTGCAACACTGAAAGGGTTCACTAGTTTTTGCAAAGGAATTTGGAAGACATCCACCTGGCCTACTAACAAGATGAGAATCATTTTTATGCCATTACAAAGAAGGGCAATCCAACAGAAGGCAGAATTTGTTCTTATTTATTCAATATATGCTGGTCAAATAATCCAGAAACTACACTATTGAAGAAGACCATAACATCCAGATTGGAGGAAGATTCATCAATAACTTGCAATATGCAGCTGACACAATCTTACTAGCTGAAAGTGAAGAAGACTTACAGATCAAATAATAGAACATTCAATATGAAGTATAACTCAATATAAGAAAATAAAAACCCTTACAAATGTTCTAGCAAACAAAATCATGATAAATGGAGTAAAGATTGAAGTTGACTGGGATTTTGTTTAACTTGGATCCAAAATCAACACACATAAAAGCAACAGGCAAGAAATCAAATGATGTATTGCATTGGGCAAATCTGCTGCAAAATACTTTTTTAAAGTATCAAAGAGCTAAGACATCATTTTGAAGGCTAAAGTGTGTCTGTCTCAATTCAAGGTATAGCTATCCATATATGAAAGTGAAAGCTAAACAATGAATAAGTCCAAAGAAGAATTGATTCATTTGAAGTATGGTGTTGTTGAAGGGTATCAAATATACCATAGACTTCCAGAGGAACAAACAAATTATCCAGAATGCTCCAATCAATGAGGATGGTGAGAATTTTGTCTCATGTACTTTGCATATGTTATCAGGAGGGACTACTTTCTGGAAAAGGACTTCAAACTTGGTAATGTAGATGGCTAGTGAAAAAGAGGAAGACCCCCAAAAAGATGAAATGGGAAAGTGACAATTGGGCTCAAAGTATCAACAACTGTGAGGATGGTCCAGAATTGGACCGTATTTTATTCTGTTATAAACTGGAACTAACTTATTGCTACTTAATAGCAATACATTTGAAACCATATTTTAAAGAATTTTAATATTAATTTAAAAGATAACTTAAAAATATAACTAAAAATTCTATATACCCCTTATTTTAGAGTTTTGGTGTTGCCCTGTAGGATAAGCACTGGAATGCTAACTGAAAGATTGGCAGTTCAATCCTACCAACCACTTATCTGAAACCCTATAAAAGGTGACTATGATTCAGAACTGACTCTAAAACACTTAACAACAACAATGATATCCTTTATTACTAAATTTTGAGGTAAAAAGAATTTATATATTAACTCAGAATAAAATAAACTATAGAGTAAGGAATGAATGAAGTATGAATCTAGTAAAGTTGGAAACATAATGCATAAAGATAACTACCATAGACAAGAGTAAGCTGAAATGCACTATTATTGGCCATTTTGAATCTCACAGTCATATTAGTTAGTATGACATGAATGAGAAATTAAAGAGGAATGGCAGTGCATTTATCATCAAAAAAAAAAAAAAATCAAGATCTGTCTTAAAGTATAATGCTGTCTGTGATAGTATAATAGCCATATACCATACACCGACAATGAAGACCAGTCAATACCTTTATTATTCAAATGTATGCACCAACCATTATAGACAGTGAACCAGTCTGAAATTGAATTGATGATTACTGGTTACCGGAATGCAAAGGTTGGAAACAGAATAGAAGGTTCACAGTAGTTGAAAAATATGGCCTTGATAATAGGAATGATGCTAGAGATCACATGACAGAATTTTGCAGGACCAATGACTTCTTAATTGAAAATGCCTTTTTAAACAACACAGAAGGTGACTATAAACATGAACCTCACCCACAAAGAAATCAAATTGACTACGATTGTGAAAAGAGACCATGGAAAAGCTCCATATCATCAGCCAAAACAAGGCCAGAGACAGACTATGGAACAGACCTTCAATTGTTCATACTCATGTTCAGGCTGAAGCTTAAGAAAATTAAAACAAGCCCACAAGCCAAAATACGAACTTGAACATATCCCACTTGAATTTAGACCATCTTAAGAACAGATTTGAAGCATTACACACTAATAATCGAAGACCAGAAAAGCTGTAGAATAACATCAAGAACATCTTACAGAAAGAAAGCCAAAGAATATTAAAAATATTGGAATGAAAGAAAAGACCAAAATGGATGTTAGAAAAGATTCTGAAATTTGCTCTCTAGTGTAAACATGCTAAAAGGAATGGAAGAAATGAGGTGGTCAAAGAGCTGATGAAAAATTTCAGAGCACAGCTCAAGAAGACAAATTAACATATTATAATGACAAGCGTAAAGACCTGGAGTTAGAAAATGTAAAGCGAAGAATATGCTCAGCATTTACTTCATTGAAATAACTGAAGAAAAATTTTAAACCTCTACTTGAAATACTGAATGATTCCATGTGCAAAATATTGCATGTTGCAAAAATCACCAAAAGAAGAAGGAAGGTATACAAAGTCACTATACCAAAAAAAATTAAAAAAATATGAAAAATAAAAGGTCAATGTTCAATAATTTCACAATGTAATATATGATTAAGAACTGATGGTGCTAAAGGAAGAAGTTTAAGGTACACTGAAGGCATTAGCAATAAACAATGCTCCCAGAAGTGACACTGTACAAATTGATTTATTTCAACAAACTGATGCAACACATGATGTACTCATTCATCTCTTCCAATAAATTTGGAAGGCAATTACCTTGCCAACTGATTGGAAGTAAGTCATATTTGAACCCATTCCAAAGAGGAGTAACTCAACTAAATGAGGAATCATTGAACAATATCATTAATATCACATATAATTAACATTTTTTTGGAACGTCATTCAAATTTAGCTGTAACAGTACATAAATATGGAACTTCCAGAAATTCAAGCTGGATTTAAAAGAGGACTTTCAACAAGGCATATCATTGCTGACGACAGATGGATCTTGGCTTTAAACAGAGAATACCAGAAAGATGTCTACTTGTGCTCTATTGACTGTGAAAAGTCTTTTAATTATTTGAATGATGCATAACATTATATGTCATCTATAGCTGTATAGATAGCACTGTATAGAATGGGTATTCCAGAGCATTTAGTTGTGCTCATTAGGAATCTGTAATATAGACCAACAGCCAGTTGTTTGAACAGAATATGGGAATACTGAAGGTTTAAAATCAAGAAAGGTGTGTGCTAGGGTTGTATTCTTTCACCATACTTATTTACTCTGTATGCCAAAAAAAAAAAA
>NW_006408600.1:5709661-5714258 GCF_000296735.1 Chrysochloris asiatica | reverse complement strand
ATGAAGAAAAACGTGGCATCCAGATTGGAGGAAGACTCATTAACAACCTGCGATATGCAGATGATACAACCTTGTTTGCTGAAAGTGAAGAGGACTTAAAATATTTACTGATGGAGATCAAAGACCACAGCCTTCAGTTTGGATTGCATCTCATTGTAAAGAAAACAAAAATCATCACCACTAGAATAATAAACAACATTATTATCAATGGAGAAAAGATTCAAGTTGTCAAGGATTTCATTCTTCTTGGATCAACCATCCACAGCCATGGAAGCAGCAATCAAGAAATCAAACGATATATTGCTGCACAAGACCTTTTTAAAGTGTTGAAAGCAAAGATGTCAGCTTCAGGATTAAGGTGTGCCTGACCCAAGCCATGGTATTTTTAATAACCTCATATGCATTTGAAACCTGGACAGTGAATAAGGAAGACCACAGAAGAATTGATGCTTTTAAGTTATGCTGTTGGAGGAGAATATCGAAACTGCGATGGGCTGCCAAAAGAACAAATAGATCTGTATTGGAAGTAGTGCAGCCAGAGTGTTCCTTGGAGGCCAGGATGGCCAAACTTTGTCTCTCATATTCAGACATATTGTCAGGAGGGACCAGTCACTGGAGAAGGATATCATGTTTGGTAAGCTGGAGGGTCAGAAAAGAAGAGGAAGAACCCCAGCGAGATGGATTGGTTAAGTGATAGCATCAATGGGCTCAAGTGTGGTAACAATCATGAGGTTGTTCCCAAGACCGGGCAATGTTTCATTCTGTTATGCATAGGGTTGCTATGGAATGGTACCGACTCAGTGGCACCTAACAACAATCAGCCTTCCTCCAATCCTGATGCAGCATTCTTCATATTGTTCCATTTATCAGATTACTGGTTTAGCATACAGATCGAATAAGTATGTTGAAAGGATACAACTCTGATGCACACTTTTCCAATTTTAGACCACATAGTATCCTCTTGTTCTGTTAGAATGACTTCCTCTTGTTTTATATACAGGTTCCACATTAGCACATTTAAGAGTTTTTGAAATCCTGTTCTTCAAAACTGTATCCGTAGTTTATTATGATTTACACAGGTGAATGCCATTGTGTAGTTAGTAATGCACAAGTAAACACCTTTTCAGTATTCTCTCCTGTCAGCCAATATAAATTTATCATCAGCAATGATCCCTAGTCTTGTGTCCTTTTCTTTAATTGGCTTGCATTTCTGGAAGCTCCCTAACAATCCCTGCTGAAACCATTTTTGAATTATCATCAGTAATTTTTTATTTACATGCAATACTAATGATAAATATGGTATCCAATTTGGGTCATGTTTCTTAGAAATGGATCTATTTTAGACTGTTGTCCAGGTAGCTGTCTTCCAGATTATTTGGTATAGATTAGTGAGCAACTCTAGCATTATATCATTTATTTGAAACATCCCAAATTTTATTTTATCCAGTTTTTGGAGCCTTGGTATTGCCAATGTCTTCAGAGCAGTGTGATGTCTTCATTCAGTATTAGTTTCTTATTATGTGTTACTTCCTGAAATGGCTGAACATCAAACAATTCTTATTGGTACAGTGACTAGGTGTATTATTTCCACTATCTCTTCATTCTTCCTATGTCATTCAATATTTTTTCTATGTTATTGTTAAGTGCCATCAACTTAGTTTTGGCTCATAGCTACCCTGCATAGTCTTTGAGGATCAACAGATGAGTTTTAACCACTAACCTCACAGTTAGCAGTCCAGTGTTTACTCTAGAGCTCCAATATTGCAAGTCAAGGCTTCAGTTATTTCTTCAGTTTTTTCACCTTGAGGAATGCTGAGTCTCTTCTATCCTTTTGATTTTCTAATTCTAGGTTTGACCATTTTATTATAATACTTTACTTTGTCTTCTCTAGCTGTCTTTTGAAAATTTCTGTTCTGCTCTTTTATTTTATCATTTCATCTGTTAGCTTTAGCTACCGTATGTTCAATAAAAAAGTTTCAGAACCTCTTCTGACATCCGCTTTGATCTTTTATTTCTTTCCTGTCCTTTTAATAACTTTTTGCTTTTTTTCTTGTACAATGTTTTTGAAGTCATCCCACAACTCTGGTCTTCTATCCTTAGTATTGAATACATCAAATCTCTTTGAGAGTTGAGCTCTGAATTAAAGGACAACATCATCAAGGTTGTATCTCATAGACTTGTTTTAATTTTTTTCAGCTTTAGCTTGAACTTGCATATAAGCAATTGATAGTCTGTTCCACAGTCAGCTTCTGATCTTATTTTGACTGATGATCTTGAGGTTTTCCATAATTTCTTCAACAGATGTAGCCTATTTGAGTTCTTTGTATTCCATCTGGTAAAGTCCACAAGTGTACTCACTGTTTATGCTGTTGGAAAGGTATTTACAATGAAGAAGTCTCTAATCTTGTAAAATTCTATCAAGTGCACTCTAGTATCATGTGAACAAAGCAATATTTTCCAACTACCAATCCTTCCTCTTTGTTTCCAACTTTGGCTTTCATTAGCCAGTAATTTTGACTGCATGTTTGATCAGACTGAAGAAGTTAGTAGAATTAAAAAAAATAAATCATCATTTGCTAGTGGTTGGTATGCGAATTTAAATAATAGTTAGATTACCTGGTCTTACTTGTAGGTGTACAAATATTATGCTATTACAGACAACATTGTACCTCAAGATAGATTTTGAAATGCTCTTTTTGATGGTGAATAAACCAACATTGATCTTGAATTTGTCAACTCTGGCATAGTAAACTATATTATTGTCTGATTCAAAATGGCCAGCATCATTCCATTTCACCTCACTAATTCCTCAGATAGTGATTTTTATGTATTCCATTTCATTGTTGCAAACTTCCAGTTTTCTAGCTTTATACTCATACATTTAATTTCCCAATTATTATTATATTTGAAGCAGTTTCTTCTCATTTTGAGTTGTACTCCAACAACAAATTGTTGTTTTTGTTAAGTGCTGTCGAGTCGATCCCGACCCATAGTGACCCTGTATGGGGTTTCCAAGAAGCCACTAGTGAGCTTGAACTGTTGACCTTGCAGTTCAAACAGCTTTGCAGTCTGACATATTAACCCACAGCGCCACAGTCCTGACTCATCATGACCTTATGCACAACAGAAACACTGCTAGGTCTTGAGCCAATCTCACAATCATTGCTATGTTCTATCCCAATGTTTCTGCTTCTGTGTTTATTCATCTAATTGGGGGTCATCCTCTTTGTCACTGACCCTCAACTTTACCAAGCATGATGTCCTTCTCCAGGAACTGGTTCCTCCTGATAACATGCCCGAAGAATGAGAGTGAAGTCTGGCCATCCTGGCTTATGAGGAGCATTCTAGCTGTACTTCTTCCAATACAGATTTTTTTGTTTCTTCTGGTAGCCCATGATACTTTTAATATTCTCATCCAACATCATCACTCAAATACATCAATTCTTCTACTGTCTTCCTTATTCATTGTCCAACCTTCTTATGCATATTGGGCTATTGAAAATACCATCAAAAGAACATGGAAGGAATACACAGAGTCACTGTAACAAAAAAGAAATGGTTGATTTTTAAACATTTCAAGAGGAAATCTATGATACTGAAGAAAGAAGTCAAAGGTGCATTGAAGGCACTGACAAAGAACAAGTCTCTCAGAATTGATGGAACACAAATTGAAATCTTTCAACAGAGACAGTGCTAGAGGCACCCACTCATCTTTGCAAAGTAATTTGGAAGATAGCTACCTCATCAACTAATTTGAAGATATCTGTATTTGTGCCTATTCCAAAAAGAGGCTGCCCAACAGAATGCAGATTACAAGCAAGTGAAGTTTTACTAAAGAAAATTCAACACTGCTACAGCAGTGCATTGACAGAGAGCTGCAGAGGTTCAGGCTGGAACCAGAAAAGGATGTGGAATGAAAGATAATGCTGATGTTAGATGGATCTTAGCTGAAAGCAGAGCACAGCAAAGCAAGGCCCTGAAATTTTTACACCATAAATGTCATTAAAGTTTACTCGGAGAAGGAAATCTCCCATTTTATTTTGACTGCATTCCAAGCTGAAGGGCTCATTCTCTGGCAATATATTAGACAATGTTCCACTGTTATTCACAAGGTTTTCAGTGACTAATCTTTCAGAAGTTATCCTTTAGAAGTCTTAGTATAGAAGTGCCACTGAAATCTTTCTATCATGGTGGCCCTGTTGGTATTTGATATACCTAGTAGTGGCAGGCATAGCTTCCAGCATCATAGCAGCATGCAAAACACTACATATACACATACAAACCAAGGATTTCATAAAGTTCCTAGAAAAATAGAATTAAAAGGTGATGAAAATTTTTCAATCGAGTTGTTGAAGCCCTCATGTATGTATAAAACATATGGTGGTGGTGGTAGTGTACCATGGAGTCAATTCTGACTCATAGTAACCCTGTGTAAGATTTCCCAGACTGTATTTTTTATGGGAGCAAAGGGCTCATCTTAGTTCTGTGGAGCAGCTGGTAGTTTCAAACTACTGTCCTTGTGGTTAGTAGTCATTTCATAACCCACTATGCTACCAGATCTCCATTTATATAATATGTAAAATTATATAATAACTAT
>NW_006408600.1:5707204-5709021 GCF_000296735.1 Chrysochloris asiatica | reverse complement strand
TCCTTAGAAGCCAAGATGGCAAGACTGTCTTTCATACTTTGCACATATTGTCAGGAGGGACCAGTCCTTGGGAAAGGTCATCATGCTTGGTAAAATTGAGGATCAGTGACAAAGAGGAAGACCCTCAATGAGATGAATTGGATAGTGGTAGCAGCAATGAGCTCAAATTTATCAACAATTGTGAGTATGGCACAGGACTGATCAGTTTTTTGTTCTGTTGTGTGTAAGGTCACTATACGTCAGAACTACCTGTACAGTACCTAACAACACAACAATATCCCTGAACATTTTTTTTTTCATATACACTGAGATATCCTTTCAGCATCTTATTGTTTTTAGTTGTCATCAAGGTGACTCCTTTTATTTAGTTATTTGGAATCTATTGCACCTACTCTTCACTTATGGACTCTCTCATTATCCAATATTTTACATTGACAACTTTGATAATATACTCATGTGGGATCTCTGATGGCTCAGACCCGAAAAAGTGCCACAGCTGGACCCATGGTACCCTTCTAGTACCACATCAAATGACAAATTGAAGGCCATGGCAATAACCAGTCCACAGGAGGGCTAGTGGCCAGATAGCCAAAGGATGCCTTCTCCCTTTCATCTAGTCACTGAAGGTACAGGCCTATGATAGGATGATGCTAGATCACAGGAAGGCAGAAGAAGGCTTTAGTGTGAGCTCCAAGGTGCCAGAAAACTTAGCAGGGTGAGGTACGAGAGTTAGTAGGAGGGGATCATTTATTACTGTGGGATTGGAGCAGATGGCAGGCAAGTGGGAGCCCTTTCCAGGGTAATTGGCAGAGACCACAGGTGAAGGATGAGTAGGGTCCCTGCCCAGGGCAGGTGATTTGTAGGCAGTCAACATACAACCTGTCATAGGGTCGCTATGAGTCAGTACTGACTCAATGTCACCTAACAAAAAATAACATTACCACCTCCTACCACCCCATGGACTCTGCAGAGATGGCCAAGGTATGATGGAGAAGGGGGTCCACTGTGCCACACACATCCCTAGACACACTGAAGGCTTCTGATGGGCAAGGAATGAAAGGGTGGTGGTACAGTTTGGCTGTAGCCCCTGACTCTTGCATAATACCAAGAGGAAGCTCCTCAGTGAGATGGATTGGCACGGTGGTAGCAGCAATGGGCACAATCTTAACAGTGATTGTGAGGATGACTCAGGACCAGGCAGTGCTTCATTCTGTTGTACATAAGGTTGCTATGAGTCAGAATCAACTGGACCTCACCTAACAACAGCAACAGCATAACAACCTGGTCTTTGGGAAGTAACCATGTTGATAGGCAAGGAGTTGGTGTATATGTCTTCAGTCTTTTTTCATTTGAGTATGGGGCAAGAAGAGGAATGAGAGGAAGCAGAATAAAAATGTGGAAGAAAACTGTATGAAATACCTTCTCACAATAAGGCAAACCTTTAATAGAAAGTTACCAGTGATAATTCTTAGGGTAGCGCAAAGACATACAATCAGTTTGCAAGTCTTATCAACTTGCAAACAAATTTTAATTACACACAAAGCAGGTTATGCACAAGAAATATGATTTTTTTAATATGTCAGTCTCTTTCGAAAAACATTGTTTTTAATTTTATCCTAACTCACTACACTATTAATTCTATCCAATTACTAGAAGATGACATTTGTATATCTCCATCTATTTGCTAAAACTCTGACTTCAAAAGTGAATGAAAAAAAAATGTGATTAAAAGGAAATGAAAATGTTCATGACTTGTTTGAGGATTCTTCATATAGTAATTTCTCTCTTGCCATTTCTTACAGGAATTTTCCATATTC
>NW_006408600.1:5705146-5706832 GCF_000296735.1 Chrysochloris asiatica | reverse complement strand
AACTTCTACCTTTGCATTTCCAACCCTCATAGTCCGTCCTGATAAGCATTATTCACTACAGTATCACAAGTTACCCATCTGTATCGCCTTTCATTAGCTCCGCCCAGACAGATTGAATAGTACCTACTGGAGATTCTGCCTTCCACCATGCTCCCTAGCACTAGGTTCCCTCTTGAAAGCTTGTAAGCCAGCCACTTCTTGCGTTTGTAGTCCCCCTCTTCCAATTTGAGTATCCAATGTCCAAGCTGCCCTTCTCTGTCCACTCTGTGTGTGTGTGTGTGTGTGTGTGTGAATGTTTGTTGCTATGAGGATTTGTTCCCTCTTTTGAGTCACTACTTCATAGGTATAGGTCAAGTTCATCAGACTGTATTAGCTCACTCTTTTTTTTTTTTCCCCCTCTTCTTTCCTCTCCTGGTTATGTTCCAATCGTCCAGTCATCCGGTCCAGGTCACATGGGTATCATTTGCAAGTGTGGGCGCTCCTGTGCATATCTCCTCTCTTCCCATCAGTCAGTAGCTCCACTCTCCTCTTGAGTCCTCCGTGGCCACGCCACTGACTCTGGGCCCAAGAGTTCCCAGGTCAAGAAATCAAACGATGAATTGCATTAGACAAATCTGCTGCATAAGACCATTTAAAAGTGTTGAAGAGCAGGGATGTTGGCTTGAGGATTAAGGTGTGCCTGATCCAAGCCATGGCATTTCAATAACCTCATATGCATGCAAAAGCTGGACAATGAATAAGGAAGACCTCAGAAGAATTGGTGCCTTTGTGTTATGATGTTGGAGAATAATATTGAAAGTGCCATGGACTGCCAAATGAACCAATAGATCCATTTTGGAAGAAGTGCAGTCAGAGTGCTCCTTAGAGGCCAAGATGGCCAAACATCGTCTCTCATACTTTAGACATGTTGTCAGGAGGGACCAGTCACTGGAGAAGGATATCATGTTTGGTAGGGTGGAGGGTCAGAGAAAAAGAGATAGATCCCCAATGAGATGGATTGGCCAAGTGGCAACATTGATGAACTCAAGCATGGCAACAGTTGTGACGTTGGCCCAGGATCAGGCAGTGTTTTGTTCTGCTGTTCATAAGGTTGCTTTGGGTTGGTACTGACTCAATGGCACCTAACTACAACAACAACAAGCCTAAATTTATTTTTGGAAATATCAATACTTGAAAATAGAAACAGTTGGTATCATTTTGTTTAAGTTAGTTTTCTACTTAAAAGGAAAGGACTATGAAATACATCAAGAAGATAATTTTTCTAGCGGCATCATTTAGAGAGGTACAGTTCAGGGATCAAATGCTCCTTACTAGAGTCTGATTTTCATCTCACCATCAGTCAAGCCATGGCATCTGCCACAGTTCTACTTCAGACCAGTGGAAGGGATGCTTACCTGCTACTGTTGGGATAACCATCTGTTAGCAAACAAAGATCTTGAATACTATGACTGTCTAGAGGGACTAGAAGACATACCTTTTATACACTGAAACTCAACTAGAAGAAGATTAAAAAAAAAAGGCCAAAACAATTTTTGATAAAGGAAACAAGGGTAAATTGCTACAATTTGATGAACTTGACCTATACTCATAGAGGTGTTGTTGTTGTTGTTAAGTGCCATCTAGTCGGTTCCGACCCATAGTGACCCTGTACAGGGTTTCCGAGGGTGTAAATCTTTACGGGAGTAG
>NW_006408600.1:5687122-5687631 GCF_000296735.1 Chrysochloris asiatica | reverse complement strand
AAAATCAACAAGCCAATGGCAAACCTAAGAAAAAAAAAAGGAAGACAAGACACAAATAACATACATATGAAACCACATGGGTGATGTAACAACAGAACCAATAGAAATAAAAAGGATAATAACAGATTATTATGAAGATTTGTACTCCAATAAATTTGAAAAACTAGAGGAGATGGATACATCTTTAGAACAGCACGGCCTACCTAAACTTATACTTACAGTGAAGTAGAAAATGAACAGACCTATAACAAAGGAAGAAATTAACCAGCTCATCAAAAAATCCCAAGCAAAAAAAGTCCAGGCCCAGATGGCTTCACTGGTGAGTTTTACCAAACATTTAGGGAAGAGCTGTCACCAATTCTACTCATATTATTCCAGAATATAGAAGAGGATGGAATACTCCTTAATGCACTCTATGAAACAAGCATAAACCTCATACCAAAACCAGGAAAATACATCACTAAGGAAGAAAATTATACACCAATGTGCCTCATAAACATAGATGCAAA
>NW_006408600.1:5683192-5684773 GCF_000296735.1 Chrysochloris asiatica | reverse complement strand
CTATTCCGACTCGATGGCATCTGACAACAACAAGAAGAAACTAAGAGAGACTTACAATAATCAAAGAATATACCATGCTCCTGGATAGCAAGACTTAAAATTGTGAAAATGTTAATACTACCAAAAGTAATCTACACATATAACACAATCCCAATCCAGATTCCAATGACATTCTTTATAGAGATGGGAAGAAAAAAATCACAAACTTTATATGGAAAGGAAAGAGACCCAGGATAAGCAAGGCATTGCTAAAGAAGAACAAAGTTGGAAGCCTCTCACTCCCTCATTTCAAAATTTACTGCATGGACACAGGTCAAATAGCCTGGTATTGGTACAATGAAAGATACATAGATCAATGGAACAGAATTGAGAATCCAGAAATTAACCTAGCCACACACAGCCAACTGATCTTTGAGAAGGTGCCAAAGTACATTGAGTGGGGAAGACAGTCTCTTCAAAAGATGGTGCTGGCAGAACTAGAAATTGATATGCAAAAGACTGAAACAAGATCTTTACCTCACGCCATATACAAAAACCAACTCAGCATGGATTAAAAACATCTCATAGAGATGATCATATACAATTAAGTCATCTGTAACTTTGGCCATTTCCCAAAAACAAGGGTAACAGAAAAACATATTGCTAAAAAATCATGTTGTTGTTAGATGTGACCAAGTTAGTTCCAACTCAGAGCAACCCTATACACAACAGAATGAAACACTACCAGGTCTTGTGTCATCCACACAGGTGTTATTTTTGAGTCCATTGTTGCTGCCACTGTGTCATTTCATCTAGTTGAAGTAGTCTTCTTTTTTGCTGACAATCCACTTTACAAAGCATGATGTCATTTTTCAGGATCTTGTCCCTCCTGATAACATGTCCAAATAATGAAAGATGAAATCTGGTTATATGCACTTCCAAGGAGAATTCTGGCTATACTTTTTTCCAAGACAGATGTTTATTCTTCTGGATGTTCAAGTTACCTTCAATATTCTTCTCAAGCACCATCCTTCAAATACATCAATTTTTCTAAGTTCTTCCTTATTCATTGTTCAACTTTCACATACATACAAGGTTATTGAAAATACCACGGCTTGAGTCACATTTAGTTCTCAAAGTGACATCTTTAAAACTTTAAAGAGGACTTTTGCAGCAGATTTTCCTAATGCAATGAATCCTTTTCTTTCTTGATTTCTATTTATTTGAGTATTGACTGTGGTGCCAACTAAAATGAAATCTAACTTCAGTCTTTTCCCCATTTCCATGATATTGTTTATTGGTCCAGGTGTAAGGATTCCAGTTTTCTTAACATTGAGGTACAATCCATACTGGAGTCTGTAATCTACAGTGTTCATCAGTCAATATTTCAATCATCAGTTTCAGCAAGTAAAATTATGTCATCTGTATATCACAGGCTGTTAATGAGTCTTCCTCCAAAATATACAAAAACTTTTATTAAACAAAAATATCAAAACGTGAAGCTCGCGTTTCTTGTCATATCCTTACCAAGGTCTATACACTTTTGAAGGTGGTATTTCCGTGTCTTGAACCCTTTCCCAAAGAATTCTGTGACCTCCTATT
>NW_006408600.1:5672409-5682737 GCF_000296735.1 Chrysochloris asiatica | reverse complement strand
TAACAACAAGAGTTATCTATGGTGGACAAATTTCAGCAGAGTTTCTAAAATAACACAGAGTAAGAAGAAGGAAAGGTGGACTACTTTTAAATTATTAGCCACTAAAATTTTATGAATAACAGGAAACATTGTCTGATGTAGGGCCAGTACATAAAAACATTATGAATTGCACCAGAATGTTATGAGATATAGTGTCAAAAGATGAGCCCCTCTCTTTGGAAAGAACATAAAATACGACTGGGCAAGAGCTGCCTCATCAAAGTAGAGGTCATTAAGACTACAGAAATAGAATAAAGCTTTAGGTAGCTTCATTTTTTGATGCAGCATAACTCAAAATGAGGAGAAACAGTTACAAACAACCATCAGAGCATGGAATGTGCAAAGTTTGAATCTAGAAAAATGGGAAGTGGTAAAAAAATGTAACGGGAAACATAGATATCTATATTTTAGGCATTAGGATTGCACAAGGAAAAATGCAGCATCAGAATACAGTCCCAGTGCACACCTTTCCTAATTTAAACCATTTGGTATCCCCTTGCTCTGTTCGAATAACTGTCTCTTGGTTTATGTACAAGTCCCTCAAGAATACTATAAAGTGTTTTGGAATATCCATTCTCTGCAATGATATACATAGCTTAGCATGATCCACACAGTTCAAAGTCTTTGCAGAGTAAAGCAGAAGTAAACATCTTTCTGGGATTCTCTGTTTTCAACCAAGCTCTATCTGAGATTAAGAATGATATTCTTTGTTCCATATTCATTTCTGAATCCAGCTTTAGTTTGTGAAAGTTCTCTCTGATGTACTATTGCAGTAGTTTTTAAATTATCTCCATCAGTATCTTACATGCAATTGATATTAATATTGTTCGATGATTCCCACATTTCTCTGAGTCACCTCAGTTTGGAATGTGTACAAATACGAACCTCTTCCAACCAGTTGGCCAGGTAGCTCTCTTTCATATTTGTTGGCGAAGATGAGTAGCATCTCAATCAAGCACTGCATCAGTTCCTTGAAAGAGCACAATTTGTATTTTGTCAATTCCTGGAGCCTTGTTTTTCACCAGTGTCTTCAGAGCAGCTTAGACTTCTTCATACAGTACTATTGTTGTTATTGTTTGGTGCCATCAAGTCGGTATGGATCCATAGTGACCTTATGCGCAGCAGAACGAAATGCTGTCTGATCCTGGGCCAACCTCACTACTGTTGCCACACTTGGAGGCCATCGATGCTGCCACTTGGCCAATCCATCTCATTGGCGGTCTTCCTCTGTTTCTCTGACCCTCCATCTTACCAAACATGATGTCCTTCTCCAGTGACTGGTCCCTCCTGACAGTATGTCCAAAGTATGAGATACGAAGTTTGGCCATCTTGGCCTCTAAGGAGCACTCTGGCTGCACTTCTTCCAAAACAGATCTATTGGTTCTTTTGGCAGCCCACGGCACTTTCAATATTTTCCTGGAACACCATAACTCAAAGGTATCAATTCTTCTATGGTCTTCCTTATTCACTGTTCAGCATTCGCATGCATTTGAGGTTATTGCAAATACCATGGCTTGGGTCAGGTGCACCTTAGTTTTCAAGCTGACATCTTTGCTCTTCAAAACTTTAAAAAGGTCTTGTGCAACAGATTTGCCTAATGCAATACGTCGTTTGATCTCTTGACTGCTGCTTCTGTGAGTGTTAATAGTTGATCTAAGAAGAATGAAGTCCTTGACAATTTCATTTTTTTCTCTTGATAAGAATGCTGTTTATTGGTCCATTGGTGATTATTTTGTTTTATTTACATTGAAATGTAATCCATACCAAAGACTGTTATCTTTGATCTTCATCAGTAAATATTTTAGGTCCCCTTCACTTTCAGCAAGCAAGGTTGTATCATTTGCATATCGCAGGCTGTTAATGAGTCTTCCTTCAATCCTGATGCCACGTTTTTCTTCATAGAATCCAGCTTCTTGGATTGTTTGCTCAGCATACAGGTTGAATAAGCATGGTGAAAGAATACAACCTTATTGCACACCTTTTTAAATTTTAAAACAGTATTATTGGGCCTTTATTTAATGCCACATCTTGAAATTATTGATTTTTTTTTGGTATAGTGATTCTCTGTATAAATTCTTTCTTCTTTTGGTGCTTTCGGCATCATTCAATATTTTCCCTATGGAATTGATCATTTTTTCAACTCAAGACTTGCATTTTTCCTTCAGTTCTTTCAGTTTGAGAAATGCCAGAGTGTTCTTCCATTTTGTTTTTTGTTAACTCCAGTCCTTTGCACGTTTCATTATAATACTCAACTTTGTCTTCTCAACTGCCCTTGAAAAATTTCTCTTCTGCTCTTACTTCCTCATTTCTTCTATTGGATGTAGCATCAGGAAATGTGTGCATAGAGCAGTATTGCTTCACCACACATATTCAATCTGTATGCTGAGGAAATACTCCAAGAAACTGGACTATATGTAGAAGGCTGTGGCATCAGAATTGGGTGAAAACTCATCAGCAACCAGAATGTTGTTTAGAAGTAGGATGACCAGACTTCATCTCTCACATTTCAGAGAGCACTTGTTTGCAGCTATTCACTGATTGAATGTTATTGTTTTTGTAATGTGCCGTGGAGTCAGTTCTGACTCATAACGACCCTGTACAGGGTTTCCAAGGCTGTAAATCTCATCTGTCTCCTGTGGAACAGCTGGTAGTTTCAAACTGTTGACTCTGAGGTTCACAGCTCGATTCGTAACCACTACGCTACCAGAGCTGTTTAATCACATTTTGTTTGCATGTATGAACATGAATCCTATTAACAATACTTTTTGATTTACCCTCACATAGAAAATTTGAATTACTTAATTAGAAGTTTCCAGAGCAGTGACTCTCAGATTTTAGCATGCGTCAAAATTCCCTTGAGTGCTTATTTAAATACAGATTTCTGAGCACTATCTCCTGAGTTTGGAATTCAGTGCATTTGGGATGTTGCCCAGTGACTTGAATTTCTATCTGGTTTCCAGTTGATGGTGATTCTACTAATCTGGGTGCCACATTTTGAGAGCCATGGAGTTCTGAGTAGAAAAAATGGTTTGTATTCAGCTGCTAATCCAAAGGTAGGTGACTTCAATCTACCCAGAAGTGCTTCAGGACAAAGGTTTAGCAATCTGTTTCTAGGTATCTGTTAAAAAACCTATAGCCAGGAATCTCGTATTGAACAGTTCTAACCTGTGACCATGAGGTTGCCATAAACCAGAATCAAGTTGATGGAAACAGATTGCTTTCTACATTTTTTGTGAGATTTTTTTTTTGGTTTGTTTTCGTCTCAAGCATGAAATATTGATATGTACTCTGAATAAAAAAAAAATTGATTATGGTCTTTCTTTCACTTTTCCTTCTTTCCATTGGATGTTGTTGTTAGGTGCCATGTTGTTGTTATGTGCCAACGACTCACAGCAACCCTATGCCCAGCAGAATAAATCACTCTCCAATCCTGGGCCAAGCTCACCACTGTTGCCACGCTTGAGTCCATTGATGCTGCCACTTGGCCAATCCATCTTGTTGGAGTCTTCTTCTTTTTCTCTGACCTTCTACCTTATCAAACATGATATCCTTCTTCAGTGACTTGCCCCTCCTGACAATATGTCCAAAGTATGAGAGATGAAGTTTGGCCATCCTGGCCTCCAAGGAGCACTCTAGATGCACTTCTTCCAAAACGGATCTATTGTTTCTTTTGGCAGTCCACGGCACTTTCAATATTCTTCTCCAACACCATAAATCAAAGGCATCAATTCTTCTACGGCCTTCCTTATTCACTGTCCAGGTTTCATATGCATATAAGGTTTTTGAAAATACCATGGCTTGGGTCAGGTGCACCTTAGTCCTCAAGCTGACATCTTTGCTTTTGGACACTTGAAAGACGTTTTATGTAGCAGATTTCCCTAATGCAATAATCATTTGATTTCTTTGATTTCCATTGGATAGATATGTGCAAATTTATGAACCTGTTGTAAGACATCTCCAAAGTATTTGAAAAATCATAGACCAAAGAAGGAAGACCTAGGGAAAGATGTATGACTTTACAGAAGTTTCTGATTCTTAGATTCTCCTGTTGTATTTGATAGGTGTCACTGAGTTGTTTCCACCTCATGTACAACACATGGAAACACTGTCCAATCATGCACCATCCTAACAATTATTGTTATGTTTGAGCCCATGGTTGTAGCTGTTACTGTGTCAGGCTACAAAAGATTAGAAAGTCATGAAATACAGTATAAGGCAGATTTATTAGAACATGAGAAAAGGAATACCTACAGGGAATATGTGCCATAAATGAAAGCTGCATCACCTCACACTTACAGCTTGACATGTATTTATAGGGAGAGATTTTTTTCTGCAATTATGGTCATTTCTATTTCAAACAGGAGGCAAACTTTCCTGTTTGCATAGTTTTGCTCTCATGTATCACGTCATCTCTCCTTTTTCCCATGCTGTACGGCATCCAGTGTATATGATGAAGTCTAAGATTCAAGATAGTCCATTGCAAAGGCACCTGGGATACTTAACATAACCTGTTTTGCATCTGTGCTGAAAACTGGTTTGTTGTTAAGTACCATGGAGTCAGTTCCAACTCATAGTGACCCTGCACAGGGTTTCCGAGGCTGCAAATCTTTATGGGAGCAGAAATCCTCATCATTCTCCCACAGAACAACTGGTAGTTTTGAACTGCCTACCTTGAGATTAGCAGTCCAATTCATAACCACTAAGCTAAAACTGGTTAAAGGGAGGATAATGTGTAGGTAATGTGCCTGCCTGACAAAGAGGTAGATTGTTTTTATCTTGTTTGTATCCTGTTTGGTAAGGTGGAGGGTCATAGAAAAAGAGGAAGACCCCCAGAGAGATAGATTTCAAAATGGCAGCATCAATAGGCTCAAGAGTGACAACAGTTGTGAGGTTGGCTCAGGACTTGCAAGTGTTTCATTCTGTTGTGCATAGGGTCGCTGTGAGTTGGTACTGTCTCGATGGCACCTAACAACAACAACAACAAACTTGACCTGCAAATAGATTCTATCTTTTTTCCACATTCTGTCCCTCTTTTTTGTGTGTGTGTTTGAAAGTTTGTTCTGGTTCTACTGATCTTTTCCCAATGGCGCTTTCCTGCTGCTCCTGTAATTTTCCTTAGTTTTTTCCTGTTCCCTTACCCTAGCACAACCACTGTGTCAGTCCATTTCCTTGAAGGTCTTTTTCTATTTCCTCACCCTCTACTTTGCCAAGCACTAATTCTTTCTGGTCCATTTTTGTAACATGTCTAAAGTAATTAAGATGAACCCAATTAATTATTGTGCAATTCTCATTCTTTGAAATGTTATCCATAGTTTTTTTAGGATTCTTATAGTTAAATGCTGTTGCACAGTCAATAAAACACAAGTTAAGTATCTTTCAGGTATTCTCTACTTTCAGCCAAGACCCATCTAATTTCAGCAATGATATTTTTAAATATACATCCTCTTTTGAATCCTGTTTGAATTTCTGACAGTTCCTTGTCAATGTGCTGCTGGCAACCATATTTTAATTACTTTCAGCAAAGTTTTCTTTCTTGTGATAGTAATGATATTGTTTGATCATTTCTGCTTCCTGTTGGGTTGTCTTTCTTTGAAACAGGTGCAGACATGTATCTCTTCCTGACTGTTGACCACAGAACTCTCTTCCAAATAGCTTGATATAAATTAGTGAGAACCTCCAGTGCTGTATTGGTTAGTTTCTTCCTAATAAAATAAATATTCTCAACTTGCAGAGTATGCATAGGTATTAAATAAATAAATATTTTGCTTTGCAAAATGTACATTGCCTACAAACGGAGATATCAAGATATTTGTTTATGGCCCAGCATTTATTATCAAAGCATGGCTATGAATATTGGTTAGGAACTCAGTTTAGCCCACCAAAATGTTTAATGAAATACTAAGCATGTTTTAAAATGTTCTTTAACATATATAAATATTAAACCTCCATTAAATCCATCTCTAGTGCTTTCCCCACATGCAACAAATCTTTGTTATAAGAAATGTATTTTGTTAAACTTTCACAAGACCCATCACAATTTCTCAGGTATAATAATTGTTCTAAAATGATTGTTAGATTGTATAAATATGAAGGGGCTTCAAAAAGTTCATATAAAAATGAAATGAGAAGATAATGGAATTTTCCACAAACTTTTTGAAACCCCTCATTTGTGTCTTTTGAAAAATACAAGTGATACATTGAGTATCTTCTAAAAATATTATTTTTGAAAATTTTTATTGTGAATCAGATTAAGGCTTACAGAGAAGATCATCAGTTTTGCATTCACCATATCATACACTTTGTTTCATATCAATAATTGAAATCCTTCCATCTAACAACAGTTACCCCACTTCTTCTCTGGGATTCTTATTTCCATTCCACCATCTTTCCCAATTGTGGAAGTTTGTATTTACTTGATATAGTGTTTCTATACAAAATCTTTTAAATCCCCACCAAATGATTGGGTGGGACCATGCAAATATGGTATATAGGACTCTAAGGCTGGGATTGGTTAGTTTTGCCTTCCAGCTAGGATTAAACAGAGCCATCTCATAATCAGATCTGAGGACCATCAAGAAGGAAGACATGAGTGAGATCCTTACCTAGAGAAACAGTGACTGCAGTGGTGACAACAGATGTGGTGGCATGGAGAGACAGCAGTTTCTGGCTGTAGACCCATGAACTGAGTAAAGCTAAGTGCCTATGGTCAAGAGCCCTTTGGGCATTCACAGTCTGGTTAAAAGAGTTTGTAACATTTACTTGAGCAAGGCAGAGACCAAGACTCACTTGGCTGAGAGGCAGAAGAAAAGAGTGAGGCGTGCCTGAAATATGGCAGACAAGAGGTGTTCCTGATTGAGCCAATTACTGGATCCTGAACTTTTTTGATCCTGAAGTGTACCCCATTCACTTCCCTAGTAAACTGCATAATCATGAGTATTGTTATGAGTTCTGTGTGGTCATTGCAGTGGATTATTGAAACCAGATGTGAAGCAGAGAATTCTGTGAGAGGAATGTTTGGTGTCAGAATAGATTAAAGAAGGTTGTAGCATGGAAGCATGTCTGACACATGCTTAATAGGAATCAGCCTTAGGCTGATTTTGAGTTTGATTCTCTTTTCTTTTGTGAAGCCAGGGGAAGTCAGATGTGGGTCCCTCACATGGTTTTCACACCAACATTTCTTTTGACCTTGAATGGTTGATCATATCATAGTGAGTATACCTTATTAATTGGAGTCCTGGTGTGGCACTGTGAGTTAACATGCCGGACAACAAACTTGTTTGAACTGCAAGGTCAGCATTTCAAGCTCACCAGCTTCTCTTTAGAAGCTGTATACAGGGTCATTATGGGTTAGATCCCACTTGACGGCACTTAACAACAACAACAGCATACTTTACTAATATTGTTGTCTGCTCCTATATACTTATGGTTGAAAATTGGTCCATGATGGGTGAATTCCATTCCAGATCTGAAGGGTGGTCAAAGGCCATAGTCTCGGGTTCCTCCAATTGCTTTCTGACAATAAGTGTTTTTGTAATTTTAAGTTGTGCTCTAGCTACATTGTCTCCTACTTTATCTGGGATCTCCTCATGTGTTCCCTTTCTAAACAGTTGGTAGTGGTAACCAGACACCATTTAGTTCTGGTCTCAGTGTCAAGAAGACTGATGTTCACGTGTTCTGTTAGTTCATTGGACTAATTGATTCCAAGCATCTTTCATTTTCATAACTCTTCTCCTGCACATGGAGATACCAATAGTTTCACTTTAGATAGCAACTCATGAGCTAAAAAAATATTTGTGAGTCGTGTATTTGCAGGGGAATGAGCTTAAGGAACATTGCATAGCAAATCTTGGCTTTCTCTAAAACATCAAAAGTTGATACTATTATCTTCTTCATGTGTCTTATTTTGTTTCAAAGCATTTGATTCTCTGTAGGCATAATGAGTTACCAGCTCTATTGTTGTATCTTTTAGACATAACTAAATGTAGCTTGGATTCACAAATTCACCATATACATACTGCTTCCTCTGTAAATGCAAAACAAGTTCCTCGATCTCAAATAACATTATTTTTCTTATTTATGACATTAACTTTTAAATTATACTTTCCTAGACTTAAGTTCCTCACTCTGATTTTATTATTGATGAGTCTTGTTGTATTTCTAACTAGAGGGAGTAACCAGGTGCTAGCAAGATTAACCATGTTTTTTAGGTGTATGTCTACCAGCTATCAGGCCTAGACATTCTTCAACTTTCTGGACCTACACCTTGCTCAGAATTACAATTCAGGATAATGTTAGACTTAGATTGCTGTTTTTCAGGATTACACGTCCTTCCATAGCATTGGATTGGGTGTAGTTGTGAAGATGGTCTGGACCTCTAAACTCTATCACAGAAAAGTGTTTTGACTTACCTTACATGCATAGCTTGGTAAATACCCATGGAAACCACAATTACCATTAAGAAGGGACACTAGATTCTATTTTTCCAACTTTCAGGAGTGTATAGGTAAAGTCTTTTCCTTTGAGGGATGAGTATACTAGTGAGTGTACTCTAAAGAAGTGGAGAGCTATTTTTGAAGGATTAATATTTCAGGGAACTGCCCTTCTAAAGAAAATCTGGAGCATGTGTAAAGTTGTGGGAGAGAAAGAGAGTCAATGGTTGTGGTAAACATTGAGGCAGGAAGTGTGGTAGAAGGTAATAATTCCTCAATTTGTGAACTTTGAAATTGTAAGAGAAATCTGAAAATTGATCCACTATCTTATTTGGAGAAATGTTGTTTCAAATATTAGGGTTAAAGTCTAAATTTCATTCAGCACAAACCCAAAATGAATTAAGATAATCAGCAATTAT
Organism: Chrysochloris asiatica; assembly: GCF_000296735.1. Lineage (NCBI taxonomy): Eukaryota > Metazoa > Chordata > Mammalia > Afrosoricida > Chrysochloridae > Chrysochloris > Chrysochloris asiatica. The sequence continues at coordinate 5,673,850 of NW_006408600.1, read as the reverse complement.
ATAATATACCCAGAAAAGGGGAAATGTGAGTTCTCTCTACATGAAGAGAGCATCATTTGAATGCTTTATTATTATTTTTTTAAAATTCACAGTGAATAGCATTTAATCAGGGAGTCATGGTGTGGCTCTGTGGGTTGTAAAGTCAGCTTGAACTGAAAGGTTGGTGGTTCAAGTTTACCAGCTGCTCTTTGGAAACCCTATACAGGATGTGGATCAGAACTGATGTGATGGCACTTAACAATAACAGCAAAATATTTAGTCAACATAAACAAAGCAAAAAGAATATACAAACAAATGACTACATAAGTGGAAAAAAATACTAGAAACACATTTAGATATATTCTAAGCATTAGAATTAGGTGACTAATCATTACAAATTGTAATGTTTATTGTTTTCAATACCAGTAAAAGACAGTCAAAATAAACAGGAGGATGGAGAATTTTAACAAAAAGTGGGCACTACATAAAAAATATGGTGACCATTCTAAGTCTAAAAAAAAAAAAAAGAAAAAAAAAAAGACATTGAAAATGACTAATTAGACAAGATTAACAACAAATTTGACAGTGTCGAAAATAAGGTATTTTATATTAAGCTCAATAAAAATACTCACACTGAAGCAAAGAGAGTAAAAGAAGACATACACTCACACACACATGCGCATTCACCCACATTGTTGTTATTAGTTGCCATTGAATTGGTACCATCTCATAGTGACCCTACGCTCAACAGAACTAAACATTGCTTGATCCTGGGCTAACTTCACAGTTGTTGCCACACTTGAGCACATTGATGCTGCCATTTTGCCAATCCATCTTGCTGGGATTTTCCTCTTTTTCTCTGACACTCCATCTTACCAAACCTGATATCCATCTCCAGTAACTGGTCCCTCCTGACAATATGTCTGAAGTATGAGAAAAGAGGTTTGGCCATCCTGGACTCCACAGAGCACTCTGGCTGCACTTCTTCCAACACAGATCTGTTGGTTATTTGGACAGCAAATGGCACTCTCAATATTCTCCTCCAACACCATAACTCAAATGCATCAATTCTTCTACAGTGTTCCTTATTCACTGTCCAGCTTTTGCACACTTATGAGGCTACTGAAAATACCATGGCTTGGGTCAGGTGAACCTTAGTTGTCAACCTGACATCTGTGTTTTTCAACAATTTAAAAAGGTCTTGTTAAACAGATTTGCTTAATGCAATAAATCGTTTGATTTCTTGATTTCTGCTTCCGTGAGTGTTGATAGTTGATCAAAGAATAATCAAGTCCTTGAAAACTTCAATCTCTTCTCCAATGATAAGAATATTGTTTACTGTTTCAGTTGTGAGGATTTTTGTTTTCTTTAAATTGAGATGTAATCCATAGTGAAAGCTGTGGTTTTTGATCTTCATCAGTAAATATTTTAAGTCCTCTTCACTTTCAGCAAGCAAGGTTGT
>NW_006408600.1:5667455-5669643 GCF_000296735.1 Chrysochloris asiatica | reverse complement strand
AAAAAATATTGCTCCTAGAGTCATAATTGATCCATGTATGGGATTCTTTGAAAAAAAACAAACAAACAAAAACACAAAATAAAACTTGTCTCTCCTATTAGTGGATAACTGCAGAAAAGTTCTCTCAGTTATACACTTGTCTCTATCTTGTTAGTGTGCCTTTAACAAAAGATCCAATTAAAACAGTATCTACCCAAAAGGATGTGTTTGGTTAGTTAAATTCAAGGCAGAGAGTTCAGCTCAGATTACAGGTACTGTTTTGCAGGATTCTAAAGGGGTAATCTTGATAAAGCCTTTCCCCAAGGGTACAAGATAATTTTATGGGAATCATGAAGAAGTTTTAAGAAAATTGAAAACACTATTGGTGAGTAAAAGGCAAGGAAAGTTGTGTTGAGGAATTTTTTCCCATCTTGACAATACATTTGTTCATTTTTCAAGGGTAATAAGGGCTGTCGTACAAGAATTCGGATAGGAAACCATACCTCATTCACCCTTGCTATTGTTGTTAAGTGTCATTGTGTAGGTTCAGCCTCATAGTAACTCTGTGTAGTATTTCTGAGGAACAGCTGGTAGGTTTGAATATTTGACTTTGTGGTTAGTAATCCAGTGCTTGTCCTGCAGTGCCACACCTTTCATATTGTCCGTCAACATTCTTTCTTTTTCTCCCTAAATTCAAAGAATGTTTCAAATGAACATAATTTGAGTCACTTGAAGATGGAAATACTGCCATGACATGGTATAAATTGAAGAGCACATAGTTCTTTGAGGGAAAGTTTAGAGTGATGAAAGCACTACCTTCAGAAGTGTTTAGACAGAGAAATGTAAGAAATAATAGCTTTGTGTTTTGATAGTTTTGCTGAACAAAGGTTTCTATATGATTTATAGTTTACCTCTTAACAGAAAAAAATGGAAGTCACAAGATTATGAAGTAACAAGTTTAGTGTATTTTTTAAAAATGTAATTTAGAATCCTATATCCAACTAAAAATATTTTTCCAAGTATAATGAAATAAAGACTTTTCAGAAAACAAAAATGGGGAAAACTAATGAGCCAAACATTGCTAATAAGAGGCAATTTACCAAAACATAGGAGAAAATATAATGGGACATGTAAAAGACCTCTGTAATAAAAAAGTGAATATGCTGTTGAAACTTATCTTTGAAAAAATTAGATAAATTGATATATGAAGTTCATGAATTATTTATTTATCCCAATATTTTAAAGCTGGAAATGGTTCTCTAGCAAATTGACAGATTCAATGAAATTCCATTCAAAAATCACAGATCTTTATCTCTCTCTTTTCTGTGTGTGTGTCTACAGAAAATAAATTGATTCAAAAATTTATATTGAAATTCAAATGTCATGTATGTGCAAAGGAGTCTTTGAAAAAAGAGCAAAACTACAAGGTTTATAATACTATATAAAAAGATAAAAAACTATTGCAATTAGAGTCTATAGTCTCTCTTAATTCTCTATTTGTCTATTTCGAGGATTGGCAATGCAATCAGCAGAACAGAATAGAGTTCAGAAAAGATCCATATGTGGTCCCTGATTTATGGTATTAGTGACACTACAGTGCAGTAGAGGGAACATAATCCTTTCAATAAATGGTGCTGTGTCAAATGGATATCTATATGAAAAAAAAATGTATTCCCCTAATGCATACCATACACTAAAATCAATACCAGATGATCTAAAAGTGAATGGCAAAACAATACAAGCTTTTAGAAGAAGAAGAATAAAAGAACTCTTAGAATAGGTAAATAAATATTTCCTAAGCAGGACACAAAAAGCAATAAACTTAAAATGTTAAACTACATTACATTAAAATTAAAAATTTTGGTTCATAAAATGGCCCTATTGCAGAGTAAAAATTCAAGGACCTGAATGGGAAAACATTCTTGCAATGCATTTATTTGACCAAGTGCTGATGACTTGAAAATAAATACAATGCCTACCAATCTATAATAAAAGATAGCCCAATGGGAAGTGACCACAAGTATTGTGCAAGCAGTTCACAAAAATTTTTGTTTTGATAATTGTATCTGAATGATAAAAAAAAGTATGTAAAACCATGCTTAATTTAGTAGTCATGGTTGTTGTTGTTGTTGTGTGCCGTGGAGTAGGTTCCGACTCATAGTGACCCTGTACAGTGTTTCCGAGGCTGTAAATCTTTACGGGAGCAGAA
>NW_006408600.1:5663582-5666980 GCF_000296735.1 Chrysochloris asiatica | reverse complement strand
TATCTAGGATATCAATATTCATGCATTCCATTTCAGTTTTCACAACTTCCAAGTCTAGATTCGTATTTCATAAATTCCACATTCTAGTTAATAATGGATATTTGTAGCTGTTTCATCTCATTTTGAGTTGTACTAAAACTTTTCTCCAGCCACATCAAGGCCAACTCTACTTTGAAAAGGCAACTCTTCCCAACTAATATTTTGAATAAATATCAACTTGAGTTCTGGTGTGGTGTTGTAGGATAAGAATTGGACTTCCCATCACAAGGTCAGCAGTTCAAACCCAAGAGCTGCTCCTCAGAAACCCAATAGAGGGTCGCTATTGGTCAGAAAAGATTCAATGGCACCTAACAATAATAACAACCCAAGGACTTTCAGTACTATATCAATCTTTCAGTACTATATCAAACAACATTTCACTCCTATTCATAAGGTTTTCAATGGGCTTTTTCTTTTCAGATGTAAAATTCTCCATCCTTTTTCCTCATCTGTCTTAGTCTAAAAAAATCTGCTGAAACCTGTACAGAATTGGTGACACTGTTGATATTTGAAATATTGGTGGCATAGCTTACAGTATCACAACAATATGTAAGGTACCACAGTATGACAAACTGACAGACAAGTGGAAGTTTTATGGAATATTATTTATAATGTCTAGCTTCTAACTTCCATTGTTGGCACAATTTCTTTAATTGCTTCTTGACTACTTTTAAGTTAATCTATTATTTTAAATATATTTTATGATTATTTCATTTCTAGTATTTCTGATAAATCATTTTTCATGGTGATAGAAATGATGCCAGAGATTACATGTCAGAATTTTGCAAGATCAACTGCATATTAATTTTAAATATCTATATTCGACAACATAAATGGTCTCTGTGCACATGGACCTCAACAGATGAAATACACAGGAATCTAATCAACTATGTTTATGGAAAGAGATGATGGAGAAGCTTGGTTGCATTGTCAGAACAAGGCCTGGGGCTGACTGTGGAACAGACCATCAATTGTTCGTATGCAAGTTCAAGTTGAAACTGAAAAAAAAAAAAAATTAAAACAACCCAATAGGGACAAAATATAACCTTGAGTACATCCACTTGAATTTGGAGATGATTTCAAGAGTAGATTTTATGCATTAGACAATAATGATATGGGACTTGACAAATTGTGGGATGGGATCAAAACATCATGCATGAAGAAAGAGAAAGGTAATTAAAAAGGCAGGAAAGAATGACAGACCAAAATGTTGTCAGAAGAAACTCTGAAACTTACTCTTGAACACAGAGTAGTTAAAATTAATGAGATGGTGAAATCAAATTGTTGAACAGAAGATTTCAAAGGTCACTTGGAGAAGACAAAGTATTGTACTGAAAAATGAAAAGACCTGGGGTTAGAAAACCAAAAGGGAAGAACATTCTTAACATTTCTCAAGATGAAAGAAATAAAAATGCAAACCTTGAGTGGAAATACTGAAGAATTCTATGGACAAATAATCAGAGAAACTGGGCTATATGAAAAAGAATGCAGTATCAAGTTTGGAGGAAGACTCAGTAGGAGCATGTAAACTGTAGATGAAGACTTGAGGACTTAACTCACTGATGAAGATCAAAGACTATAGCCTTCAGTTTGTAACATAACTCAATGTAAAGAAAATAAAAATCCTTACAACTAGACAAACATTATAATAAATGCAGAAAAGATTCAAATTGTCAAATATTCCTTTGTACCTGGATTTACAATAAACTTTCATGGAAGCAGCAGTCAAGAAATCAAATTACACATTGTGCTGGGAAAATTTGCAGCAAAATAACTCTTTGAAGTGTTAAAGAGCAAAGATGTCACTTTGAGAAGAAAAGTGTCCTGAACCTAACCATGGTATTTTCAATCACCTCCCATGGTATGTGAAAGCTGGACAATGAATAAGGAAGATTAGAAAATAATTAATACCTTTTTTATATTGTGGCATTGATTAAGAATATTAAAATTATCATGAACTGGTAGAAGTAAAAATAAATCTGTCCTTGAGAAACTATAGCAATAATGGTCTTAAGTGAAGATGGCAAGACTTCATCTCATGTACTTAGGACATATTATCAGGAAGGACCAGTCCCTGGAAAAGAACATGCTTGATAAAGTAGAGGTTCAGGGAAAAGATGAAGAACCTAAATAGCTGGACTGACACAGTGGATGCAACAATATGATTAAACATACCAATAACTGCAAGAAAGGCTCAAGTCTGAGTACAGTTTTATTCTATTGCACATGGGGTCAAAATGAGTCAGAACTGACTTAATGGCACCTAATAACAGCAATGAAAACCCATAACATTGGTAAAATATTGAATGATGCAGGAGGCACCAAAAGAATATGGAGGAAATATGCATAATCATTATATCAAAAAGAGTTGGTCCATGTTCAGCCATCTCAGGAGATAGAATATGATCAAGAATCAAAAGTATTAAGAGAAGTCCAAACTTCACTAAAGACATTGATTTTAAACAAGTTTCCAGGAAGTGACAGAATACCAATTGAGATGTTTTCAACAAATGGATGCAATGCTGTAAGTGCTCACTTGTCTCTGCCAATCAATTTAGAATATAGCTAACTGGCCAACAGATTGGAAGAGATCCATTTTTATGCCTATTCCAAAGCAAGGTGATCCAATTGAATGCGAATACTATAGAACAATATTACTACTATCATACAAAAGTAAAATTTACTGAAAATAATTTTTAAATGATTGCTTCATTACATGGACAGGAAATAATAGCCAGAAATGCAAGTTGGATTCATAAGAAATTGTGGAATGGAGGTTATCATTGCTGATGTCAGATGGATTTTGTGTGAGAACAGAAAATGCAAGAAAGATCTTTAGCTGTGTTTTATTGACTACATGAATGTATTCAACTGTGTGGATCATAAGAAGTTGTGGATAACATTGTGAAAAATGGGAATCATAGAACACTTAATTGCGATCTTGAATAATCTATACATAGAACCAAAGGCAGCTGTTAGAACAGATGGAGAGACTGCATGATCCAAAACCACGTGTGTCAAAGTTGTATCTTTTCTTCATATTTATCCAGTCTGTATGCTAAGCAAATCATCTGACAACCTGAGCTTTATTAGGGATAATGGCAAGATTGAAGGAAGACTTAATCAACAAACTGGAATAGGTAAATGACACAGTTTCACCTGCTTAAAGTGAAGAGGACTTGAGGCAAGACTGGTAAATATTGGAGTCTATAGCCTTCATGTATTCTTTCACCATACTTATTCAACCTGTATGCTGAGAAAATAATATGAGAAGCTGGGTTCTATGAAGAAAAATGTGGCATCAGGATTGGAGGAAGACTCATTATCAACCTGCGATATGCAGATGATACAACCTTGCT
>NW_006408600.1:5657649-5661901 GCF_000296735.1 Chrysochloris asiatica | reverse complement strand
CCTGTACTGGGTGGCTATGAGTAGGAACCGACTCCACGGCACATTACTACAACAAATATATATATTTCATATAGTATACACATATAGTGATAAATGCTATAAAATGTGAAAATATGCAGACTGGAAAATTTCAGGAATGAGTACACATCCAACTTATATTAGACTCTACATCTATGATCAATTTATATTTCATATATATTACCTTGGGATTTGTATTTGGGCAAAAAGGGTTACAGAGTCCATTAGCTGATTTGAATTTATGACAATGAATCCCTTGACGTTAAGTTATGACAGGAGTTACTCCCCTCTAATGAGTAATAAATGTGGATAAGTCATGTGTCCCATTGAATTACTGGACTAAAATTACATTTGGAAGATGGCTAATTGTCTAAAATTTATCCAAATTCAATACAAATTTTATTGCCCCTAATTGATTTTGCAGGTTGTGGAGCATTAAGAATATTTAAATGTATTTGTCATAGAACTCCTGTGTCCATATAATGCATGAGTAGAATGCTCACTAATATCGAATTTATGATTTTCAACCATTTTTGTAATTTGACATTACCTCATTATGAGTTGACATATCACTTTCCACTTTTAAAGCTATGACAAAAATTTTAAATTAATAGTTTTTAATCATAGGTTGTATCTATTCTTATTTTGCAATTTTGATGAAATTTAATTGCAATATTCAGGTTAGAATCAAGCAAGAACATATTATAATATGTACTGGTGCCATTGTAAATTTTTCTCATTGCCATTCTAACTAAGCTGATCTAATTTACCCAGTGCCAGTATACTAAACAACTGTTTCTAAAATATTTTTATATATCTCAATAACACATTACTTGATTGTATACAGATTGATTGAGGTTGAATAAATAAAAATTTTTAATCACAGTAAATATGTAAATATTCACTCGAATAAATGACAGAGAAAATATAGCTAAAATTTAAGGAAGCATATGTTGCAAAAATATTCCTATAGACATTTTAAACTTTTTTTCTTTATTAAAATTGAATAAAAATAAGAAAATAATATTCTAAGTCTTTATGGATAACATGCTTCTATATTTAAATATTACTCATAGTGTAAAAGCCAAAGGTAAAAACACAATGACTAGAGGAAAAAGAAAATGAATAAAATTAGATGAGCAAAAAAATCTTATCTTAAATGAAACTTCAATGAGATAACAGTGCTAAGCCAAATGGTTGTTTGATTATACTTTTCTAATTCAAACATACAGACATAGTTGGAATAATATAAAAATAATGTATAAATGCATAAATAATTTGGATTCTGTAAAGGAGTATCTATCTCTGTTAACCAGAGAGGAAACCCACAGTGGAGACAAGAACTGAAGAAAAAGTGACCATGGGAAGCAAGACCTTACAGCATGATATCTCAGACATGGTTTCAGAATCTAATGAAAATGGACCTATACTTAGACCCTGTGTGCTCCTCAGTCAGAACTATAGATCACTGGGTGAAACCCATGGCCTTGCTCTGTTTGATCATATATGAGGCCCAGAATATCAGCTAGTGAGATTATGAAGAAGATGAATCAACCTCCCACATAATATGCTAATAGATGTGAAGTCTGAGCTTCATACTAGATTCAACTGAACTCTAGTTGACTCAAAATTGTGTCCACTGGAGAAAAAAATCCCTGAAAATATGAAATGAAGAAAAGGAATTATAAACCATGTCAGGAATTCCAATGATATGAGACAGTGGACTCCCAAATAAAAGGACTAGATATACAAGTAAATACTGATAATGAAATTATGTTAAATACACATTTGTTAAATTTCTATCTAAATTGTTGTTTCTGCTGCTACTTTTAGGTACTGTCCAGTTGGTTCCAACTCATATTGCCATCCTCACAATTACTGTTACGTTCGAACCTTATTGCTCCTGCCACTATACCAATCCACCTTGTTGGGAGCTGTCCTCTTTGTGCTGACCCTTCACTTTACAAAGCATGATGTCCTTCTTCAGTGACTGGTCCCTCCTGACAACATGTCCGAATTATGAGAGATGAAGTTTGGCCACCTTGGCCTCCAAGGAGCACTCTGGCTTCACTTCTTCCAACACAGACTTGTTTGTTCTTTTGGCAGCCCATAGCACTTTCAATATTCTCCTCCAACACCAAAATTCAAAAGCATCAATTCTTCTATGGTCTTCCTTATTCACTGTCCAGCTTTCGCATGCATATATGGTTATTGAAAATACCATGGATTGGCTCAGGTGTACCTTAGTCCTCGAGCTGACATCATTGTTCTTGAACACTTTAAAGAGGTCTTGGGCAGCAGATTTGCCTAATGCAATACGTCATTTGATTTCTTGACTGCTGTTTCCTTGAGGGTTGATAGTTGCTCCAAAAAGAATGAAGTCCTTGACAACTTCAATCTTTTCTACATTAATAAGAATGTTTATTTGTCCAGTGGTGAGGATTTTTGTTTTCTTTACATTGAGATATATACATATAAGCATTTCTATATTTTTGTGGTGGTATGCTGTCAAATTGGTTCTTTCTCACAGTGACGCTATGTATGGTTTCAAAAGAGGTTGATGGGATTGAACTGCTGACCTTGTTGTTAACAATCCAGTGCTTAATGTACAGTGCCATACAGGACTCACACACATACATATATGTCCACAATAATATTTACATATGTATTTTTGCATTTTACATTCTCCAATGAGCTTTAATATCACACATGGTACCAAAAGTCTCATTGCTACTCACTACCTGCTTATTAGTTTAAAAAATATAACCACCAGAACTCAAACAGTAAGCTTTTCTCTTTGTTAAACTCCATCTCTTTTTACTTTTTCAAATTACCACTTCCTCTCTAATAATCTGCCACACTGTCCTTGAGAGTAGACTACTTTCCCCTCAAAGTCTTTCAGTGCTCTACCTTCTAAAAAAGACTCCAGGAAATCACACACATATTCGTCCAGGGCATAGGTCACTTTTGTTTACACATGGGCCCCTTCTCTTCATCTGTCTCTGAGGTGCTGATGCTTTGGAGCCGGCAGCTTGCTGCCTTATTTCCTAGCAATGACATTTCCTGTCAGCAGCAGAAATGGCAAACTAGCTTTGATTTTATGGGAACTGGCCTGTGGTTTTCCATCCAACTGTAACCATGCTATGCTCATGTGTGTGGAAAGAACTTCACAATACTTTTATTTTTACCTTTCCAACTCTATGCTCTCTGTCATTTCATAATATCCGAGAAATAATTTCAATATCCTGCTTCGTTCTTGATTTTTCAGCTAGTTAAATACATCTGTGAAGAGATGTTTTCAGTTTTTGAAAAAAAAACAACTCTTATTCTAGCTGAGGTTTAATCATTCTTGGCTGCCATGACATTTTTGTGTGAGATTTTGCTAAATTAGGAAAAAGAAAATATCCCAATAAAGTCAAGCTATAGACATATACACACATACAACCAAGAACAAAACAGGAAAATAATCTCATGGAATTTAGTTCCTCAGTTTGTGAGTTTAGAGACATGGTTTGGTGGAACATCTCAGATAATTGATCTAATATTTTGTTTAGTGCATCTGTTCTGTCTCCTACTTCATTATAAAGTGCTTAGAATATATAAAAAAAATAACAATCTACTATAAATTTTAAGTCATTAAACCTTCTGTTTTTCATAAATAAACTTAGTACCTGTAACAAAGCACCAATAAAATATGAAAGACTTCCTTTTACATCTAGATTAGGGAAAGTTGCAGAGCTAGGATGAGGAGTGGAAATGGCTTGTTTTAGAAACAGTGCAATATAATTACCTTATTTCTTGGTATTCGGCTATGATTATGAATCATGTTAGTTATTTTCTGAAAAGAACTACTATAATCTTAGTGTTTCCTAGAATGATTACCCTGCCTACAATGTTGGAGTTCTGGTGTGGTGCTATAGGATAAGCACTGTATTGCTGATCACAAGGTCAGTGGTTCAGACCCAATAGTCACTCCTGGTAACCCGATACAGGGGCTCTATGATTCTGAACTAAGTTAACAGTACTTAACAACAATAACAAATAGTGTTGCTATGAGTCACAATTTACTCTATGGCAATAGGAAAGAACTAAGCTAAGCCCAGCATATTCGTTTGACCCAAATGTTTTCTCTCCACCCTCGCAAAGATGGCAGATCTCTTCCATTCTTCTCTATGACCTTACCAAGCTTCAGTGTTTTTCACTGAATTTATTACCACATAATATATTACAGTTT
>NW_006408600.1:5648406-5657549 GCF_000296735.1 Chrysochloris asiatica | reverse complement strand
ATATGTTTCCAAGGATTAAAAATAATAATATTTTACAGTTTAAAAATGATTTGCACACTGGAGGTCCTTGGTAAATATTTATTAAGTGACTGACTGAATGAATGAATGAATATGTTATACAAGTATCTTTTAAAGCTTGCAGTTTAATATTCTTTCATCATCATTTGTTGCTATGCTGTGAAGTTCCATCAAGTCTATGAATTAGATTGAATTCAATATAATTTCATTTATGATTGTTCTATTTTATTCTCCCCACATAAGATAAATCATTGAAAAAATGTATCTTAAGATAAAAATTTAAATTTTACAGAAAAAGAACTAATTCATTTTAAAACAAATGAGGTGTACAGTTATTAACTTTAGGTTAGAGAATAGTCGTATACATTCAGGAAAGTGAAATCTGATCAGATGTCATTAAAAAAAAGTAAGATTTGAAGTGGATTTTGAAAACTGAATAGAATCTGGATAATTGGTAGATTGTTAGAAGTGTACTGTACGTATTTAAAACTGTATGAACAAAAAATCATAGGTATAGCAAAGACTTATTAAGGATTCATTATGAGAGCATTTTGCTCAAAAGTAATAATGATAGAAAAAATAATTGATAATTGTAGCTTCTGAGGAATTTAGTTCCTCAATTTGGAAATTTGGAGACATGGTTTGGTGGCACGTCTCAGATCTAATATTTTGTTAAGTGCTTCTGTTCTATCTCCTACTTCATTATAAAGTGCTTAGAATATAAAAGTTTATAAGTTGCCACCCAAGGCATGACAATTGGTCTCTTCACCTGGAGCAACAGAGGAGTCCAATATTGAAGGAGGAAATGAACCTCACCTCCATGAACAACTGTCGCCTTTGCCAGAAGACCAGAACTAGATGGTTCCTGGCTATCATTACTGAATGCTTTGATCAAAGATTTTCTAGAAGCATCATGACCAAAAGAGAGTAAACACAGAACAGAACTTAAAATTCTCATGGAATACAGACTGTCAGGAGTCAAGAAGACTGGATGAAACCCTGAAATAATTACCATGAGATAATCTTTAAACCTTAACTCACAAATCACCCCAAGAGTCTTCTCAAAACAAACAGTAGTTTACCTTGCCTAGTCAAGAATGTCTGCCTTGAACATAGGACTTTTTAAAAGATCCATTTATAAGAGATCATACTTATAATAGCAACTCAAATGATTAGATAAAGAACATCAGGACAGTACATTTATATTATGGGGCAGACCAAATTGAAAAAGGAGGGCAAGAATGGTTGCACAACTCAAAGTGTCACTAAATAGTACATGTAGAAATCATTGAGTTGGTATATGTCCTATGAATATTTTGAAGAATAATATAATTAAATTTTAAAAAGTAACTGAGAGAAATATTTATTAAAAACTAAATGCACCAAAATAAATACAAGCTCCTCAACACAGATATTTTTCTGAGAGAATTGGATGTGAGACAGCATATTTTTTATTGGAGATGGAGAAAATTCTCAGTTCTAGGAATTTCCAAGGGGGTGAATAAACTTCTTAGGATGCTTTCTGGGAAGCATGAGAATTTGAGGTACAAGAATGAGATGTGCTAACAGAAGAGAAGACATTGTTGAAAAGATTTATCTATTTTTTGAGGTTTCTTCTTGAACTAGTCTTAGAAATTTTGCACAGATGAGAGTGATCTCAGAGATCATTTTACAGAGTGATCCTCAATCCTGGTTACACATTGGACTCACCTGGGTGGGGATTTGTAAAATACTACCAGTCTGGGCCCTACCATCAATGACACTGATACAATTTTGGACTACAATGAATCCTGGATGTTGGTAACTTCTAAATCTCCCCAGGTGATTCCAGTATGGTGCTGCAGGATAAACACTGGACTGCTAACCACAAGGTCGGCAGTTCAAACCCACCAGCAACTCCTTGGTAACCCTATATAGGGTTGCTATGAGTCAAAACTGGCTCAATAAATAACACTTAACAACAAACAAAAACAAAGGGGATTTTAACATGCAGCCGGTGGAGAACCACGGATCCAGTCTAATGACTACTCTATAAATGAAGCTCAGGACCACATAGATCTTAGTGACTCATTCCTGTTTATTGTTTTAGATTTAACTGTACAATTGTATTTTCAATAAAACTTTGAAAAGTGGCTTTAATGCAGACATAAAAAGTTGCATTGGGTCAATTCCAACTCATGGCAACTTCATATGTATCAGAATAGAACTGTGCTCCATAGGATCTTTAATGGCTGATTTTTTTGGAACTAGCTTGTCATGCCTTTCTTTTGAGGCACTTTCGGGTAGATTACAATTTTTAGCTTCTCAGCTGGCAGCTTAGCATATTGACTATTTGCACCACCCAGGGAATACCATAAGTGCAAAGAAATGTGGCAGAGAAACATTCTTTTTATAATATCCTGTACTGTCAGTCTTGTGGCATATGTTTTCGTATATAGGTCTTCCATGTACAGGGTTCCGTGTATAGGGTTTCCATGTATTAAGTTTCCAAAGAGCAGCTGGTGAGTTTGAACCACAGACCCTGTAGTTCAAAACCACCTTGCAGTTGAGTGCTTATCCAATAGCATGCCAGGACTCCACTTTAAGGCAGAGTCACTGAATTATTTACTTATTCATTATTTATGCTAGTATTCTCCAGTATGCAGTCCAATGCATACAACCTATAATGGATTTGTGTCATCCAGACATGATTGTGCATCATTAAGCCCCTATTCACCAAAGTCATTTGACCTGGTAGTTAGCAGCCCAGCTCATAATCTATTATACTATCAGGGGTCCCCATAATGCTTATTGTTGTTGTTGCTAAATGTCATAAAGTCAGCAGAAAGCCTCATCTTTCTCCCGCTGAGTGGCTGATGGGCTCAAACCGCAGACCTTGTGGTTCTCAGTCTGGTGCTTATCAGAATGGAGCCACCGTGCTACCTGCACAATGCTTAGTAAACATTTATTAAATGAAAGGCAAAATGAATGCAAATCAGTCCAACCCTTACGATACTATATTACCGCTCCTCCTATTGCCTCTTCCATTGTCCCTAGTCTCCAAATTATGACTTCAAATTTGAAAGGTAATGAGAAATTCTTGTTTCATCTCTCTTGTTTAGAGGCACTAAAGGTCACTGTTGATTGACTAGCAATTCTGGCCCTTGCTGCTGTTACATGCTGTTGAGTCAGGTATAACTCACAGTGACCCTGTATAGAGGTTTTGAGGAGTAGCTGGTGGGTTTGAATCACCAACCTTGGGGTTTGCAATCCAGGGATTATCATCCTACAGTGCCTTATCAAGCTCCTTAATTTTCTAGACACTTAATCGAAAGCTCTTTACATTACATCCAAAGTCCTTAACAATAATTCACAGACTAAGCTTATTTTCTAGAATTCATCTTCAATTTACTTTATATTCCTACTAAAAGTGGTTAATGTTCTCCAGCCAATTGTGTTTTTCTTTACTTGGAATTCCCTTCCTCCTACTGATTTTCCATCTAACTAGGGCCCATCCATCCTTTAAATTACAGCTCAGATATCACTTCCTCTGTGTAACCTTTCCCTGACCTCTCAGACAGAACAGATCACTTCCTATTGCAGGCTCCCTTAGCACTCAGGACTTTGTGCAGCAGTGGAAGGCAAACAGTGGGTGCTCCCTCCCTGATCCAGCCCTGAATCCTGCCTCTGAGGGTAGAAGTTACCATGATTTAATTTATTTGTGCAAATATATCACCAGCTCATAGCACACTAATAACATACTTGGCCCCTAATAAATGTTTGTTGATTAAATTCAGCAAGAAGTCTATTTGTTTTGGGGCATTAAATTTGTGACAAACCAAACACATTTTGAAATGCAGAGTTGCTACTATTAACTGGAATTTAAGATGTTCAATATAGTGATAAATTAAGGTTCTCAATATAGTGATAAATTCTGGGTCTTCAGTTTTGTTTGTAATATACTACTTTATTGACTGTATAGTATAGTAGAAGAATCGATGCATTTAAGTTGCATTGTTGGAGAAGGATATTTAAAAAGTATTATAGCATAGTGGTTACAAATCGGGCTGCGAACCTCAGGGTCACCAGTTCGAAACTACCAGCTGTTCTATGGGAGAAAGATGAGTCTTTCTGCTCACGTAAAGATTTATAGCCTCGGAAACCCTGTACAGGGTTGCTATGAGTCAGAACTGACTCCACGGCACATAACAACAACATGGACTGCTAAAAGAACAAACAAACCTTTGGTGTAACAAGTACAGTCCGAATATAAGGAACATAGTCTAGCCATTCCATACTTGCTACATTCTTTCCCATATTCTTAGGGAGACAAGTATTTTCTGCCCCAAATAGCACATGGTTATTCCTACATGCAGAGCATCAGTGGTTCTGTGGTAAAATTGACACCCATATGAAACACATAGACCAGGATTCAATTTCAGGACAATGCAAACATGTGCAGATGTCATCCACCATGTGCTTTTTTTGGTTATTAGACAATTATAATTCTGCAGACTAGAGCAACCTATCATAAGGAAAATTCAGGATCAGGTAGCATTTTGTTCCATTGTAAATGGGTTGTCATGAGTTGGAGTTAACTTCAAAGCAGGTAACAACAACAGCAATACAGTATATTATAGTATATATGTTGTTTATGCCATCAAGTTTAGTTCCAACTCATGATCCTGTGTATGGTTTCCAAGGAGCGATTGGTGGGTTTGAATACCAACTTTGTTCAAACTGACCTTGCAGTCCTGTGCTTTGTTCCACAGTGCCACATTGCTGTTAAGTTAGTTCTGACTCATAGAGACCCTATGCACAATATAATGAAACACTGCCTGGTCCTGAGTCATCCTCAAAATTGTTGATATACTTACACTGCCTGGTCCTCAGCCATCCTCACAATTGTTGATGCATTTGAGCACATTGCAACTGCCACTGTACCAATCCATCTCACTGGGAGTCTTCCTCTTTTTTGATGATTCTTCACTTTACCAAGCATGATGTCCTTCTCCATGGACTGGTCCCTTCTGACAACATGTCCAAAGAATGAGAGATGAAGTCTTGCCATCCTGGCTTCTAAGGAGCATTCTGGCTGTATTTCTTCCAATATAGATATGTTAGTTTTTCTAGTAGCCCATGGTGTTTTCAATATTCTATTCCAACACCATAAATCAAGTGCATCAATTCTTCTAGTTTTCCTTATTCATTATCCAACTTTCATATACAGATAAGGCTATTAAAAATAACATGACTTGGGTTAGATGCAACCTCAAACTGATATTAATGCAACAGATTAGTATTTATCCAATTTGCAAAAGTATGGGGGTAACGTATTATTTATTGTTAGATTCTGGTGTCCACCAGAATTTAGCTTTAAATTCCCTCACCTTTGTGATATAAGCATTGAAATTTCCAATCAGGTTATTAGTGTATGTGAAAGAGAGAGAGATTGACAGATTGAGACAATCAGAGAGACAAAGACAGATAGAAACAGAAAGAAATTGAGATTTGATTGGGACAGTGATTCATCCATGTATATTCCAGAGGCAGAGGGTCAGAGAAAAAGAGGAAGACCCCCCAGCGAGCTGTATTGGTAAAGTGCAGCATCAATGGGCTCAAGTGTGGCAACAATTGTGAGGTTGGCCCAAGACCAGGAAGTGTTTCATTATGTTGTATATAGGATGGCTATGAGTTGGTACTGAGTGGATGGCACCTAACAACAACAATTCCAGAAGGAAAAAAAACAAAACACAAACTTTGAAAGTAAGGAAGATGTAGCAAATGAAGTTATTTTTTTATACTCATTTTCTCTTGTAACTATAGAAAAAAAAAAATCTATTCAAAACAAAACGAAATACTTCCATCTGACTCAGTCACCCTGTTGCGCATAGTTGAATTGTTCCTTTGGGTTTCTGAGATTGCAACTGTTACAGGAGCAGACAGCCTCATGTTTCTCCTGTAGAGTAACTGGTAGGTTCAAACACCTGACCTTGTGGTGGTTAGCAGCCTAACAGTTACCTCACTAGACCACCTGGGTTCCTTAAGATCACCATTCATAAAGTTAATTACCTCATTCAAATAAATTATTTTAAAATTGAGAATATAGTGAAATATGATTTGGAATACTGGTCAACTATTTAATTGAGAAATGATACATGAAAGGCCATTTAAGTATGGCCACAATTCTGTGCAAAAGTACTCAATACAACAAAAACACCAACAAAAAGAATGTAGATATTTAGATAAATGAATGGTATTTTGAATATAGTTTAAGGGAAATGGAGTCATAGAGGTGTGAACTAACTTGCCCAAGACCTCAGAGCCAGTTTCAGCAGAATTGGGTGGAGATCAGAGGATGTGATGCTGTTCTGCCAACTCATACTACATTACTTCATGAAGTTTTATCCTGCAGCTTTACTTCCATTGCAGATGTGTCTTGAGCTTTGTTGTTCAGGTTCAATTTTAGTGGTAGTTTTTACGTTAATGTGGTAAATTGAATTTACCTGATGTAACTTTGATATCAAAAGATTTATTGTTGTTTTTGTTATGTGTCACCTAGTCAGTATCCAAGGAGCTCTGGTAGCATCATGGTTACGAATTGGGATGTGAACCTCACAGTCAGCAGTCTGAAACTACCAACTGTTGTGCTGAGGAAAGATGAGACTTTCTGCTCCCATAAAGATTTACAGCCTTGGAAACCCTGTACAGGATTGCTATGAGTCGGAAATGACTCCACAGCACATAACAACAACGAGAACAGTCAGTACCCACTCATAGAGACACTATGCACAACAGAAAGAAACAGTGTCTGGTCTTGCTCCCACCCCATAATCGCTGTTATGCTTGAGCCTATTTTTGCTGCTACTGTGTCAATTTATCTCCTTGAGGGTCTTCCTCCTTTTCTCCCAGCCTCCATTTTAACAAACATTATATCCTTCTCCAGGGACTGGTCTCTTCTGATAATATGTCTAAAGTATGAAAGATGAAGTCTGCTCATTCTTGTTCTCAAGGAGCATACAGGCTGTACTTATTCCAACACAGATTTGTTTGTTCATTTGTAGGTTCATGTATTTTTAATATTCTCCTCCAACACAATAACAAAAATCCATCAATTCTTCTAAAGTCTTCCTTACTCACTGTCCAACTTTCACATGAATGTGAGGTTATTAAAAATACCACGGTTTGAGTCAGGCAAATCTTAGACCTTAAATTGACATCTTTGCTCTTGAACACTTCAAAGAGGTCTTGTGCAGCAAATTTGCTTAATGCAATATGTCATTTGATTTCTTTTTTTTTTTTTTTAAGTTTTTATTTTGAATTATGTGGGTTTACATGGGAGAATATCAGTTTTACATTCATCCTATTGTATTTCATTTCATTGCAGTGATTAAAATACCCTCCATGCATCATCAAATAACCAAAGGATACACACCACAGGCCTGCACTCCCGGTCTTCAGCACACAGCCCCTCTCCCTCCCTGAGTCCTGTGTCCCCAGCCACTCCATCTGTCCACATCATCATCTCTGTCTCCATCCCTGGTGTCAGTGCCTCTCTGGAAAGGGTCCCGCTCTTCATTCTTCTCACTTTATGGTCCCAGGGACCTCCACTCCTGGGCTGAAAAATCAATCACTCCTCTCCTTTTGTTAAAAAACATCTACCTCTACAATTCCAACCCTCACAGTCAGTCCTGATGGCAGTTATTTACTATATTGTACCACAAGAGTCTTATCTCCATTTCCTTTCACCAGCCCAGTCCCAACAGATTGGAAATAATTCAGTGTACATTCTACCTACCCCTGCCCTGTCTGAAACTAAACTCCCTCTTGAAAGCTTGTAAACCAGTCACTTCTTGCCTTTGCAGTTCCCCTATTTTTGGTAGCCAATGTCTAAATTGCCCATCCCTGTCAACCCTGTGTATCCAGGAGCTGGGAGTGATCCTTGCTGTAAAGATTTGTTCCCTTTTTTGAGCTACTACATCCACACGTATAGGTAAAGTTCATCAAATTATAGCAGGTTACACTTTTTTTCCCCCTTCCCTCTTCTTTCTTCTTCTAGTCAAATTCTGATGAGCCAGCTATAGAAGTCAGGTCAAGTGGGTACTATCTGCAAGTATGGGTGTTCTTGTGCATCTCCCTTCTCTTCATATCAGCTGGATGCTTCACTCTCTGCTCTAGTCCTCTGAGGCCATGTCACTGACTATGGGCCCAGGAGTTCCTGGGTCTTGCCATATTTCTGAGCATCCAGGTCTCCACTCAGGTTCACAGGAATCTACTGAATGTGGTAGGACTTAGATCCCAACTTCATTGCTGTTTTTCTCCCTCTTCCCCTTATTGGTGACCAAGACCACATGCCTGCTTGTGTATTCCCCTTGAGTCTTAATCTTGAAAGGGAGTTTGCTCTGAAGGGACTCAAACACTTGCCTTAATGGCTCCCGGGAAAACAGCTTACTTATTCTTGTAGTAATCAATCATACTGCCATTATTGTTTCTGATTTTTCCAGCTGGCCTTTCTTCATGTAGTATCTTCTGTACTTCTAGAAGCTCCAGAAGTACACTTGTCCTTTCCAGTGGAAATTTCCCACCTCAGACAATTCTGGATTGGATTCTGGTTTCCACCTATGGTCTTATGCAGTACAAAAGCTCCACAGGAGGTCTTTTTCACTGTGCAACTTCTAGCCTCCTTTAAGGTATTCCAATCAGTTATAGGCTGAAGACAGACTTACAAGCTTCCTATTGTGATGTTTCTGGCTATTCCTTTTTTCCTCCCTCCAGTATCTATTTCACAATGATAGGCAAGGGAAACCAAGGTTCAAAAGACAACCAAGCATCTTAACATTATTCCCCTCTTTTACCCTTTCAAACCATGCCTCAATCCCTATATCCTGAAGCCCTGTTGTTCCAAGATTGTGCCAAGATTGTGCATACATCATTTACCTCTGTTGCACTAAATCCATGCAAACCTGCCTAACTGTTCTCCCATCTACCTTGTTCTTCCATTCCCCTCCCCCTTCTTGTGTATTGCCCACCACTCTCACCCACAACACCCAAGGTTTCCTGTGTCTATTCCCTACCCTGTGCTCTGTCTTCCCCTCCCTCCCTCCCCTCATCTTATCCCATACATCCCGGTGATCAGCAATTATATA
>NW_006408600.1:5642396-5647139 GCF_000296735.1 Chrysochloris asiatica | reverse complement strand
AAGCTGTTTTGACCACTGTAGTCGTGTAGTAAATTTTGAAATTGGGGAGTGGGAGGCCTCCAACCTTGTTCTTCTTCTTAAGCAGTGCTTTGCTTATCCTGGGTCTCTTTCCTTTCTATATAAAGTTTGCAATTGTCTTTTCCATCTCTTTGAAGAATGTCACTGGAATCTGGATTGGGGTTGCATTATATGTGTAAATTTCTTTGGGCAGTATTGGCATTTTCACAATGTTGAGTCTTCCTATCCAGGAACATGGTATATTCTTCTGTAAGTCTCTTTTGGTTTCTTGTAGTAGTGTTTTGTAATTTTCTTTGTATAGGAACTTGGTTTCTCTGATTACGTTTATTCTTGACTATTTCATCCTTTGGGTGCCTATTGTAAATGGTATTGCTTGCCTAATGCCCTTTTCAGCACTGTTGTTGTTACTATAGAGGAATCCAACTGATTTTTGTATTTTGACCTTATACCCTGCCACTTTGCTGAATTTTCAAATGATGTCTAGTAGCTTTTTTACTGAGTCTTTAGGGTTTTCTATGTATAGGATCATATCGTCTGCAAAGAGAGAGAGTTTTATTTCCTCTTTGCCAATTTGGATGCCTTTAAGTTCTCTTTCTTGCCATTTAGCTCTGACTAAGACTTCCAAAACAATATTGAATAGGAGTGGTGACAAAGGGCATCCTTGCCTGGTTCCCATTTGTAGAGGGAAGGCTGTTATCTCCATTGAGTTTCTCTCTATTGAGAGTGATGTAGGCTATTGGTTTTGTATATGTGCTTTTGATTATGTGGAGGAATTTCCCTTCAATTCCTACTTTGTTGAGTGTTTTTATCAGGAATGGATGTTGGACCTTGTTAAATGCCTTTTTTGCATCAATTGATATAATCATGTGGTTTTTTTTTTTTTTTTCCTTTTTTTAATTTGTATGACAGATTACATCGATTATTTTTCTATTATTGAACCATCTTTGCATCCCTTTTATGAAACCCAATTGGTCATGATATATTATTTTTTTGATGTGCTGCTGGATTCTGTTGGATAAGATTTTGTTGAGAATTTTTGCGTCTATGTTCATGAGGGATACTGGTGTATAATTTTCTTTCTTAGTAACGTCCTTCCCTACTTTTGGTATGAGGGTTATGCTTATTTCATAACTTTTGCCTCCATTTAAGACAATCTGTTGTATCCTGTAATCTACCTGACATCCTCACCTCCTGGATCTCTGTTCCTACATTTTTCCCTTCATTGACATTGTTATAATTTTGATCTTTGATTGACCTCCCAGCTCCTTTGAATTCATTGTTTTAAGTTGTTCTGTTATGGACTCTGCTGTTTGTCATCTGAGATTCAGGTGGTGTCACCATGCTTGTGAATCTCTGGTTGTTGTCTGTTTTTGTTGGTTTTCAGACCAAAGAACTCCCTTAAGGATGTTTTGAAGTGCTGGATTGGCTTTGACAAATCTTTTAGCTTCTGTTTATCCTGGAATGTTCTGATTGCACCATCGTATTTGACTGACTGTCTTGCTGTATAGAGGATTCTTGGTTGGCATGTTTTGTTTTTTTCTTTTAGGATTTTGTATATGTCTCCCCATTGCCTTTTTGCTTGCATGGTTTCTGCTGAATTGTCAGAGTTTAATCTGATTGCCTTTGTAAATAACATTTCTCTTTTCCCTGGCTGCTTTTAAATTGTCTCCTTTTCTTTGATTTTGGAGGGATTGTTTATTATATGTCTTGGTGATTTTCTTTTGGGGGTTTATCCTTCTTAGGGTACGTTCAGCTTCTTGAATGTTTATCTTCTCATCTTTCAAGATGTTAGGGAAATTTTCTTCAAAAAGCTCTTCCACTATCTCCTCTGTGGACTTCTCTGTTTCATCCTGTTCTGGAATGACAATAATCCTTTAGTTGTTCCTCTTCACATTATCCAGCATGAATCTTAGACTATCTTCAGATTTTTTTAACCTTTTTTTCTGCTTGCTCTTCTTTCTTAGCAGTATTGAGAGATTTGTCTTGCAGTACTCTGGTTCTGGCTTCCATTTCTTCAGTTCTGCTTCTTTCTCCTTTCTGTGTAGTGCCCATTTCTGACACTTTATTATTAATGATCTGGACTTCTTTTTGCAGGTTTTGAATTGTTTCCAATGCTTTATCGATCCTGTTTGATTTCTCTTGTAGTACTTTACTGACTTCTTCCTTGTTTTCCTCCAACCTTTTTCAGAGCATTTGAATTTGTTTCCATATCATTTTTCTGAATTCCATCTCAGACAAATCCAAAACCTGGTCTTCCTTTTCTAGAAAGCCTTTGCCTGTCTCCAGATCATTCATCTCAGCTACTCTTTTCTGTTTTGGGACATGTTTTGATATCTTTTGTTGTTTTTGGTTTGTCATTTCCAATGTTATGTGGATTTTTAATGTTTAAATGGATGCTTGTTGCTATTATTAAGCTTACTGAGTGTCTCCCGGTGGATATGATCAGGAGATAGGCTTCTTCTTTTCACATGTAATGCTTAGCAGCTGTTATTGGCTCTTGTCCCAATGGTGGAATGTTATGGGGTATGCTTATAGCTTGGCTATAAGGCCACAATTCTTGGGTAATCTAGGGAGAAAAAACTCCTACCTCCAGGAAAAATGTGTGATCAAAAGGCCCAAAAGCAGAAGCAATATAAAATCAGAGTAAAAAACTACCACTTTGAAACAAAAATAAAACTGTGGCCGATTGGCCAGTCACCTTACTACACAGGGAGTGTTTGTGCACCATAGAAGCCTCCAGTAGTGGGTGAACCTCCTCTAGTCATCACCATAGAGATGCACAGATAGATACTGAGAAGTTGATGGGAGAAAGACTGTTTACTATTTTTGCCTCAGAAGATCAGTTAGGTATCTGCTTGTGCCCAGCATAGTTCTTGAAATAGTTGCATCTTTTTATGTTGGAGTTGTACAGATTGTTCATATGGTTTGTCTGTCAGGCCAAACCTGCTCTTTTTCTTGCTGGATAGGCAAGAGTAAAGGGTCCCACACAAGTTAGCTTAAGGAATGGGACCCACAGGCAGAAGTCAAAGCAGCAGCTAAAGAATTTGTCCTTGGACTGATGGGGCTCTTTCTCTCTGTGCCGTGGGTAAGCTTTGGTCTCAACACTGGACTTTTTTGAGGATGCACACCTACCAGCCTGAAGGCATCCGGGTTGGACAAAGAAGGTGTGACAGGGAAGAGGAGGCAAAAATGTGTAGTATCCCCCCACAGGTCCTTTTGCATATGTCACTGTGCTGCTTTAAGCGCTGGTTCCCTGTGCCGGTCAGGCTGTAGACCAACCCTCTGACCTCCGCCCATATGGGATGGCTGCAGAGGGAGGACCGTGTCTTGACTGTTTTCTAAATCACAACATTTTTCCTTTATACCATGATTTTTTCACTGGCGGTTTCAGGAAACTGACGCCCTGACCTTTATGCTAGATCCAGATCCCTGGTGCTGTTCTGTGAGAGCAATGTTCTCTGGGTTTTCAGCCCCTCTCCCATGGAGCCTGTCCTACTTCACTCTGCTCTGCCGCCACCAAACCCAGTCATTTGATTTCTTGACTGTTGCTGCAATGAGTGTTGTTGGTTGATCAGAGCAAAACAAAGTCTTTGACAGCTTCAATCTTTTCTTTATTTATATTATTGTTGTTTATTATTCCAGTGGTAAGGGTTTTTGTTTCCTTTATTGCAACCCATAGCAAATACTTTGCTTTTCATCAGTGTTTTGAGGCCTTTTTGCTTTCTGCAAGCAAGCTTGTATCATTTGCATATTGCAGATTGTTAGCAAGTCTTCCTCCAATCCTGATGGCACACTTTTCTTTACATAACCCATCTTCTCAGATTATTTGCCAGTTTTTTTTGTTTTGTTTTGTTTTTTTTTCTTTTCTTAAGTTTTTATTCTGAGGTTTACAAGGGAGAACAACAGCGTTACACTCATCCTTTTGTATTTTGTTTCATTGCAATGACTACCATCTGCTCCATGCATTATCAAATAATCAAAGGGTACACCACACAGGCCTACCCCTGGCCACCAGCACACAGTCCTTCTCCCTCCCTGAGTCCAGTGTCCCCTGCCACTACATCTGGCCACATCATCATCTCTGTCTCTATCCCTGGTGTCACTGCCTCTCTGGGTAGGGTCCTGCTCTCCATTCTTCTCACTTTATGGTCCCCGGGACCTCCACTCCTGGGCTGCAGAATCAATCACTCCCCTCCTTTTGTCAAAAAAATCTACCTCTATATTTCCTACCTTAACAGTCTTGATGGCAATCATTCACTATTGTACCACAAGAGTCTTATCCCCATTTCCTTTCGCCAGCCCAGTCCCAACATATTGGAAATCATTCAGTGGTGATTCTACCTACTCCTGCCTTGTCTGGAACTAGGCTTCCCCTTGAAAATTTGTAAGCCATTCACTTCTTGCCTTTATAAACACCTCCCCCCATTTTAGGTAGCAAATGTCTATGTTTCCCATCCCTGTCAACCCTGTGTACTGAGGGGGTGGGAGTGATCCTCTCTATAAAGATTTGTTCCCTTTTATGAGCTACTACATCCATAAGTTTCTACATAAAACCAAACGGCCACCACTCATCTGTCTGTCATGCTGTGGTGGCTTGAGTTGCTGTGATTCTGAGGGCTATGCCACCAGTATTGTAAATAACAAGCAGGGTCACCCATGGTGGACAGGTTTCAGATGAGCTACAAAACAAAGACAGACTAGGAAGAAAGAGTAACAAACTACTTC
>NW_006408600.1:5628899-5629441 GCF_000296735.1 Chrysochloris asiatica | reverse complement strand
AGAGGAAGACCCCTAACTAGATGCATTGGCCAGGTCGCAGCATTGATGGACTCAAGTGTTGCAGCGGTAGTGAAGCTGGCCCGGGATCGGACATTGTTTAGTTCTGCTGTACATGGGGCCGCTATGAGTTGGTTCTGACTCGATGGCACTTGACAACAACAACAAAATCCATAAGTGGAGGTAAAGTTCATCAAATTGTAGCAGGTTACTCTTCCCCACCCCCTACTTTTTTCTTCTAGTCGAGTTCTGATCATCCAGCCATCGAAGCCAGGT
The DNA here is from genome assembly GCF_000296735.1 of Chrysochloris asiatica. NCBI lineage: Eukaryota > Metazoa > Chordata > Mammalia > Afrosoricida > Chrysochloridae > Chrysochloris > Chrysochloris asiatica. The sequence continues at coordinate 5,629,168 of NW_006408600.1, read as the reverse complement.
CAAGTGGGTACTAGCTACAAGTATGTGTGTTCTTGTGCATCTCTTCTCACTTCATATAAGAAAACTTCACTCTGTTTTAGTCCTCTGTGGCCATGTCATTGCCTCTGGGCTGAGAAGTCCCCGGGTCTTGCCATAGTGCTGGCCATCCAGGTCTCCACCCATGTTCACTGGGGTTTATTGAATGTGGTAGGGCTTAGCTCACAACTTCATTGCTGTTTTTTAACTTTCTTCCCCTTATCGGTGACCAGCCAGACCATATGCCTACTCAT
>NW_006408600.1:5626431-5627869 GCF_000296735.1 Chrysochloris asiatica | reverse complement strand
TGCACACTGTTCTTAATTTTAAACCATTCACTGTTCCCTTGTTCTGTTCAAACAAATGCCCTTTGATCTATGTGCAGGTTACTCATGAGCACAATTAAATGTCCCAGACTATATTAGCTACAATTTTGTCCATAGCTTGTCATGATCCACATAATCAAAAGTCTTTGAATAGTCAGTAAAGTACAGGTAAATATCTGATAGTTTCTTCTTTCAATCAAGATCCATCTGACATCAGCTGTGATATCCCTCAACCACATCTGAATACAGCTTTAACATCTGGAAGTTGTCTGTCAATATAAGTTTGCAGCCATTTTTGCATTATCTTGAGCAAAATTTTCATTACATGTGATATTAATGATTTCTGCATTCCACTGGGCCACCTCTCTTTGAAATGGGCATAAGTATGGATCTCTTCCCATTAGCTGACCAGGCAGTTGTCTTCCAAATTTCTTGGCATAGGTAAGTGAGAGTCCCCAGTGCTTCATCAGTTTGTTGAAATATTTCAACCTGTATTCTAGCAAACTTTGGAGCCTTGCTATTTCCCAATGCCTTCAATGCACATTGGACTTCCTCCTTCAGTATCATTGAATTTTCATCATACTCTACCTCTTAAATGGTTGATCATTGACCACTTCTTTTAGGTGTACTGGTTCTGTGTACTCCTTCCATTTGCTTTTGATGTTTTCTGCATCATTCAATATTTTATCTATAGAATCCTTCAATATTTCATGTTGAAGTTTGAATTTTTTTCTTCAATTTCTTCTGTTTGTGGGAAATGCTGAGTGTGTTCTTCCCTTTCTAAGTTCAAGTCTTTGCACATTTCATTATAATATTTGACCTCCTCAACCCTGGAATGGAATTTTCAGCGTCTCTGAAAGTCTTCCTGATTCCCATCAATGATTGGGTGCTATTGTTGTTACATACCATTGAGTTGATTCCAACTCACAGAGACTCTGAATAGGGTTTCCAATGAGCAGCTGGTGGGTTTGTAGTGCCTTCCTATAGCACCACACCAGGAGTTCAATGATTGGGTTATTGTTGTTGTTAAGTACCGTGGAGTCAGTTCCAACTCATAGTGACCCTGCACAGGATTTCTGGGGCTATAAATCTTTATGGGAGCAGAAAGTCTAATATTTTTCCAGTGTAACGGCTGGTAGTTTCAAACTGCCGATCTGAAGTTAGCAGCCCGATTCATAACCATTACATTACCAGATCTCCTTAAATATATTGTTGTTGTTAAGTGCCATTAAGGTAATTCTGACTCAGAGCAACCCTATACAGGGTTTCTGAGGAACAACTGGTGGATTTCAACCAGCGACCTTGTGGTTTGAAATCTGGGGCTGATTCTACAGAGCTAAAGCAGGAGTCCAATGATTGGGTGGGACTGCACAAATAAGCTATACAAGACTCTAATGCTGGGATTGGCTAGTTTTGCCAT
>NW_006408600.1:5615114-5625713 GCF_000296735.1 Chrysochloris asiatica | reverse complement strand
ATACATTAGTGCATGTCATTGAATATGAAAAATTATAAGAAAATTTTATTTATTTCACAACATAACTGTTTTGCTGTGTTGTTGTTGTTGTTATGTGCCATGGAGTCGGTTCCGACTCATAGCGAACCTGTACAGGGTTTCCAAGGCTGTAAATCTTTACGGGAGCACAAAGCCTCATCTTTCTCCCACGGAACAGCTGGTCGTTTTGAATTGCTGACCTTGCTGTAGGGTGAACAAATTTATTACCATGTCATATTTTATGTTTGTGAAGCACTAGACACGCTGCTTGGATCATCCTTCCCATGCTTCTGCATAAAGCTTATCCATTCTTGAAAATCACTGGCAAAGACTTCTTGAAAAGACAATTAAAACATTGTAATTCAAGCTCGGTTCTTCCTCATTGCTCCTATCATAGGTTGTACATATGTTATAGCTACATATAGGTTAGGCATTCATGTAACTGCAAGTCCAGTTCCAAACTTCCCTTCTTTCCAGTCTTGGTATTCCATACCTATTTACACAGCTACCTAGAGAGGTAACACTTTCTTGTATGTTCCCTTCATTTTCAGACTTTATTTATTTATTCTTTTAACCCATGCCAGCTAACTGACTTCTTAATTCTTAGTCAGTAGGTTGTATCATAGGGTGGTGGACTATTGGAATAGAGGCTGCCATTTTCTAGAATAAACATAACAAGGAAAGGGGCAGGCTTAAGGTGGAAGACAGATAAAATACCATGGAGTCAGTTCTGACTCACAGTAACCCTATATAGGATTTCTGAGGAGCAGCTGGTAGGTTTGAACTGCTGACCTTGTGATACTCAGTCCAGTGCTTATCTTACAAAACCATGCCTGAACATATGGTGATTGAAGCAGTGATAGTGAAACATATGTGAGGGATCAATATGTGATAGAATAAACACCAGGCTATTATAAAATTATAACATTTTCATCCACTCAAAATTTTGCTGGTGAACTGCATGTATAGTATTGCAACTAGGTATTTCTGGAATTGTAAGCTAAGAACAAATAGAGATTCAGCTGAAGCTTCTTGGCTTTTGAGATTTCTGGAGATAGTTATTATACTTACATTACTTTCTGAAACTAACTTTAGAAAGACACAACACAAGTGTTGGTTCCCTGAGGCTATGAATTCAACATATGTTCTAATTAAAAATTTAGTTCAGTCTATTTAAATTAAGTTCATATGTCATGCTGATTGTCTATTTTCCCATCCTTTGTCCCTCAAACCTCTACCTGAAAATCCTGTGTGAGGAGTTTGGGGACTGCAACTACTATGAGAAGCACATTTACTAAGGTGTGAGGCATGAGAAGTGGGACAGAGCAGGAGAACTGAAGCTTTGTGTGCCATCATTTGTTGGTTTAAGTATTTATAGTGGAAGGCTCAGAAGCAGACAAACTCCTACATAGTCTGTAGGATTAATTTGGGAGTTTTATGCTTTTCCTATTAGCAATGATCTGTCATCCCTAAATGCTTGAGCAGTGGTCTAGAATTCTGGAAGTTATTAATGCATTCTTTGTATAACAGGTTGGGGGACTATGAGAAGGAAGCCATCCATATTGTTCTTTAATTATTCACCTATCCATAGATACACTTATTCTTCAGTTATTTGATTATATATGAAGGAAGAAGCCCATTCGTTGACTTTTTTGATTTGTCCAGATGTGTGCAAGTTTTGAAGGCAGACAAGGATTTAAATTCATCACAGACATTATGATTTGGGGCTAGTAATGTAAAACCACTAAGCCTGAGTTTCTTCATTGTAAAAAGGGATAATAGTAACTAACATCTTGTGTTGTTTTGATGAATTAATGTGAGAATATGTGTTGAACTCTTGGAAAAGTGTCTGGAATTCAATGTATGGTTATGATTATTAAACCAGAAGCCTTGGTAGTATAGTGGATTATGTGTTGGACTATTATGCTAACCACAAGATCAGCAGTTCAAAAGAACCAGTGGCTCTTCAGGAGAAAGATGAGGCTTTCTGCTCCCATGAAGATTTACAGTCTTAGAAACTCTATACAGGGTCACTATTAGATAGAACCGACTTGAGAGCACACAACAACCACCACCAATTATTAAACCATAGTAGATTGCCACTGTGTTCTGGAAAAATCTAGAAGAAAGAGACTCCCTATCAATTTACAAAGGTGTTCCTTTTCTAGCTGCTTGATAGTCATAATATAGCTAGGGAACGATTTATGGAAATGAGAGAGAAAAGGTGAAACAGTTGAGACACCGTTTGCTTCTAGACACAGGAAAAATCTCACTGTTCAGAGCTCACTGGGAAAAGCTATGAAAGTAATACACTCCTGTATGCCTCAGAAAATTAATATTTAACTGTGCAAAATATTTTACCTAAGATTTTCAATTCTATGCATATGCTGATTCATTATTAACAGTAAACCTGTCATACAAATTACTTATTTACCACAGTTCTGTGAATAAGAGCAAGGGTAGATTTCTTCTTCCCACTTTTCTGAGAGGAAATTTGAAAGATTGAACCCCCGAGGAGATAGAAAATCCCTGTCATTCAGAAGATGAGGTCTGGAACTAGTTGTGCAGTGTGCTAAGCACTGGGCTGATAACCTAAGGTAAGTAGTTCAAACACACCAGAGATTCCACTGGATAAAGATGAGACTAGTTTCTCCCAGAAAGAGTTACAGTGTTGGAAACCCTAAGAAGCAGTTCTGCTCTGTCCTCTAGGATCCTAGTTGAAACAGACTCAATTGAATTATTTTTTTTAAAAATTATAATTGACTCCTCACATGCAAATATTTTCCGGCCATGTTGTTGTTAAGTGTCTTCAAGTTGGTTCCTACTCATAGTGACCCTATATAGAGTTTTTCAGAAGCAGCTGGTGAGTTTGAACCACTGACCTTGCAGTTCAAATGAACTTACAGTCCAGTGCTTACTCTACAGCACTACATCAGGTCATAGAAGCAATATAATATAACACACTGTAATCAAAATTATTCATGTATAACACAAAAATTTCTTTTTGAATATACCTCATTGCATAATTTCAAACAACTTGCAGGCATCTTTTTTCATGTTATTAATTTGCATGCCATTTCTGAGATGGATGAGAAAAGATTATTGTTATTATTTCATTTTTATAAAGACCTATTCTAAATAGGAGTCCTGGGATGGTGCTGTAAGATAAAGCACTAGACTGTAAGGCAGGTTTGAACCACAAGTTTTCCAGTTCAAACTCACCAGCTGTTCCTTGGAAACATGAGTCAGAACTGACTCAATAGTACTTAATAACAATAACAACATTCTAAATATAATGTGTTATTGGTTATTGTTGAACTCCATTAAGTAAAATTCATGAATCCATTGAAAATGAGATCCTTTAAGACCAATATATTAGTGGATAAATGAAATTAAATACTCAGGGTAGTAATATAATACATGGTACTTTTTCTCATTTTATGTATTTTTAAGAAATTTTAGAAATTTCTTCCAATTGGTTTTCTTCAGTTTATTTTCAAGTCCTGACTGTAAATAGTTAATAAAAGTTGTGTTTGTGCCAGCACAATCCTTGTTAGAGTTTATTTGCTTTTCAGAGTTATAGCTCAACTAACAGCAAAACATACTGCTTTAAGTGGTTTATAATAAATGTACATGAGAGTTTTTGAATTAGAATATTCTAGCATAAAATAGTAACTGTTAAAAACTCTTTGTGTTAAACTAATCTGAGACCATAAGTATTTTAAAATAAATTTACTTTCAGCATTAAAAAGAATGTTTAGTTCTTTAGGAAAAATATATTTGACTTTTAAACTAATCTGTAAAGATTTCTTTCATTCATTTGACCATATTAACTTTAATATTAGAAATTTAACAATAACACTTTTGTTTCCTGCATGCTAAAATATAAAGGGAAAATAACAGTTCTATTTCTACGAATATCCTTTCCAGCTCTGCGCCAGTAATCTCTATCTTCTATAATACCTGGGTGACTGGAATCATTAATCCCATGTTTTGAAAATTATTTAAGATTGAAGGTGCCAGTGTTGTACATAGTGGTTCAGTCTCTAGAGCCCTAAGAAAAGATTTAGTGCATTTTCAAAGAATTTTGCAGGTAGGAGCCCAAATGGATTTTCAACTAGGCCTCAACCTTTTTGAAACCTACTGATGTTGAATAGTCTTTTACTGGTTGCCATGCCAACTGATACCAGAGGAACACTCTGCAGTGTGTTCATTCCCTAGAAAGCTTCACCAGATGTCTTCAACAAATTGCTATGAAAAGACTTTGGTCTGTCAGCCTTGTTAGGAGATAAAAATCAGACTAAGAGACGTCCCTGCCTCCACTTCTGATAAAACCAGCCCATAAAATATGTAGACTTGTTCTACTCTCACAATAAACCAGTAAAATCTCTCACCCCCACCCCAACCCTCCTTACTTCCTGTAGCAGGATTTTTAAAATATTTATGCTCTTATTTCTACATGAAGCAGAGGCCATTATGTGTTGCAGCTGACATTGTCTGGCCAAGCAAAGCTAGAAGCATCTGGCTGGCAGCAAGGAAAGACAGCAAGTTGATAAAATATTGATTTACATAAATCAACACCCCTTAAATATTGGTCTTTTGAAGAAAAAAAAAAAAGCTTTTATTATACTATTCAAGTTCAAAAGTGTTTAGATGACAAATATAGAATCAGTTATATCATGATTTTATATTTCTAATCCAACATAGAGAGATCATATGAATATAAGCTTGAAGCTTATAGGCTATACGTTATAATCAAAATTTGTTTACTTGAACATTATATGGGCAGAGTGGAGTTCTTTTAAACATAATTAGACATTTCAAATAATTTTTACCTGAATATTCCTGTAGTATTAATGAATTTTCTAAAATGCCAAAAAAAAACCCACAAAAAACTGTTATTTTAAGGCTTATATATTTTTTAAAAACTGGCATATGGATTCCACATGGAATATTATTTACATGTACCAATTGGCATCTGTATGTTAAAATTGTAGGGTTGCACGTGCAAATGAATCATTGACTGTCAAATTACCTGTTTACGTATGCAGTTATTCCACAGAGTATGAAAATGTGTAAAATTTGCATATGCAATTGACGCTCAGGCATTTATGAAGCCTGATTTTTAAACAGGAATTTAAACTCTTGCTTCTAATTAGTAAAGCCAAGGAATTGCAAAACTGAATTCAAAATGTATGTTGATCCACATTGTACTGTAGTCAAAATTCTGTTAACACTAAAATTCAGACAAAACACACTCATTAATGGCACAGTGCTACCTATTTTCATTTGCAGAGTCATATGGCCCTTTGTCATTTTACATGTGCTTTTATATTGTGTCCATTATAAATCTATTAGATATGTTTGTAACTTTAATAGATGCAGAAGGAAGACTTTGGGAAATATGAAAAATATCTTATATAGTCTTCTGATCATATCTTATCAAATCTTTCCAGGAATTCGATTAGTTTAGCATGAAATCATCTGATTAATGTGATATTATCAGTCATTTAGCTCTTATATTTTGTTTCCACATGTTTATAAAGTCAAATTTATCAAATTTTCCCCAAGATTTCAAAACTAATCAGAACGTGGATATTTATGATTTGCCTCTTCATAAAAGAATCACAAAATAGGAGTTTGAAAAAATATGTATATGATAAAAGCTATTAAAAAGTTTCAACATCTATAAATGGTCAGACATTTTAGTATATTAAGGATACTGCTTGACATAAAAGAATACAACTGACTATCATGTGTCTTCAAGACTGACTGAAAAGAAATAGATTGAAAATGGCATACCATACATATTGCTAGCTTTTGGAAACTTTTTTTTTTTTTTTAATTAAACAAATGTTGGTTTCTTTATGCATTCCTTTGATATATGTACTTAAAATAGGCTCTTTTTTTATCTGGGATATTTTAAGACTGATCCTTCAAGTAGTTTATTTGGGAGGTAAAATAATTGTGGTATTTGAAAGATAAGGAAGCAGACAATAAAGATTGATTTATCATACCAGCCATCACTTTTTAAGCTCCTTAGTCTGGGAGCCAGTGTAACAAGCATACTTCAAAGTCATCCAACTTTATAAGCAGAGTTGCACACCATACCCTTCAGTCATTGGCTGTTGTAAGTCAAGCTGATTCACACTAAACTCAAAGGAAGAGAAAGTTTTCTTTTCATAAACATTGATAGTGTTTACCACAGTGATGAATTCATCACTTTCCATTATTTTCCCTTTTGCTCTATGCAAACATTATAGTAATTTCCTTTACATACTCATATTCATTCAAAGAATTTCTGCTCTGCCTATATTAATGCACTTATGGTCTATTATTTGAATTGATTTAACTATTTGTTTTTGATAGTACTTGCTGTTCAGTCAGCAGTGAATATTGTTGACTTAATACATACAAAAAAACATTGCATGGTCTGGGGCTATTTCCATGATTTTTGAAATGCATGAGTTCATTGTTAATAGTATTGTGTCACTCAACACATAAATTATTTCTCTTGTTTTTGTTGACTGCCTACTTTATCAAGAATAAGAAGGAGCTCTGGTAGCATAGTGGTTATGAATCGGGCTGCGAACCTCAGGAATAGCAGTTCAAAACTACCCAGCTATCCATGGGAGAAAGAGGAGGCTTTCTTCTCCAGTAAAGATTTACAGCCTTGGAAACCCTGTACAGGGTTGCTATAAGTCTGAACCAACTCCACGGCACATAACAACAACAATATTGCAAAGTAGCTAGAAAAACTGGAAACTGTCAAAAATTAAGTGGAATGCATAAACATCCATATCCTAGCCAATGGTGAGCTGAAATGGACTAGCATTGGCCATTTTAAATCTGATAATCAATCACAGGGTTTACTATGCTGGAAATGCCAAATTCATGAGGAATATCATCACATTCATCATCAAAAAGAACATATGAAGTATAAGGCTGCATGTAATAGGATAATATTCATACAACTACAATGGAAACTAGTTAATACCACTATTGTTCAAACTTATGCAGCAACCACGAAAGCCAGAGATGATGATATTGAAAATTCTACCAACTTCTTCAGTGTGAAATTGATCAAACATGTAATCAAGATTTATTGATAATTTATGGCAATTGTAATGCAAAAGTTGGAAACAAAGAGGAAGAATCAGTAGTTGGGAAATGTGGCCTTGGTGATTGAAACAATGCTGAATATCGTATGATGTAATTTTGCAAGGCCACTGACTTAGTCACCGCATATATATATTTTTTTAAACAATGTAAAAGGCAATTATACACATGAACCTCACCAGAGGGAATATAGAGAAATCCAATTGATTACATCTGTGGAAAGAGATGGTAGAAAATGTCCATATCATCATCCAAAACAAGGCCAAGGGGAGACTGGAGCAGACCATCATTTGCTCATATGCAAGTTCAGGCTGAAGCTGAAAGAAAATTAAAACAAGTCCATGAGAGCCAAAATATGACCTTGAACATGTTCCACCTGAATTTAGAGACCATCTCAAGAACAGATTTGAAACATTAGACACTAAATATCGAAGACAAGAAGTGTTGCAGAATGACATCAAGGACATCATACAAAAAGAAAACAAATATCATTAAGAAAACTGGAAAGTAGGGAAAGACCAAAATGGATGTCGGAACAGACTCTGATAATTTCTCTTCTGCATAGAGATCCTAAAGCAAATGTAAGAAATTAGTAGGTAGAAGAGCTTAATTGAAAATTAGAAGATCTGCTCAAGAAGACAAAGCCAAATAACTGATGCAACACTTGAAACACTCACTCATCTATGCCCAAAAATTTGAAATACAAGTACCTAGCCAAGTGTATTTTTGTCCATTCCAAAGAGACGTGACCTAGCAGAATGAGGAAATCATAGGACATTATCATTAATATTGCATGCAAATAAAACTGTACTAAAGATAGTACAAAAAGAGCTGCACCCATACATTGATAAACTTTCATAGGTTCAAGATAGTTTCTGAAGAGGATATGGAATGATGGATATCACTGCTGATGTTAGATGGATCTTGGCTGAATGCAGATATACTAGAAAGATGTTTACCTGTGTTTTATTGATGATGCAAAGACTTTCAATTGTGTGGATCATGACAAGCTGTGGAGAACATCGAGAAGAAAGAGTATTCTGAAACACTTAATTGTGCTCACGAGGAATCTGTCCATTGACTAAGAGGCAGTTCTTCAAACAGAAGAAGGGAATACAGAATGGTTTAAAATCAAAAAAGGTGTGCTCCCAAGGTTATAGTCATTAACCATACTTATTCAATCTATATGTTGAACAAATAATCTGAGAAGCTGGATTATATGAAGAAAACCATGACATCAGGATTGGAGGAAAAGTCATTAATAGATGATACAACCTTGCTTGCTGAAAGCAAAGAGGACTTTAAATACTTTAAATACTGATGAAGATCAAAAACCTCAACTTTTGATATGACTTGCTCCTCAATGTAAAGAAAAATCCTCACCACTGGACCAATAAACAACATCAGTATAAATGTTTGTTCTATTGTGCATAGCATCGCTATGAATTGGCTCAGCTTCCTTGGCACCCAGCAACAAAACAAACTTGCAAAGTAGAGCTATTTTCATAGAAATGTTTCAGGGTTTTGAATTTGGGGAACACATCTCTAAATTTTTCATCTGAGATGCCTCCGGGTGAGATTGAACCACTAACACTTAACGTTTTGTACTATGCAAGGACTCCTTTCTTTCAGGTTTTGTTTTTTGTTTTCATTTTCCATTGGTCAATTCTAACTCATGGTGACCCATGTCTGCAGAGAAGAACTGTATTCTATTCCTTAGGGTTTTCAAGACTGTGGCCTTTCAGGAACAGATTGTGAGGCCTACCTTCTCAAGTACTTCTGGGTAGATTCAAAATGGCAACATTTTGATTAGTAGTGGTGGGTTTAAACATTTTCATCAGTAGCAATCTTTGGAGACATCCTAAATAACACTAAAGAAATCAATTCCTAAATAATGTTTGTCTAAATTTAGTATGTACTTTATAATACTGAATAAATCAATATCTAAAATATGGTTGTCCAAATTTAGTATATACTTCAGAATCACCCAGGGTATTTAATAAATATCAGGCTTTCCAAACCCAATCTCCAGTGACTCTAATGTAGGTTGTCCATAGGAAGCATATGCATAGAAATTATTCATCATTTAGGTCAGTAGTAGTTTAACTTCTATTCCAAAGAATACTACCACAATTGTTGTTGTTGTTAAGTGCTGTCAAGTCAGTTCCGACCCATAGCGACCCTGTACAAGGTTTCCGAGGGTGTAAATCTTTATGGGAGTAGAAAGCCTCATCTTTCTCTCGCAGAGCTGCTGGTAGTTTCAAACTGCTGACCTTCAGGTTCGCAGCCCGATTCGTAACCACTACGCTACCAGATACTACCACAATATAAGTTTCTTATTTAACCCCTTGCCTAATTCATGACTGATTGACAATCATGCTATTTTGAGGTACAAAGTGACACAATGAAAGACTTTCAAGATGGTATTTGGAAGACTGGATTAAACTCCTGACAATACCACTTCTTAGTGCTTATTAACATGTGAGTTACAAACCAACACAGTTTTTTAGGCCCAGATTTACCATCTTGAAATAATTTACTACAAGTAGAATATTATGCAAAGTTCTTCAAGTGTTTATAAAATATATTAAAATTAATTTTTCAATGTTCTGTGGCTCTCTCTCACACTATGGAAAAAAACCCACATTTAGGAAACATATTAATTTAAATGTATTGTACAACATGAAATGAAATACTACTTTTCCCCCTTAAACTCTGCTGCTTTGGCAGTTCACGTGAATACTTTCCTGTTTTATATTGATTGGATTAGACTTTTAAAATGACCTTCAAACTATGATATTCTGAATAACTTGACTTTGTTTTTAAAAGATGTCTTTGTTTTAATTTAATAATAGTTTGCAAACCCATACTTCCTTTGATATTTGAATTCTCATTTGTAGATACTGAGAGGAAGTCTGAGTACACAATATTTACTAGGCATCAACAACTATGGGATGGAGGGGATGACAAAAAGTTTAGGCAGAAGGAAAAGACAAACTGTCATGCAGACTCCAATATCAAGGTCAACAGTGTTCTCCCATGAGGGTTGCACTGATGGGATCTTTATGCACCCCTACTCTTGAGCTCTGGTAGCGTAGTGGTTACAAATTGGGCTGTGAACCTTAAGGTCAGCAGTTTAAAACTACCAGCTGTTCCGTGGGAGAAAGATGAGGCGTTCTGCTCCTGGAAAGATTTACAATCTCGGAAACCCTGTACAGGGTCGCTATGAATCGGTTACAACTCCATGGCACATAACCACCACAACCACTCTTTTGTTACCAAATCTGTTCTTCAGATGATCCCTATATTCAGGTAGGATATATTCAAGGTCATATTTTGGCTCTCGTGGACTTGTTTTCATTTTCTTCAGCTTCAGTTTGAATTTGCATGTCAGTAATTGATGGCCTGTTCCACAGTCTGCCTCTGGCCTTGTTTTCACTGATGATATGGAGCTTTTCCATC
>NW_006408600.1:5595755-5596703 GCF_000296735.1 Chrysochloris asiatica | reverse complement strand
CTTGGTGATTTTCTTTTGGGACCTATCCTTCCTGGGATTCGTTGAGCTTCTTGAATGTTTATCTTTTCACTTTTCAGGGTGTTGGAGTAATTTTCTTCCAGCAGGTCTTCAACTATTTCCTCTGTGGACTTGTGTGATTCTTCTTGTTCTGGAATGCCAATAATTCTTAAGTTATTCTTCTTCATGTTGTCCATCATAAATCTTAGATCTTCTTCAAATTTTTTTTATCCTTTTTTCCGTGTGCTCCGCTATCTTAGTGGTATTGAGAGATTTGTCTTCCACCTCACTATTTCTGGCTTCCATCTCTTCGATTCTACTTCTTTGTCCTTTCAGTGTATTGTCTATTTCTGATATTCTATTATTGATCATTTGGAACTCTTTCTGTAGGTTTTGAATTGTTTCCAATGCTGTATCTATCTTATCTGATTGCTCCTGTAGTGCTTTCCTGACTTCTTCCTTATTTTTCTCAATTCCAATGTAAAGTGTTTTGAAACATTTTATAATCATTTTTTCTGAATTCTTTCTCAGGCATTTCCAAGGCCTGTCCTCATTCCAGAATGAAGTCTAGGTCTACCTCTATGTCATATATCTCAGACATTTTATCTTGTTTCTGGACATGTTCTGATATGGTCATCTGCTTTTGCTTCTTAGACATGTTTACTGTTTATCTGTGGCCTTAATACTTAATTGAGTATGTGTTTTGGTATTTTTTATGCTTTCTGATTACTTCCAGGTAGATGTGATCAGGATGTGGTCTTCCTTTTTCACTCTTTTTATTGCTTAACTCAGAGTAACTTTCACAAATGTTGTCTGCCTCCCTGGTAATGGTAGTTGGCATTTGTTATTGCCTGAATTTTGGTGTTTTATAGAGAGTGATTGTAGGCTACTATATGGCAGTAGTTGGTGTCTCTTCTTGGTTAATATACAGAAAGAAAGAGTTCCTTAAAG
>NW_006408600.1:5593120-5594469 GCF_000296735.1 Chrysochloris asiatica | reverse complement strand
AACTGCCAAACTTGTGGTTTGCAGTCCAGTGTTGATCATACAGTACCTCATCAGGATCGAGGCTAGTCAAAGTCTATTAAACCACCAAATTAAGTTCGTTCACTCAAAGTAACATAATTTCCAAGTTATTGTTTCTAAAGAACATCTTACATGACAGTGAACTTGAGAACAGAGAGATGAGAAAGAGGAGGGAGAGAAGCTGAATGAATGATAGAATAGTTCCATTTCATACTAGTACTTAAAGTACTTACTATTCTTTTTCTAAGTTATATAGTAGAGGGGTGGGGGCAGAGGCCACATTAACCATTGATAAAATGTATAAATCCAAACAGGGATCAAGGAATCATCAGACTCTTATTCATTGGTCAAGCAGCAATAGGACTGATTTTAGTGATAATTCTACTACCCTGTCCAAGTGGCATGCAAGTTCCTAAGAGAAATAAAAATGAAGCAGAGGGCAGTAATAAGCAAAAGCAGCAGGAGACAGATTACACTATAGAAATGAATAGCACCTTGTCCCATGGTTTATCTTTGCTCATTGCTCAATTCTTCTGCTGCTGAATGAAGCAAAATGGCAGATTATAAGGGCCACTGTCTCATCTGTGACACTGAGAAAATGGTTGACTGGTGTCTCCATGCCTTAGTTTTAAAATGAGAACTTTTAGATGTCCACATGGGATACAATGATATTTATATAGTCTATAATCACACACTTCATATTTTTGTTTTTAAGATTAACGTTGCTCATCATGAGACCTTTAAGTTATTTTATAGCTGCAGACATAACATGTTCTCTATATTTTGATTTAACATCCTATGCATAGTGTTTCCAAACTAAAGAGACTTGCAATTGTAGTAGAAACATCACAGTTAATATAACTGATGTGCTTTCAAATCAGAATGTCTGTAGTAATCATAGTAATCATTATAACATTTTAAATACTTACATTTCTCTATTTTTCAGGAAAAGATAAAATTCACTAATTTCTAAGAATTTTCAATAGTTACATTTTATATATACTTTCTAGTGGGATGGTACATGATTAAAAGATAGGCCTATAACCTTTTTCTGGACTTATGGTGTAGAGCTTTAGGATCAATCCTGGACCTTGAACGATAAGCTCAGCAATTCAAACCCATCAGCTGCTCCTCTGAAATTCTATACACGGTCAGATCACTGTGAGTTGAAACCCACTACAGGACACATAACAAAAACAATATGACCTATTTTGTTTACAGTGATTCCATGATATATTAGAAACATAAAGGAAAGTCACATGCAGATTTATTTTATACTACTTAACTATGAGCTCTGGTAGCATGTTGTTGTTGTTATCAGGTGCCATAGA
>NW_006408600.1:5588998-5589768 GCF_000296735.1 Chrysochloris asiatica | reverse complement strand
CACTTGGTACACAAGGTCAATTTGAATGACAATGTCATCGGTTCAAATTCACCAGTCTAGGAAACCCTATACAGCATAGCTATGAGTCAGAACCACTTATTAAAAACAACAATTATGATGTGTTCCTATGAGATATTTGTAAGAGACTGAAGAAAGCAGTACAAGAAAGTGGAAGACACCTAGCAAGAGTGTTTATAAGGCAAATTCTCAGCCTTAGCCTGATCAAGCTGGGAGTTCAGGAATATGAAGTACACCAGAGTCTGTACTTTCATATGCTAAAATAGCAATCATTGATACTGTGGGTGGAGTTGTGTGTGGTCAAAGAAGGCCTAGCAACCCCCAGCATAGTCCTCCAGCGAGCATCATAAGGGTAGGCCAATAAAATCAAAGACTGAAGTAGACAGATAAAGAGCACATAGAATTGGTGAAAGGAGTTCTAAGCATTGCTCCAACTTTATCTACTCTAACAGATAATATGGCAGTTATAAGGAAAGGACCATATTTTCATAAATATGTTTTCCATTTTTGTGCTTACTCCAAGATCAATTTATGATGTATATGTTCTAGAACCATATGTTGCCCTTCTGAATTTCTTAGTATGTGGGCTTTTTAATATAAACTACATAGCAAGAAATACTATTGTCAAGTTGGTTCTAACTCATAGCATCTCCTGTTTCCAGCAGTCTTGGTATGACACTGTAGGATAAGTACTCGACCACAAGGTTGGTTTGAATCACAAGGTTGGTGGTTCAAACTCCCCAGCCACTCCT
>NW_006408600.1:5587286-5587800 GCF_000296735.1 Chrysochloris asiatica | reverse complement strand
TCCAATCATGATGCCAAGTTTTTCTTCATATAACCTAGCTTCTTAGATTATTTTCTCAGCATACAGGTTGAATAAGTATGGTGACAAAAAAAACTCATAATTTGTCATTGCTTCAAAAGTGGGTGGAAAATTGTAGTCAACCTTAGAAGCATTTTATGAATGACAGGAGAGGATACAACAATTCTACTGAGAATTGTTGATGCTGACAATTAGTCTTCAGGAAATATCTCAGTTCTAATTGTGAGGCATCTCAACTGTTTCAATTTTAAAGCCTTTTAGCTCCCTTTTGTCCTTATCTTTTTCTGTTGAAAATGCATAGGCATACACTTAAGAAGCACAGTTAGAGTCAATGTAATAAACAACTGATAGAGCATTGTTGCTGTGTTGTGAAGTGCGTTGAGTCCATTCCGACCCATAACGACCCTGTATAGGGTTTCCAAGGAGCAGCTGGTGAGCTTGAACCGCCAACCTTGCAGTTCAAACGGCTTTGCAATCTGGCACATTAACCCACAGC
>NW_006408600.1:5585362-5587051 GCF_000296735.1 Chrysochloris asiatica | reverse complement strand
CCGACCTTGCAGTTCACACGGCTTTGCAGTCTGGCGCATTAACCCAGAGCACCACACCAGGGCTCCGTTAGATAAGAGCATAGACACTACATAACAAGGGTCATCCTTATGCTAGTTTGAGACATTATTTTACGTATGTTTGTTGTTGTTGTTAAGTGACATTAAGTATTTACTAACTCATATATTAACCCTGTATAAGGAGCTCTGGTAGTGTAGTGGTTACAAATCAGCCTGCTAATCTCATAGTCAGCAGTTTGAAACTATCAGGGACTCCACAGGAAACAGATAAGTCTTTCTGCTCCCTTAAGATTTATAGCCTCCTAAATCCTATACAGGGTTGAACAAGAAAAAGTGAAAATCATTCACTGCCCTCTCTGCTCATGAGGCAAGCGAAAATGCTAATTAGGTTACCAAATGTGACCAACCCCCCTGATTTTCCCCCTGCTCTCAAATAGGTATGCAGCCTGGCCCCTCCTCAGACTCAGACCCCATATAGGCCTGTGTTACCCTCCATTCGGGGCTCAGAATCTGGAGAAATTAGCTCCTCTGAGTCCGCCGGCTTCATAAAATCTGAAACTCTGCTTCACCTGTCTGAGTGGCCTCGGTTTCTTCTACCACTAATCTAAAACTGCTGTAACAGGATCATTATTAAGTCGGTAATGACTCTACAGCACGTAACCACGTTGACCAATTGTATAGCAATTCTGAGGAGTAACTGGAGGGTTTGAACAGCTAACGTTGATAGTTTCAGTTCAGTGTTTATCCTGCAGTACCACACCAGGCCCTGGAAGAGATGGTCAATTATAACGCAAGAAGGTCGGGAATACTGGGAAGCATGGAGTAGTGGCAATACACTTACTGTTACTGTTGTGAAGTGCCATTGAATCAGTTCCAACTCATGGAGATCCTGATTAAGATCCTGGTGAACTTGAACCACCAACTTTGTGGTTAGCAGTCCAGTGATTATCCTACAGTGCCACATTAGGACACCAATTTAAATATTAGAATAGGGATATTGCAAAATATTACCAATCAGTTTGGCTGTGCTGGAATATACTGACTCAGTATCAGCTCTACTTAACAACATGTATTAATAAATAAAGTGTCAAAATGTCATCAAATTTACAAATTGGAATCCTGCCAATTCTTTTTGACTACTACATTTTTTAACAATCTCTGCTAACATCTTAAAGAATGCAGACTAGAAAATGCATGGGGAATTTTAGTATCTGCAGAAATGTGAATGGCATAACTAAGTATTTTATAGGAGCTTGATTTATAGGAAGAGAATGTGAAATTATGTGTGAGATCTAAAATTGCAATCTCTTGGGAACTTTTCTACTTTTCAAAAGAGAAGCAGGTCAGGTCAGAATTTCATTATTTCTGGCTAAAGGCCAATGGAAGTCTTACAATGTGATCTTAACATGTTTTTAAAAATTACATCAGAACAAAGCTGGGATGAGAATCTGAGCATGAAAGTTAGTAATAATAGTTGAGAATTTATTTTGTAAAATAAGACACCAG
The DNA here is from genome assembly GCF_000296735.1 of Chrysochloris asiatica. NCBI lineage: Eukaryota > Metazoa > Chordata > Mammalia > Afrosoricida > Chrysochloridae > Chrysochloris > Chrysochloris asiatica. The sequence continues at coordinate 5,585,527 of NW_006408600.1, read as the reverse complement.
CCTAACACCCTGTAACATTGCCTTAACTTGTAGCATCTTAATTAACTTTACATTAGCTGCTTTATATCATAAAGATACTCCAATATTCATTAGAGTTAGACAATAAATAATTTGTTTCCTAAATTATTCATGTAATAACAAAATAAAGTCTTACCCCTTGCATGC
>NW_006408600.1:5574861-5584823 GCF_000296735.1 Chrysochloris asiatica | reverse complement strand
ACCAAACTCATCTTGTGGTTCCAACCTTTGCAGTCCAGCACATTAACATTCAGTACCACACCAGGGCTCCAGAACAAGGTATATCACTGCTAAATTTTGCCCATAATATTCCCAGAAAAAAAATGGACCAAGATCTGAAGTGTTTATTAAATCCTACAATTTCTTCAAAAGAATCCTCTTTCTCCAAACGTATTTTATGCTTGTGTGACATTTATAATGTTAAGTTCTTGAGGCATATAGTGTACCACCTAGAATAAAAGTCACTTAAAATGGGAGGTAAGTCATATATTTTGTATCACAGTATTTTATAACAAGTGGTGAAGATATGAAAAGTGCTTAATAAAACTGAATTTGGTTTCACAAGTTTCTGTATCCCATTGTATATAATGAAAACAACCATTATAAAGAACGAAGGATGAGGACAGTAGAAATGCCTCTGGTTTGTAAGCATTCATTCCTTTCACTGGTATTTCATTAGGAAAGGTATTTTCACAGAATTATTTTTAATTAAAAAATAAATCAATAACAAGAAGAAACTAACAATTTTTCCTTCTTATGCTAGTCTTTTTTTCTTTTTTTTAACTTCTGCTTTCTACTCTTATGGGAAGATTGCATTTGCTGGCCACTGTGCTAAAGTTCTGACTCTGGATTTGTGAACTGGATAAACTTACTTTGGGAAATCACTTTATTGATAAAAAGGAATGGAATAGTTGTCAAGACAGTTGGGTTACATTTGAGTATTGTTGTTTGTTGCCACTGAGTCAATTCCAATTCATGGAGAATCCATGTGACCAGAGTAGAAGTATTCCAAAGGGTGTTCAAGGTTGTGACCTTTCAGACACAGATTGTTAGGCCAGTCTTCCAAGGTGCTTCTACGTATCTTTAAACGGCCAGGTTTTTTTCTAGTAGTCAGGAGATCAACTGCACCACCCAATCATTCCTATATTTAAATAATGATACAAATATTCATATAAGTTGATGATTGTGATGTGAAATGTAGCCAAAAAAGATAGCCAAATATTATTTTTATTATTTAACTATTTTGTTCCTGATGACAATAATTATTATATGTCTTATTTTTGCATATCTACTATATCTAATATTCTCAACCACCTAATATAATTATTTTTTCTCAATTTAAGCCTGAGGCTCAGATAGATTAAGTACATTGTGAAAGGACACACAGCTAATAAGTGGCAGTCAGTATTTAATAATAGCAAATTTGTTTATTCCTCAAGTCTATATTTATCCCATTGTGTTGCACTGATATTAAATCAATGTCAAAGTAATTAAATGTCAGTTCTGACTCATAGTGACCCTATAAAAGGTTTCCAAGGAGCACCTGGTGGGTTTGAACCACCAACCTTGCTTTTCAAACCAACCTTATGGTTCAGTGCTTATCTCTAATTAAATGGGCAGCAGTGATAAAATGTCATGTTGTTGTTAGGTGCCATCGAGTCAGTACCAACCCATAGCAACCTTATGCACAGCAGAATGAAACACTGCCCAATCCTGGGCCAACCTCACTACAGCTGCCACGCTTGAGTCCATCAATATTGCCACTTGGCCAATCTATCTCGTTGGGGTCTTCCTCTTTTCCTCTGACCTTCTACCTTACCAAACGTGATATCCTTCTCCAGCAACTGGTCCCTCTTCACAATATGTTTGAAGTATGAGAGCCAAAGTTGGGCCATCTTGGCCTCCAAGGAGCACTCCGGCTGCACTTCTTCCAAAACAGATCTATTGGTTCTTTTGGCAGCCCATGGCACTTTCAATATTCTCCTCCAACAGCATAGCTCAAAGGCATCAATTCTTCTCTGGTCTTCCTTATTCACTGTCCACCTTTCATATGCATATGAGGTTATTGAAAATACTATGGCTTGGGTCAGGCACACCTTAGTCCTCAAGCTGACATCTTTGCTCTTCAACACTTTAAAAAGGTCTTGTGCAGCAGATTTGCCTAATGCAATACATTCTAATGCCTAATGATCTCTTGTTCAGACGAATTGTGTAACTATTATGTACCTGTGGAGTCCTAGTATGGTACTGCTGATTAATGTGATGGACTGCAAAATCAGTCTTAACTGCAAGGTCAGCTATTCAAGCTCACCAGTCGCTCCTTGGAAACCCTATATAGGGCTGCCATAGGTCAGAACCGATTCTGCAGCCTTTAACAGAAATTTTGTACCAGGTCCTTGAGTAAAATATTTTTGCATTTTTGTTTAATCCTCCCAGTACTCTAATATTACTAGTTCCATTTTTGGATGGAAAAAAAAAAAAAAAATGGAGACACAAAGAGGTTATATCAATGTCTTAATCTTACATGTCTATAAAGCATGAGTGTTATAACTAAACGCAAAGTGGACAGAAGCTAAAGTACAAAGGATTTCTGTGAGTAAAGTTCAGATTCAGGAAGGAAGGTCTTAGCAATTACTTAGTAATTTTTAAAAAGTTTAAAAGTAAGTGATGTTAATTATACAGGTAAAAATCTCAATATTCTACTACACTTTTCCTGTCCAGATAATAACATAACCATAGTGCCATCTCTACTGAAACGGTGTTATTGATGTTGTGAAGTGCCATTGATTCAGATCTGACCCGTAGTGATCCTGTATAGGGTTTTCGAGCATCTGGAGAGCTTGAACCACCACCGACTTTGCAGTTCAAATGGCTTCACAGTCTGGCACATTAACACCACAGGGCCACACCAGGACTCCTACTGAAACATAGTTGCTCCTTTACAATCAATATAATTATGCAGAACTCATTCAGAAGCATTCTTTTAACCCAAATGGTAGTGTTTTGTTTTTCTTAAAGGCTACTGTAAATATTTTATTTACAAAATATCCTGGCTTTGTAGAAGAGAAAGACAGAGAAAGAGTCCCAAGAGATTGTTAACACTTATTTTTTAGTTTACTAATTCTTAGGTATGAGGGGAAGTTGAGAAAGCAAATGTAAGTAATAAGAAAAGCAGATTAAGTATCCTCAGCAGCTAAGTGAAAACAAAAAAAAAACAAAAGGAGAGAAAGAAAAGAAAAAAAAATAATTGATTTCATTCATTGTAAGCTGGCACTGATAAGTTGGCACTGATTCCAACATGAATAGGAAAACCAGAGGACACAATTCACTGCAGACATACCTACTTCATGGTGCCTGCCATTTGATTTTGTCTCATTCATTACTCTAATTAAAAAGATATATTCAAAATCTGTAGCTTATGCTACACCTCAGAGTACTGAGTACATACTACATTTTGATTTGGCCATTGTTAAATGAAATTCAACTTTTTGATTTATAATGCTTGGGGAAACATACTTTATTTTTCAAGAAATTATTTCTAAAATGTTCCTATTTTGCTCTTTTCTGGTTATTACGGTACTGTGCATCATGAACAGAAAGTTTCTCATGAAATCCTCTAAGAGGTGGTGTGGGAAGTTCTGCAAGTTCCAGAAATTCCTGGAAACAGTGGAGCTGCAGATAAGCTTGAAAAACTATGACCCTCAAAAGGATAAATGCTTCTTGAGCACTGTCAGACTTAGGTCCACCCACTGTCCCCAAGTTCTTTATATGTGTCATTGGGGACCAGAAGCACTATGATAAAGCAAAGGCTGTAGATACCTCTCACAGAAGGACTCAAGAAACTTGACAAGAACCAGAAGTTGGTCAAAAAGCTGGTTCTTGGTGGCTGAGTTCCTGATCAAGTGAATCCCAATAAAACTGGGACCAGGCCTGAATAAGGCTGGCAAATTTCCTTCCCTGCTCATCCACAAGGAGAATATGATAGCTAAAGTAGATGAGGTGAAGTTCACAATCAAGTTACAGATGAAGAAGTTGTTATGTCTGACAGTGGCCATTTGAAGATTGTTCTTATTTTTCTGTTTTATTAAAGGACCATATATAATTTATTCTTATGGTAAATACTATTTATACATGTTGTTGTTAAGTTCCTTCAAGTTGGTTCCAACTCAAATCAACCCTGTATAGGGTTTCCAAGGAGCAGCTGGTGCATTTTACCACCAGTACTGTACTTGCTAATCCTATAGTGCCACTATGCAAAAATAATGAAATACATAAAATCTGAAAAACTATTGCTTTATAACCACTTATATTGGTTAGAATGATCTTCACCATCACATAAGTTAAAATGCAGTCCAGCTATATTGATCTATTTGATTGCTAAAATATAGTTTTGCATAAACACCAAAATTTCTTTGCTATTATTTGCATTCACATAAGGTTGTATTTATAGTAATATGTTATATTGAAAAGTTCTTATATGATGTGAATAGTTTATCTACAAAAATTTTTTATATGAATTCACAATGATAATTTTAATGAAAGGATAACAATTTTTCTATATATTTACTTTGTGTAATGCTTACGCTAAACAAAATGAAAACCTAACACCACTTTTTTGTGAATCGATGGAAAACTAGGGGGCCTATTTTTTCATAAGATTCCATCAATTTGTATACACCAGCATTTAAATTAAAAATATGAACAAATTATTTCATGCTCAACTCAGTGCTAGTATTTCATTGTACAACACCACAGTAAGTACTGAGAAAAGATATTTCCTAAATTTCATGGAGGCTTTAATTGGAATTACATTAGTTTCCAATGAAGCAAACAACACAACCACAGTCAATTTCATTCTTAAAAACATATGATCCGCAGTAAATAATATTTAATTACAAAAAAATGCCACAGTGAATGCACATTTAAAAAATGTTCTTATCAGTAAGATCCATAAACCAAAAAAAAAAAAAAAAAGAAAAAGAAACATCTTAATAATTAGACATAAACAATCACTTTCCAGTGTTTTTTTTATCAACTCAGTATTTGTTCAATTTATTTAAGATGGAACTCCAGATGAATGTGCCCTAACAACAAAGTCAAAGTTAATTAGTCTTAACTAACAGACAAGTAGTAAACTGCTTGAGGTCAACTCCACCCTCAAGAAAGTGGACATTAGTGAGAGATTTTAAAGCAGTGTCTGTTTTTATAGGCAGTGCAGGGAAAGGCTAACCCAATAAAATATGATAGTTCCATTGCATATTTTAATAGCAACCTCCAAAAGATAGTACACTTTCCTGTGATTTGCAGGCAAAGCCTTGCAACAAGTTAAAAATGATATGTGAACAAAGAAAATTACTATCATTTTATAGCAATCAAACATATTCCAATCATTGGCTTTTGGGGGGTCAGGACCACTCATGTCTGGACCCATGAAGAAACCCAAAGATCCACAACGAGGCTCCCTTAGTTTACCCTGATGGTAAATCATAGGGACTCACACAGGTTTGTGTTGGGAGGGAAGAAAAGAAACACAAACCTAAGAATCCTGGGATGCTGTTAGGAAATGTTAGGCTTGAGCAGCTGTAGTCAATTATGGCTTCATTTTCTCTCTAGTCAGTCTTTGGTTGCATGCCATAACTGCATGGGGCATTGAGGTTTATGGCTCTAAAATAGACTTGTCATTTTGTGAAGGCTAACAGAGCAAAAAGTTTGATAAATGGTTAAACAAAAAAAGTTCTTAGAAAGCTGCTTCAATCGGTTTAGTCTTTTGTTTTCAAAATCCCAGTAGTCCTCAAGTATCTAATGGATCAATATTGATGGCACCAAATAAATTAGCAAAGTAAAAGTTTAAGAATGCCTTGTTTTGTTTGTAAGGTGTTTATGTTGCATACTATAATAAGTTAATTCAACAAATGATGCATTCTGTTTACTTTTAGGAAGAATGCTTAGATGGAAGACTAGAGAAAAGATGCTCTAATTGATTAGAAAGAAGATATAGATTTCAGCTTTCAGGAGCTTCACAGTTTTCATTTCAGACCCAGGAAGAAGTGGTGGTGATTTGTTTTACAGTCATATTCATCATTTATGTCATCACTTAGTACACAATGAAAGCAGTTATGAAATCATGTACATTTCATGTATTCCAGTGTCAGTAGAACCATCAGCTCATACACACCACTGTCTACTTAAAGCAGATGGAGTGGTTTATTAAAAGACAGTCAACACTTTAGAGACTCAATTATTTAGCTTACTATTAAGTTTACATATAGAAACCAATTTCAATTTATTCATAAAGAAATAATGTGGAATTCTGGAAACCAGTGGCTGTGAAAAAAATGTACTTATTTTGCAGGATACTACAGGAGCAAGTGAATATTTTTCTTTCCACTGGTGTTCAGTGTAATTGCAGCAGTGATGGGATTCAGCCTCTCCTCCATGTGAAATTTGTCTTCCATACAATCAACGCAAACAACTAATGCACTGCAAAGTATATTATATCCTAACCACTTCCCAATAAAGTCAGTGGTGTCTAATCAGACACCTATTGTTAGCAGAGTATATGAAATTGATACAATCATCAAATTGATCCAAAGTTGTCAATCATCTTATATCTTTACTTTCTTCTTTCTTGTCTCTCAGAATTTATAGATTTCAATAGGTATTGTACTACTTATTTCTAATTTTAGAAAGTCACTGCAGAAATCATAGATTTTTCAAATTATTTGTTAATGTAACTTAAAATATATTTCAATATTTTTTTTTTCTGTTAGACAAATACTATGTACCTTTCAATGAAAACAAGTTTTAATTTATCTGACATAATTGATCTTTTTTTTAAGTATTATATGCACCGGACCGCAAGATTGGTTTGAACTACAAGGAAGTCAGTTCAAACTCACCAGTCACTCCTTGGAAATCCTATACAGAGTCACTATGAGTCGGAAATGACTCAACTCAACGGCACTTAACAACAACATAGCATATATGGATTCCTAGTGCGGCATTGTGGGTCCGGATATGGCACTGTGGGCTAATGTGTCACACTGCAAAGTCATTTGAACTGCAAAGTCGGTGGTTCAAGCTCACCAGCTTTTCCTTGGAAACCAGAAACAGGGTCGCTATGGGTCTGAATCAACTCAACGGCACTCAGTAACAAAAACAACAGTGTGGAGTTGTAGGATCTCCATTGGACTGCTAACCACAAGGTCAGAGGTTCAAACTCACCAGTTGCTCCTTGAAGCCCTATTGTTGTTCTTGTTGTTGTATACCATGGAATCAGTTCTAACTCGGCAATCCTGTATAGGGTTTCCGAGGCTGTAAATCTTTACTAGGGAGCAGAAAGCCTCATCTTTCTCCCATGGAACCGCTGGTAGTTTTGAACTGCTGACCTTGAGGTTAGCAGTCCAAGTCATAATCCCTATGCTACCAGAACTCCTTTTAGGCCCTATACAGGATTTCTATGAGTCAAAACAACAACAACAACACATTACATATATTAGGTTCAAACCGACCTGGTGGTCCAGTGCTTTATCACATAGCACCACACCAGGACTCCATATGTAACATAGAATGATGTAACAATTTCTGGAAATTCAATTGCATTTCTATTATATTTCTTTTAATGTATCTTGTATGTATGCAAAGCAACAACCTATTAGATTTCAATTTGCTACAATAATTATTTCATTAAAATATGCAAATTTTAAACTATAAACTACTCAAACATTTCCAATGAGTAGATTGCAAGCTTCTTAAGGACAGGGAGCTGAATTATATACTCTTTGCTATCATAATCCTAAACGTAACAGATATTTTGACACTATGCTACATGGTGGGAAAATAAGACTTTAATATTAATCAAGCATTTCCTTTATTGCCACTTACCTAAACAAATTTTGTGTTTGTTTTTTCACAATTTAATGGTTGTTGTTGTCAAGTGCCATGGAGTCGATCTGACCCATAGCAACCCTGTACAGGGTTTCCAAAGAGCAGCTGGTGAGCTTGAACTGCCGACCTTGCAGTTTAAACAGCTTTGCAGTCTGGTGCATTAACCCACAGCATCAGTTCCTTAAAAGCTAGATGGTTTGAGGACCTTTGTTGTAACAAATGAATAGATGACACCAGTCCTCTTACAGTAATAATAACACTAATTAAATAATAATGAAAATAATATTAATTAAAACTCAAACCACTACCAATTTGTCAATTCTGATACATAGCCACCTAAAATAGGATTTCCAAAACTGTATATCTTTATTGGAGTGGACAGCCTCATCTTTTTCCCACAGAATGGCTTGTGGGTTTGAACTGACCTTGGAATTATAGCCCAACATCTAATCCACAGAACAACTTGTTGTTGTTGTTAAATGTCATGGTGTTGGTTATTACTCATATCGATCCGGGATAGGGTTTCCAAGGAATAGTTGGCGGGTTTGAAATGCCGAACTTGAGTTTAGTAGTCCAGTGCTTAGCAGCACAGCGCAATACCAGGACTCCTCAAAACACCACTGTTTTTTTTTGTTGTTGTTGTTGTTGTTGTCAAGTACTCTAGAGTCAATTCCGACCCATAGTGACCCTGTTTAACGTTTCTTAAGAGACCTGGTGAGCTTGAACCATCGACCCTGCAATTCAAACCCAAATTGCAGTCCAGTGCATTAAGCCACAACGCCACAGCAGGACTCCATGGCGTTGTTGTTATGTGCCGTCTAAGCAGTTCTGACGCATAGCATCCTTGTATAGGGTTTTCAAAGAACTGCTGCTTAGTTTGAGAGGCCAACCATTGAGGTCGAGGGCTTATTCTGTGGTACCACACCAGGATTCCCACACCATCACTGGCATTAAAATATTTTTCTTGTTCTTTTTTTTTTAATGTTTTATTGTGAATTATGTGATACTTTACATGGGAGAACAATAATTTTACATACATCCTATCATTTCATTGCCATGGTTACAATCCCCTCCATGCATCATCAACCAACCCTGCAAGCCTGCCCCCGGTCGTCAGCACAGAGCCCCTATCCCTCTCTGGGTCTAAAGTTCCCAGCTGCTCCATATTTCCACACCGTCATCTCTGTCACCATCTCAGGCATCACTGCTTCTTTGGGTAGGGTACCGCTCTCCAGTCTTCTCTCTTGGTGGTCCCAGGGACCTCTACTCCTAGACTGAAAACTTAATCACTATCCTCCTTGCTAAAAAAATGTCAACCTTTACATTGCCAACCCTCACAAGCAGTCCTGATAACAATTATTCACTATTGTATCACAAGAGACTTATCTGCATGTCCTTTTATCAGCCTGGCCTAGACAGATTAGATACTACTCACTGGAGATTCTACCTTCCTCCACACCCTCTGGAACTAGGTTCCCTCTTGAAAGCTTGTAAGTCAGTCACTTCTTGCCTTTGTAGTACCCCTCCACACATACACACCCACACATACACTTTAGGTAGCCAGTGTCTATGTTGGCCATCCCTGTTTACTCTGTATATGGAGGTGGTGGGAATGATCCATGCTGTAAAGGTTTGCTCCCTCTTTTGAGCTACTGCATCCATAGATGCAGGTCAAGCTCATCAAATTGTATAAGATTACTCTTTTTTTTTCCTCTTATTTATTCTTCTAGTTGAGCTCTGATCATCCAGTCATTGAAGCCAGGTAAAGTGGGTATTATCTGCAAGCGTGGATGTTCTTGTGCATATGCCCTCTCTTCCTATCAGCTGGATGCTTCACTCTCCACTCTAGTTGTCTGTGGCTATGTCACTGACTCTGGGATGTACAGTCTCCAGGTCTTGCCACACTGCTGGCCAACCAGGTCTCCACCCGGTTCACAGGACTCTATTGAACATTGTAGGACTTAGCTCGCAACTTCATTGCTGTTTTTCCCTCACTTCCCCTTATCGGTGACTAACGTGGTCACCAATCAGAGCATGTCTTAGTCTTGGAAGGGGATTTGCTCTGAGGGGACTACTTGCCTTGATGTCTCCTGGGCAAGAAACTTGCTTGTTCTTGTAGTAATCAGTCAGTCTGCCTATATTAGTTTGTATTTTTCCTGTCGGTCTTTCTTTCAAGAAGTGTCTTCTATTCTTCAAGCCACTCCAGGCTGATCTGCCTGTCCTTTCAAGTGGAGATTTCCCGCCTCTGAAGATTCTGGATGCTGTTAAGGATTTCA
>NW_006408600.1:5564254-5568336 GCF_000296735.1 Chrysochloris asiatica | reverse complement strand
GCAGCTGGTAGGTTTGAACCATCAACTTTGTGTTTTAAACTGACCTTGCTGTCCAGTGCATTATCCTGCAGCACCACAGCAGGACTCTCTCTCTCCATATGTGTGTGTGTGTGTATGTAGTTGTGTTGTTAAGTGTCATCAAGTTGGTTCCCACTCATAGTGAACATGTATAAGGTTTCTGAGAATCTGCTGGTATATATGTATTTTTTGGTGTGTGTGTGTGTGTTTGTTTATATACCAATGATCTAGGAAGAATTTGCCAGCCATAAGACAGTTGATGTCATTACTACTTGATTACCAAGGTGGTAAACAGCAATAACATTAGGCCATTACCAAACAAAGCTATGCACATGTGATAGAATTACTTTATAAAAAGAAGAATTCCAACACCTGTTTACAGAACTGCTATCAGTATTCATATGCTCATTTAGAAAATCATATGTAAGCAGATGGGTAAAATTTAAAACTCTCTTAAAATAAAATTCCTTAGTTGCTCTAAATAAAACATTTCTACAGTTGGTTGCGAAGCAATTAGATGTGTTCTATATTCATTACCATTTCCCAAGGTCACAGTTTTCATAATTAAGAAAATTGAGATGCAGAGCATTCATCATATTATCATTGGTTGGAACAAAATTCAACTTCTGAATCATCAGTAGTAGTTGCAGAATACCCAGATATGTATAATACCAAACTGTAATGGTTAGGATTTTGTGTCAACTTGACTAGGCCAGGATTTCCAAAGGTTTAGCAGTTGGGATGTGCTTATTCCAGTGGTGATGAATCCTAAAACTGGCATAGTTATCTCTAAGATGAGTGGCTATGAGAAGCCAATCAATTAAAGGGTTGCTTCCTTCGGGGGGGTGTCATGCTCCTAATATAATGGACACCTGGGGAGTACTTTGTCTGTTCCACTGGGGACATGAGACTTTATAAATGATTGTAAAATAATAAACTTCTCTTCATATATTTATATATACATATGCTTCACTGGTTTTGCTTTTCTCAAAAACCTGGCCTAAGAATGCTACACTAAAAGAGTGGGGTTCTGGAGAAACAAAATCATAAGAATGTGTTTTCAAAATTTATACTTACTTCTGACTCACTCATTTTACAGACACTGATATAGGTGGAAGCAGATCTGACCTTTACTTTATAAGAATCGCCCTTCTGCTAATTTTGAGTTTAGTCTTTTTTCTCTCTTGTGAAGTTAGAAGTTAGACATGGTCCCCTCTTGGTTTAAGCAGTTGGCATTATGAACAGGAGTCATTGCAATGACTCCAGACCTATGAAATTATGAAATTTTCTAAGAGAAAGAACCAGGGAGCATGGGATGAAATACTTAAGCCTGGATAGCTACAGCTTGCGCAGTTACATAGAGCGGATGACATGCTGGCTTAACAGGGCTGATGGAAGGCCAGCACCTACTGGAATCCACCCTGCCAGAGACCCAAGACTATATTAATATGAATAAGGTTAGTAAAAGGGAGAAGAAAAGGTTGAACCTAAGTGTTTTAAAAGGTTTATGTGTTTGACTGGAGTCCTGGTGTGGTTCTACGGGTTAATGTGCTAGACTACAAAGCCAGTTTGAACTGCAAGGTTGGCAGTGTGAGGTAACCAATTGCTCCTAGAAAACTCCATCGTTAGGAGTCCTGGTGTGATGCTGTTGATTAATGTGCTGGGCTGCAAAGTTGGTTTGAGCTGCAAGGTTTGCAGTTCAAGTTCATCAGCTTCTCCTCAGAAACCCTATACAGGGTTGCTGTGTGTGTCTATATAGGTGTCTATGATTCTTAACTGACTTCCTGGAACTTTATAACAGCAACATGTGTTTAACTGCCTTACAGATATTGCTTTCTCCTGCCTATTATCGTAAAGTAGACATACATGCGTGATAGGAATATAGGGAATTATGACACAGAAATCTTGTAAGCCTTCCTTCAGCTTATACATAATTGAATTTGGTAAAAAGTTAATTAGAATTAAGCCTTTATAATTTATGGGGCTTTGATAGCATAGTGGTTACAAGTTGGGCTGCTAACCTCCAGGTCAGCAGTTTGAAAATACTAGATCTTCTGCAGGAGAAAGGAGAGCCTTTCTGCTCCTGTAAAGACTTACAGCCTCTGAAAGCCTATACAGGGTCACTATGAGTGAGAACCAACTCCTTGGAACACAACCATCACCATCAGAGTGTGGAGCATTAGGTGGAATCCTGAGCCCCACCCAGAGCCTTCAGAGTTGGGACATTTGCAATTGAAAAGAAATGCAGACCAAATCAGAACTGCTGGGAGAACAGGAGAATCAAGCAGAGAAAAAAACCATTTTGTACTTTGAATTTTTTAGGTGTGGCCCTGAGGGCTAATACGCTGGACTAAAAAATTGGTTTGAACCACATGATTGGTGGTTAGAACTTACCAGCTCCTCCTCAGAAACCCTATACAGAGTCACTTGCTATGGGTCAGTATTGACTTGACAGTACTTACCAACAATAAGGTAAGGAAATTGGGATCATCTGAGAAAATCCCTCCTAAGCCTGAAAGTTAAAGGGATCCAGCAAGTCATTTGCTTCCTGGTGACCAGCTGGATTGACTTGTGAGTGGATTTGGAGAAAATGCAGCCACAAAGACATGGGCTAAGTTTGGATATGTTCTATTGGCATCCCTTGACCTTGATATAAGAGGAGCAGGAAGGCTGACAAATCAGACATTTACGGAGTTGTGTGGACTCCTGAGCCCCAGGGTACTGACATAACTGATGGGAGCTAGGGCTGAGAGTGAAGTGGCCAGTTTGTGTGAAGTGTAGGGAGAGGTATATGAACTCCTAAACTTGCATCTTGTACCCATTTGACCTAGTTATCAAGTAATCTAATCTGTACTTATTTTAGTGAGAGAGAAATTTTCTTTATTCAATATTGCAAAATTGGGCACCCAATCTAGTAGACATAGGCAGAGGCACTACATGGCTGACCTGCGAACAGTTTTATTCTCCTGTCTCCTAAAAACCGCTCCTTCAGTTCTTCCACTGTGTATTACAAGGTCACATTCTCCTCCCAAGGTTGTCTTCTAGTCCTTACTGGGAGCATTCTCATTTATAGTTAGTTTCCCAATGAACTTCACTTTTTTCCTTGATGGATGTATTCTTATTTTAAAGTTCCTAGCAGGTTAAACTAGTTCTTCACCTCCTTTGGTATCCTATCCACTCCCGGGACTTCCCTTAGTCCTGAAAAAAGACCATGTCCACAAGAGTTATGGCTTACACTTGGAAGGCTAGGGTTTAGCTAACCAGAACCTGATCAGATGAACATAAACATGTTTGATATTCTAAGTAATTATCAATCATTATAATTTGCTGGACTGGACTTTTGCTTATGAATGAAGTTGATCAAAAACCTAATTGTAGTGGAAAATTGTTCATATCAAGGTGTATGCTTGTCTCCTGAATTAACTGGGCTGATTGTTGCTGATGTTAGGTGCCATTGAGACAACACGGGCTCATAGTGACCTGATGCACAACAGAATGAAACTCTGCCCAGTCTTACGGCAACCACACAATCCTTGCTACATTATATCCTTGCTGCTGCCACTATTGTTTCATCTTTTGGGGAGTCTTCCACTTTTTCTCTGACCCTATACATTAAGGAGCTCTGGTAGCGTAGTGGTTACGAATCACGCTGTGAACCTTAAGGTCAGAGATTCGAAACTACCAGCCGCTCTGCGGGAGAAAGATGAGGCTTTCTACTCCCGTAAAGATTTACACTCTCGGAAACCTTGTACAGGGTCACTATGGGTCGGAACTGACTCGAGTGCACTTAACAACAACAACAACATACATTACCAAACATGATATCCATCAACATTAACTGGTTCCTTCTGACAATATGCCTGAAGTATGTGAGAAAGCCTGGACATCCATGCTTCCAAGGAGCATTCTGGCTATATTTCTTCCAAAATAAATTGCTTTGTTCTTTGGAAAGTCCATGGTATATATGTTATTGTTAAGTGCCAACAAGACACTTTCGACACATAGCGATCCTGTATAGGTTTCCTAGGCAGTAAATCTTTACAGGAGCAGAAAGCATCATTTTT
>NW_006408600.1:5561643-5562907 GCF_000296735.1 Chrysochloris asiatica | reverse complement strand
TTGGTGCATAAATTTGAATAATAGTGGTATTAACTGGGCTTCCCTGTAATCACATGGATATTATCCTATCACAGACAGTGTTGTACCTCATGACTGACCTGGATATGTTCTTTTTGACAATGAATGCAACACCATTCCTCTTCAATTTTTCATTCCCAGAATAGTAAACCATGTATTTGTCAGATTGAAAATGGCCAATACCAGCCCATTTCAGCTCACGAATGCCTAAAATACCGATATTTATGTGCTCCATTTAATTTTTGACAATTTCCAATTTTCCCAGATTCATACTTCATGCATTCCATATTCCAATTTTCAATGGATGCTTATAGCTGTTTCTCTTCATTTTGAGTTGTGCCCCATCAGCAAATGCAGGCCCCGTGGGTTTTTATCCCACAGGCTTTTTCCATTCATGTCATCACAGTGAACGTACTTTGAGGAGGCAGCTCTTCCCCAGTCGCATTCTGAATGCCTTCCAACCTGAGAGGCCCATTTTCCAGCACTATATCTGACGCTGTTTCTCTGCTATTCTAAGCTTTTCAGTGACTAAGTATTGGAAAATAGTTTGTCTGTCTTCATCTGGAAGCTCATCTGAAACCTCTGCACCATAGGTGAACATGCTAGTATTTAAAATATCCGTGGCATAGCTTTCAGAAACACAACAACTCTCACCACAGTACGTGACCTTTTTTTCTTTTTTCTTTTTTAGGTACACAAAAACACTCAAGAATATATGATCATTTAAGCAACCAAAGGGCACTTTCTACCTCCTGGACACTAGCACACAGTCTTTCTATTTCCATGCGTCTAGAGTCGTCAGATACTCTATCTCTACATGTCATCATATCTGCCTCCATTTCTGGTGTCCATGCTTCTCTGGTTGTTGATGTTGTTGTCAGGTGCCATCAAGTTGGAACCAACTCATAGCGATCTCATGCACAGCAGAATGAAACAATGTCTGATCCTGGACCAACTTCACTACCACTGCCACACTTGAGTCCATCAATGCTGCCACCTGGCCAATCCATCTCATTGGGGGTCTTTCTCTTTTTCTTCGACCCTCCATCTTACCAAGCATTATATCCTACTCCAGCGACTGATCCCTCCTGACAATATGTCCAAAGCATGAGAGACAAAGTTTAGCCATCTTGGCCTCTAAGAAGCACTCTGGCTGCACTTCTTCCAAGACAGATCTATTGGTTCTTTTGGCAGTCCATGACACTTTTAGTATTCTCCTCCAACACCACAACTCAAAGGCATCAAT
>NW_006408600.1:5555478-5559803 GCF_000296735.1 Chrysochloris asiatica | reverse complement strand
GTCCTCTATTCCTGGACTGTAAAATTAACCATGCCCTTCCTTTTGCTTCAAAACTTCTACATTTATGGTTGAGTCAATGGCATTTATCTTCCTCTAGTTGAGCTTTTGTCATCAAGTCACTGAATCTAGGTCAAATGGGTATTATCCGGAAGTTTGGGTGTTCTTATACATCTTCTTAACCTTCATATAAGCTGGACTCTTCATTATCAGCTGTAGCCCTTTGTGGCTAGGTCAATGTCTTTGTGGTCTAGCGTTCCCAAGTCACCCCAAACTTCAGACTTACCACTCCTTCCTCTTCTCTCTTTCATCTCGAGGATGATAGGAAATCTATGGAGCATGGTCATACTCAGCCCATATATTCATTACTGACTTTCCCTAATATGGTCACCAGTCTGTGTACATGCCTGTTTATGTGTTCCCTTTTAGTATCTTGGAAAGGATTTGTTCTGAGGGACTTGATTGCTTGCTTTTATGTGTCCCTGGCAAACATCTTGCTTGTTCTTGTAATAGTTAAACAGACGCTGTTATTTATTATTATTATCACTATTATTATTATTATTTTCCTGCTGGTCTTTCTTTCATGAATATCTTCTGTTTCCCTAACTTCTCTGGACTGGTCTGCATGTATTTTTAAGTGAGAATGTCTCACCTCAGAAGGTTTTGGATGGAGCTCTGGATTCCACTTTAGGTCCTATATACTACAGGGTTTCTGCAGGAAGCCTATTTCACTGGGCAAATTTTAGAACCTCTTGTAGATATTATAATCAGTTAAAGACTAAAGATGGGCTTACAAGCTTCTGTAATCATGTTCCCTGAAATTAATTTCTATCCCAGTCAGATGTCTGTTTTACAATAATGCAAGCGAAACTAATATTCATAAGGCAGTCAGTCATCTTAACATTATTTTCCCTTTTTTATCCATTCAGATTATTCCTTAATCCCTGTATCACAGAACCCTGTTGTTCCAAGGTATGGCACATATCACCATTTACATCTGTCCCATTTAGCCCATGCACACCTACCTAAGTCCCCTATCTACCTTGTTCTTCCATCCCCTATCCCTTCTTGTATATTGCTTTCCATTTCCGTCTTGTGTATTGCAATCCCCAACACCCGAACTATGATGTGTCTATCCCCTAATGGGTGCTCTACTACCCCTCCCTCCCACCTCTGTAACCAACAAATAATTTTATTTATTTTTTTCTTTTTTATGGGTATGTTTTCTTAAGCTTTTACAGTACTGGTATTATGCAATATTTGTCCTTTTGTGACTGATTTTGTGACTAATTTCACTCAGTAAAATGTTCTCAAGGTTCACTTATGTTATACGGTAGTTTGCAGCTTCCTTGTTATTTCTTCAAGGTAGCATAATATTCCATTGTGTGTATGTACCAAAGTTTGTATATCCATTCTTCCATTGGTGGGCACTTACGCTGTCTCCATCCTTTTGCTATTATGAATAGTGCTGCTATGAACTTTGGTATGCATACATCTACTCGTGCTATGGTTTATGTTTCTTGTGGTTATATACCAAGTAGAGATATTGCTGGATCATAAGGTATTTTTATTTCTAACTTTATGAGGAAGCACCATACCGATTTCCAGAGTGGTTGGAA
Organism: Chrysochloris asiatica; assembly: GCF_000296735.1. NCBI lineage: Eukaryota > Metazoa > Chordata > Mammalia > Afrosoricida > Chrysochloridae > Chrysochloris > Chrysochloris asiatica. Next base: position 5,558,187 of record NW_006408600.1, on the reverse strand, counting down.
CCATTTTACATTCGCACTAGAAATGTAGTAGGGTCCCAGTGTCTCCACATCCTCATCAGAATATATTGTCCTCTGCTTTTTTGAACTTCCCTGTTATTGCTGGTGTGAGATGATGTCTCATTGTAGTTTTGATTTGCATCTCTCTAATGACTAATAGAGTCCTGGTGTGGTGCTGTGGGCTAATGCGTCAGACTTCAAAGTCGTTTGAACTGTCGTTGATTCAAGCTCACCAGCCGCTCCTTGGAAACCCTATATAGGGTTGCTATGGGTTGGAATCGACTCAATGGCATTTAACAATGACAACAATGACTAATGATAGTGAACAATTCTTCATATGTTTGTTAGCTGCTTGAATGTCTTTCTTGTTGAAGTGTCTATTCATGTCCTGTGCGATTTTTTAATTGGTTTATTTGTCTTTTTCTTGTAGAGGTGCTGTAGTTTCCTACAGATTTTAGAAATTAGCCCCTTGTCTGATATGTCATCACAAAAGATTTTTTCCCACTCTGTGTCTTTGTTAAGTTTCTTTCTGGTTGTTCTATCCTTTTTTGGAAGTGTATTGAAATCTTCCACTATTATTGTAGATTTGTCTGTTTCTTTCTTCAATTCTATTGTGATTTGCTTTATATAGTTTGGGGCTTTTTCATGGGGAGCATAGATATTCATTATAGTTATCTCATCTTGTTCAATTGACCCTTTAATCATGAGATAGTGTCCTTCTTTATCTCTTATGCTGGCTTTTACCTTAAAGGTTATTTTATCAGAGATTAGTATTGCCATTCCTGCTTGTTTTTTAATGCATTTCGGTTAATGTATTTTTTTTTCCCATCTCTTAGCTTTTAATCTGTTTTTGTCTTTGTCTGTAGGATGTGTCTCTTGAAGACAACATATTGAAGGGTCTTGTTTTCTTATCCATTCTGCCACTCTCTTTCTCTTGTCTGGTGCATTTAATCTGCTAACATTCCGTGTAATTATAAATAGGTATGAATTTATTCTTGTCATTATGTTGTTGTTGTTTTTTTTTTTTTTGTGTGTGTGTGTGTGGTGCTGTTGGTTTATTTGTGCTTCATGCTTTCCTGTGCTGAGTTCATGTTTTTATTGTGCTCTTTCTTATCAGTTTCTTCATAGTTTAAATGTTTTCATGTTCTTTTTGGATTTTCGTTTTCTTGATATGTTGTGAAGTATTAATTTTCTTTGAGATTACCCTATGTTTTATTAACTTTTTCCTCCATTTAAAACAGTCTATTTTATCCTGCAATCTACCTGACCTCCTCATCACCTGGATCTCTGTTCTTATATTCTTACCTTCTTTCACATAGTAAATATTTTCATTTTTGACTGACCTCCCAGGTACTCTGAATTCATTCTTGTGCTTTTGTTCAGTTCTGCATTCATCTATCTATTGACTGAGTTCCAGGTGAGGCTGCCACATATGTCAACCTCGGGTTGTTGTCTGTTCTTGTTGGTTCTCACTCCAAATAACTCCCGTTTAGGATGTTTTGAAGTAATGGCTTTGACAAAGTCCCTTAGATACTCTTTATCCTGGAATGTTTTTATTACACCATCATATTTGATGGGTAGAGGATTTTTGGTTGGCAGTGTTTTTTTTTTTTTCTTTCAGTGTTTTATATGTGTCTCCTCATTGCATTCTTGCCTGCATGCTTTCTGCTGAATGATCAGAGCTTAGTTGTATTTTATTGCCTTTGTAAGTAACATTTCTATTTTCCATAGCTGCTTTCAAGATTCTCTCCTTGTCTTTGGTTTTTGAGAGCTTGATTATGATATGTCTTATTGCTTTTCTTTTGGAGTCTATTCTTCCTGGGGTTAGTTGAGTTTCTTGAATGTTTATTGTTTCGTTTTTCAGAATGTTAGGGACATTTTCTTCCAGTAGCTCTTCAACTATCTCCTCTGTGGTCTTCTCTGAATGTTCCTATTCCAGAATTCCAATTATCCTCAGGTTATTCCTCTTCATATTGTCCCACATGAATATTAGACTTTCTTCAGATTTTCAAATTATTTTTCTACTTTCTTTTCTATCTTAGCAGTATTGAAAGATTTGTCTTCAGGGTCATTGATTCTGGCTTCCATATTTTCAATTCTACTCCTTTGCCCTTTCAGTGTATTGTTCACTTCTGATATTTTATTTTTAATCATTCGGACTTCTTTTTCATATTTTGAATTGTTTCCAATGCTATTTATATCTTATTTGTTTGTTCCTGTAGAGGTTTTCTAACTTCTTCCTATTTTTATCAACCGTTTTGTAGAGCATTTGTTTACAACTCAGTCTCATTCTCCTTAATTCTTTCTCAGGCATTCCCAAAGACTGCCCTCCTTCCAATGGGCAGTCTAGGTCTACCTCCAGCTCATTTGTTTCAGCTACTCTATCTTATTTCTGGACATATGCTGATATCATCAGTTGTTTCTTAGGCATTTTCAATAATTACATGTATTTTCAATAGTTAGATGAGTGAATGTTGATGTATTATTAAGCTTTCTGATTGCCTCCAGGTAGATTTTATCAAGAGATAGGCTTCCCTTTTAACTTATCTTATTACTAAACTCAGAGAACTATAGCAAGTGTTGACTCTCTACCTGTTGTATAACAGCTGGTATTGACTCTGGCCCAGATGGTAGGATTTTATAGGGTATGATTGTAGCTTAGCTAGGTAGTGTAAGGGATAGAAAGAGTACTTCCATGGTAAAAGGAGAACC
>NW_006408600.1:5551509-5554988 GCF_000296735.1 Chrysochloris asiatica | reverse complement strand
CTGATATGGAAGTGCTCCCTTGCTCTTGTACCAACTTTGTCACACCAAAGATGACTGCTATGTTCACTGCTGACAGCCAAAGATAGAAAATCACCACCTTTCTTGCTTCTTCTACAAATCCCACTAGCAGTAAATCTTTGGTCCTTCTAAATATTCCTTTATATTCATTTTGGAGTTGTGGAACCATCCACTGAAACTGCTTTAACCAGTATTTTGTGTTATTGCTCACAAAGGTCTGTACAGTGTTTCTCCCTAACCCGCCATTAAGCCCTGCCTCTCCATGATACTTTTAATATTCTCCTGTAACACCATAACTCAAGTGCGTGAATTTTTCTACAGTCTTCCTTATTTACTTTCCAACTTTCATATGCATATGGGGTTATTGAAAATACCATGGCTTGAGTCAAGCACATCTTAAACTTCAAACTGACATCTTTATTCTTCAGTACTTTAAAGAGTTCATTTGCAGCAGATTTCCCTAATGCAATGTGTCATTTGATTTCTTGACTGATACTTACATGACTATTGATGGTTGAGCCATGCAAAATGAAGTCTTTGATAACTTCAATATTTTCTACATTTATATGGATGTTATTTATTGGTCCAGTGGTGAGGATTTTTGTTTCCTTTATATTGAGATGCAACCTATACGGAAGGCTGTTTTCTTTTATCTTTATCAGTAAGTGTTTTAAGTCCTTTTCATTTTCAGTGAGCTAGGTTGTACCATCTGCATATCACAGGTTATGAATAAGTCTTCTTCCAAACCTGATGCCACATTTTCTTCATATAATCCAGTTTCTTGGAATATTTGCTCAGCCTAAAGTTTGAATAAGTATGTTGAAATAATACAACTCTAGTGTACACCTTTCATAATTTTAAACAATTCAGTGTTCCCTGTTTTGTTTGAACAACTGCCTTTTAGTCTATGTACAGGTTCCTCATAAGCACAATCAGGCATTTCAAAATGCTCGTTCTATTCAATGTTGTCCCTAGCTTGTCATGATCCACACAACTGAAAGTCTTTGCAGATTCAATACAATATAGATAAGCATCTATCTGCTGTTGTCTGCATTCAGCCAAGATTCATCTGACATCAGCAATGATATCCCTTATTCCATGTCTTCTTCTGAATCCAGCTTGAAGCTCTGGCAGTTCTCTGTATTGTGTTTAGCAAAATTTTACTTGAATGCAATGTTGATGATTTTGTCTGAATATTCCCACATTCTGTCAAATTACTTCTCTTTGGAACAGGCAAAAATATGGATCTTTTCTAGTTTGTTGTCCAGATAGTTTTCTTACAAATCTCTTGGGGAAAATGAATGAGTGCCTCCAGTGCTGTATCAGTTTGTTGAAAGGTTTCAATTTATATTCCATCAATTCCTGGAGCCTTGTTCTTTGCCAATGACTTCAATGTGCCCTAGACATCTTCTACTGATACTCTGCATCATTCAATATTTACCCATAGAATCCTTCAATATTCCAAGTCAAGGCTTGAATTTTTCTTCAACTTCCTTCAGCTTGAGAAATGCTGAGTGTATTCTTCTGTGTTGAAAGGTACGGGGAATTTAGACATTGGTTATTAAAAATAATATGCTGTATTTGCATGAAGTAGCTAGTTTATAATTTTTTATGGATGTGCTTAGTTTTAGAATGAAAGGACAAGGAATAATCCCCACTGATTAGTTTTCCTCTATCCTATGTATGTCTGGTTAAAGGAGGGTGGGAGATGATGCTGATAGGATTTTATAATTTCAATTGTAATTAAATAGTGGTGGTGGTGTGCCATGGAGTCAATGCTTACTTACGGTAACCCTGAATAGGTTTTCCGAGGCTGTAAATATTTATAAGATCAAAAAACCTCATCTCTCTTCCACAGAATGGCTTGTAGTTTCAAGCTGCTGACCTTGAGGTTAGCAGACTTACTGGTAACCACTATACTACTAGATCATCAGTTAGGAATGGGCACAAATATGGATGTCTTCCAGTCAATTGGCCAGGTAGATTTCACCCTAATTTATTGGTAGAAATGAGTGAGTGCCTCCATGACTGTATCATTTTGTTAATATATTTCAATTTGTATTCCAATTATAAATGTTAGCAGGATTAATTGTGATTACATAAATTGTAATTGTAGAAGATGTGTAATTAAAAGAAGGGAGTAGATTTCTTCCATTTCAGGAACAGACAATCCAAGGGCCATCATTAAGGAAGAGCATGAATGGAGCTTGGCATCGTCCCCCATGGCAAAGTGGTGACAGCAGATATGGCAGAAGAGGCAGTGGTATGGAAAAACAATAGCTGTGGACTCTAGGCTTATGGACTGAGTAAATTTGTGTGCCTATGGGCAGGAGATTTGCTTATAGAATGCATCCTTTGGACACTTATTGTATCTATAATTTTTGTTTTGCATGTGTACATTGATTATGTTCACTTTCTTCATTTGTAATATTTAAGAGGAAAATGGGGATAATCCGTTTTTGGCTGTACATGGGGACTTTTGATTTTATCATGTTAGATGCAAGCATGAGGTTAAATTTTTCTTTAATTAAAGATTGTTACATAGTGTATAGGTGTCAAGCTGATGGTGGAAAAGCTTCATAACATCAACTAAAACAAGGCCAGGGTCAGACTGTGGAACAGACCACCAGTTGCAAGTTCACCTGAAGCTGAAAAAAATTAAAACAGGTCCACAAGAGCCAAAATATGATCTTAAACATATCTTATCTAAATTTAAAGATCATCTGAAAAACCTATTTGATGCACTAAACACTAAAGTCTGAAGTCCATATTTCAAATGTATCAGTTTTTCTATGGTGTTTCTTATTCATTGTCCAAATTTTAACTATAACACAGGCTATCAATATGCTTTTTTTTTTTTTTTAGTATCTCATTGAATTGTCAAGTAAAGTGAGTTAGAAACTATCATCATCAAGCTATTAATTGCTTACTCAGAGACCGATGGCCTCTAGCTAAAGTAATATAATTGTGGGCTAAAGTGATACAGTGTGAGGTACGCTGATTTGTAACTGCTGTTAGGTACCATTAAGTGGGTTTCAACTCATAGCGATGCTATATGCAACAGAATGAAACACTTGCTCTGTCCTGTTCCATCCTCACACAGGAGTTCATTATTAAAGGCACTGTGACAATCCATTTTGTTTGTGTCTTCCTTTTTTATTATTTTCACTAACCTTCCACTTTACCATGCATGATGTCCTTCTCCAGGAACTGGTTACTCTTGATAATATGTCCAAAGTTTGACAGATAAAGTCTCACCATCCTGGCTTCTAAGGAGTATTCTGACTGCACTTCTTCCAAGACAGATTTGTTGTTGTAGTTCTTTGGCAACATACTGTACTTTTAATATTCTTCTCAAATGTCGTAACTCAAATGCATCAATTTTGCTATGATCTTATATATTCACTCTTCAACTTTCACTTATATGTGAGGTAACTGAAAACACCATGGCTTGGGAAATA
>NW_006408600.1:5548318-5549704 GCF_000296735.1 Chrysochloris asiatica | reverse complement strand
TACCATCAGGGTCAGCCATGATGGACAGGTTTCAGCTGAGCTTCCAGAATAAGATAGACTAGAAGGAAAGAGAGATGTATTACTTCCAAATATTTAGTCACTAAAAACCTTATGAATAACAGTGGAGCACTGTTATGTAGCACCAGAATATCTAATATTGAAACATTATAAAGAGCACTTGAATATTGTCAGATATAGTGCCTGAAAAGAACCTCTCAGGTTGCAAGGCACTCAAAATACAACTGGGGAAGAACTGTTTCTTCAAAGTAGAATTGACAGTAATGAGGCAAATGGGAGTGAAGTTTTCAGGACCTTCATTTACTGATGAGGCACAACTCAAAATGAGGTAAAACAGCTGTAAACATCTATTAATAATCAGAGCATGGAATGTACGAAGTATGAATCTAGGAAAATTGGAAGCTGTCAAAAATGAAATGGAATGCATAAACATTGATAACCTGATGTAGCCCTGGAAACACTCACTCATCTATTCAAAGACATTTGAAAGAAACTTACCTGGAAAATTTATTGGAAAAGATCCATATTTGAGCCCATTCCAAAGATAGGGGTCTCAGTGGAATGCAGAAAACAGCAGGCAATATCACTGATGCAACATGCAAGTAAAATGTTGCTAAAGATAATTACAAAATGACAATAACAATGCATTGACAGGAAACTGCAAGAGGTTCAAGCCACATTCAGACTAAGATGTGGAATGAGGTATATAATTACTAATGTCAGATGGATCTTGGTTGAAAGCAGAGAATACCAGAATAATATTTACCTGTGTTTTATTGATTACTCAAAACTATTAATTGTATGGATTATAACACGCTATGGACAACATTGTGAAGAATGAGTATTCCTGAAACACTTAATTGTGCTCATGAGGAACTTGTTCATAGATCAAGGGGCAGTTGTTTGAACACAACAAGGGAAAACTGAATGTTTTAAAATTAGGAAAGTTGTGCACTAGGGTTATATTATTTTACTTTACTTATTTAATCTGAATGCTGAACAAATAATCTGAGAACCTGGATTATCTGAAGAAGAACAAGGAATGAGGTTTGGAGGAAGACTCATTGACAGGCTACAACATGCAGATAATACAACCTTGCTGCATGGATTGAAGAAAACTTAAAAACTTATTGACAAAGATCAAAGGTGCGTCCTTCAGTATGGGTTTCCCTCAATGCAAATAAAACAAAAATGTTCACCACTGAACAAATAAACAAAATCCATATGAATGGAGAAAAGATTGAAGTTATCAATGACTTCATTTTGCTGGGACCTAATCTCAGATCTACTCTTCCTTTAGCAGCAGTCAAGGTATCAAACAACATATTGCACTATGCAAATCTTCTGCAGAAGACCTCTTTAAAGTGT
>NW_006408600.1:5546565-5548218 GCF_000296735.1 Chrysochloris asiatica | reverse complement strand
ATCCTCAAATGTATTTGAAAATTGGACAATGAATAAGAAAGACCATAGAAGAATTATGCATTTGAGTTATGGTGTTGCAGAGTAATATTAAAAGTACCATGGATTCCCAAAAGAACAAATAAATCTGTTGGAAGAAGTACAGCCACAATACTCCTAAGAAGCCAGGAGGGCCATACTTTATCTCTCATACTTTGGGCATATTATCATGAGGGACCATTCCCTAGAGAAGGACATCAGGCTTGGTTAAGTGGAAGGTCAGAAAACAAAAGACCTCAAGCAAGATGGACTGTCACGCTGGTAGTAGAAATGGGCGTAGTAACAATTGTAAGGTTGGTGTTTGACAGACAGTGTTTCGTTCTACTGTGCATACGTTCGCTGTGAGTTGGTACTGACTCGATGGCACCTAATAACAACAATAACAGCAAAGTGAGGGTTGATGGAACAACTTCCTCTCTGGTACTTTGGGTGCATTGTCATGAAAGACCACTACCTGAAGAAGGACATCATTCTTTGTAAAGCGACAACAGCAGTGAGCTCAAACAACCACAATTCTGACGATGGCATACGAATGGGCAGTGTTTTGTTCTGTTGTGTACAGGATTGCTGTGAGTCAGAATAGACTTCAGGACATCTAAGAACAATAGTAACAACAACACAGACTTGTGACAGGGTTGGGGGAGTTAACAAGAGAAAATGAGATCCTCAAATATTGGCAGAAGAAATAATTAATTCTCATTATCAGGGCTAAAGAAGTTCAGGGTAAGAAGTTATTTCAGTGTTCAAGGAGAGCTGAGACATAGAGTAGAGCCAACCAACCAGAACTGTAACCATAGATGAACACAGTTAGAGACACAATGTTGAAACATGGAGGAAATAGGGAAGAAATTCCCCTGCCCTTTCTTCATCCACCACTCATTTCTTGCTAGCAATTCCCATTGGCTGGATCTAACTGGAAATCAGTCAGCAAAGTTGGCCTTTCTAATACAGAACGGAACAACAGAGGGCAGGTAATAAATGTGTATGTGTGGGATGGGATGTAGGTAGGAAGAAATATAGCCTGTTGCTGCTAAGTGCCCTAGCGTCAGTTCTGTGACCTTGTATAGGGTTTGAACTGTCAACCTTGTGGTTAGCAGTCCAGTGCTTATCTGATGGCACCACACCAGTACTTAGTATAATGAATACAAGGTGCTAAAATACACTGTATCTCCATTAAAATTTTCAATTTTTCTCTCATAATTTTCATTTTTATAACTCTCCCTCTGTGTATGGATATTGTTAGTCTGGATTTATGAAGAAAGTTTAATTCAGATGTCAGTAAATCACAAAACGTCAACATAGGAACTAATAAGAAGTTACATATATCTCAAACTTAAAGAGATATTAATTCCATTCACCTGTTTTACAGGCTATTGAATGATAATATTGAATAATTGTTTTAGATAGTCATGGTTACTAATAATGTATTCATGTCTGACATAGAAAATCCTTTCTGTCCATCTCATCACTTGTTTCTAATCTCTTTGAATGCATCTAAAGTGTTAGCATTTTCAAAAGGAAAACATTGTATTCAATGACCTTTACAGTTTTTCATTGGCTTCTGATGTGGTGCTGTGGATCACCACTGGACTGTGACCACAAAGTTGGTAGTTCAAA
>NW_006408600.1:5544811-5545915 GCF_000296735.1 Chrysochloris asiatica | reverse complement strand
TTTTTTTTTTTTTTTTTATGAATTGGGCCTTAAGTGCTCATGATTGTCCTTGGTATTCAGTTTTTAGTCATTAAGTAGCGTTGAAACAACAGGAGGAGAAAAAAGAAAACATTTTGTACCTGCGGTACACACTTGGACAACACAGTTTTAGGAAAATAGCTACACTCTTATCCTTTTATATGTATAAATTATGCAGGGACAAAGACAAGTGTGAATTGATAAAAAGGCAAATAATATATTTCTGAACCATTAATAGTTGAAGCCACACTCAGGATTAAAAAAAAAAAAAAATGCATTGATTTTCTTATTTGATTCACAAGTCCTCTGATTTTGCAAATCTATATGGCTATGTAGACAGAATTAGGTTACTCAGGATGAAAAAAGGAATAATTTTCTTCATAACTGAAGGATCTATGTCATCTATCTTACTACATTACCTAATATACTTCAAAGAGTGAAGAACAAGAGCGTGACATTCTAAGTTTTTAAGGCTGGTTTCTAGTGTTTTCTCACTTTATAATCAGAACAAGATGAAAGGTTGGGACTGAGTAGTGTTTTGTTGCTGTTGAGTGGGTGCTTTGACAGTTTCCACTAACAGCAACTCTATATAGGATTACTGGTGTGCTACTCCAGGTTAATGCACTGAACTGCAAAGTCAGTTTGAACTGCAAGGTCCAGTGGTTCGAGCTAGTCAGTCACTCCTCAGAAACCCTATATAAGGCAGCTATGGGTTGGAAATGACTCAACAGCACTTAACAATAATTTGTTTTCTGAGGAGGGCCTGGTGACTTTGAACCACCAACTATACTGCTCAAACCGATGTTGAGGTTTTCTCTAATTCCAGGTTATAATAACAATGAGGATATAGATGCATAAAATAAATTTCCTATGCATAGAGATTGATGCAGAGAATAAGGTTGAGTTTAAAAAGGAGCTCTGGTAGCGTAGTGGTTACGAATCAGGCTGCGAACCACAAGGTCAGCAGTTCGAAACTACCAGCTGTTCCGAGGGAGAAAGATGAGGCAGTCTGCTCCCGAAAAGATTTACAGCCTCGGAAACCCTGTGCAGGGTCGCTATGAGTCGGAACCGACTCCACGGCACATA
>NW_006408600.1:5532939-5541989 GCF_000296735.1 Chrysochloris asiatica | reverse complement strand
CTGGTGAGGTCCATGTGTATAGTTGTCTCTTATGCTGTCTAAAGAAGGTATTTGAAATGAACAAATCATTGATTTTGCAGAATTCTATCATGCGATCTCCAGCATCATTTCTATCACCAAGGCCATATTTTCCAACTATTGAACCTTCCTCTTTGCTCCCAACCTTTACATTCCAATCATCAGTTAGGACCAATACATCTTGATTGCATGTTTGATCAATTTCAGATTGAAGAATTTGGTAGAGTTCTATTTTATCCTCACTGTCTTTGGTGGTTGGTGTGTAAATTTGAATAATAATGGTTTTAACTGGGCTTCCCTGTAGGTGCATGAATATTATCCTATCACAGACAGCTTTGTACCTCATAACTGATCTGGATATTTTCTTTTGACAATGAATGCAACACCATTCTTCTTCAATTTGTCATTCCTGGCATAGTAAATCATGTGGTTGTCATATTCAAAATGGCCAATACCAGTCCATTTCAGCTCATTAATGCCTAAGATATCAATGTTTATGCATTCCATTTCATTTTTGACCACTTCCAATTTTCCTAGAATCATACTTTGTACATTCCATGTTCTGAATTTCAGTGGATGTTTATAGCTGTTTTTCTTCATTTTGTGTTGTGCCCCATCTGAAAATGAAGGTCTCATGGGCTTTTCACCCATGGGCTTTACTCCCTTTTCATTATCATGGTAAACTCTACTTTGAGGAGGTAGCTATTCTCCAGTAGAATTTAGAGTGCCTTCCAACCTGAGGTGCTCATTTTCCAGCACTATATCTGACAGTGTTTCTCTGATACTAATAAGGTTTTCAGTGACTAAATATTCAGAAGTAGCTAGTCACTCCTTCTTCCTAGTCTGTCTTTATCTGGAAGCTCATCTGAAATCTGACCACCATGGTTGACCCTGCTGGTAATTAAAATACTGGTGGCATAGCTTTTAGAATCACAGCAACTCACAAGCCACCACAGTATACCAGTGGACTCTATTAAATGTTTAAGAAAGTTCTTTATAATACATTCTGAACTTCTAACTTGTTTAGATTTTATAGAATCATAAAAATTTTTCTTATCACTAGTAATTCTAGATAGTTTTATAAGATAAGCTTTATTTCTAGTTTTTAAGTGGTAAATCAGTGTGGCACTGTAGATTATGTGCTGGACTGATAACCACAAGCTTGGCAGGTCAAACCCATCAAACAACTTTTCAAAAAGCCTATACAGGGTTGCTATAAGTAGGAACAGACTCAATTGCACTTAACAACAGCAACAACAAAGAAATATTTGAATTCTGGTATTTTTAAATCAATTGGAAATGAAGGATCAGAAATTAATGTCTCCAGTGCGTAGTTTACAAGTAACGTTCTGTAGGCTTTATAATTATCTTTACTATGCATACATATTTGGCTTTCATTCATGCTAATTTGTAAATTAATTCTGTATACAAATGAACTTCTTTCAAAAGACCTAGAGGCAGCTGAGGGAAATAATAAAAGTAAAAATATTTTAAAAACAACTGCAATGGTGAAGATTTGTTGAGAAATTACTGTGAGCCTGGTACAAACATATCTTATTGTATTGTGCTTTGCTTTATTGCACTATACAGATACTGTGCTTTTTTACAGATTTAAGGTTTTTTACAACTCTTATGCCAAGCAAGTCTATCAGCACCATTTTTCCAACAATGTGCTCATTTTGTATCTCATTTTGGTAAACTTCACAATATTTCAAACTTTTGCATAATACTTTTTTTGTGCACTTAATAGACTGCAGCATAGTAGAAACATAACTTTTGTAGGTACTGGAAAACCAAAATATTATTGACTTTCTTATTGTGATATTCACTATATTGCAGTGATCTGGAACTACACCCACAATATTTCTGAAGCATGCCTGTACCATGAAAACTCTTCCTCATGCATTATTTTATATTCACAAACATTGTGAGGTATTTTTATTATCCCCCCTTTGCATATGAGCAAAATTGAGAATCAAATAAAAAATTTCTCAAGGTCATACAATTATACTATATCTTCATGTAAATAAAAAAAAACCTTTTATGTTTGTTTTCCTCCCAGGTATTTTTGTAAGTACAATATGCTAATTTTTGCAGCAACTTGTAAAAAGAAAACACCAAAAACCAGGAGAGCACTTACAAAAATATCTTGTCAAGGGAGAGTGCAATTGGCAAATAAAAGTAGGAGGTGCATGTATGCGATTCATATGAAAATACAGTAAGCAGAACTATGATTTGACCTAGATTATGTAATTCCAAAGATGATGCATTTTCTCATTCTGTGAAACCTGGAGAGGTTTGGGGAATAACACAGTACATGGCAAAAGCATTAGCTTATGAAATTAATGAAATGAATTAGTCATAACATTGATAACAATACCATGTTAATTAATCCAAATGCTCCATGTAATTAGTTGATGAAGATTGAGGGTCTCTGCTAAATTTCCCCAAACCTGTGCTGCCATCAAACTCTGTTGCATTTTGTTCTTTCAAATTGACAACAAATAGATCTGCTAGAATTCAGACAGTAATTGATTTAGGGGGAGACTTTTTTTTTTTTTTTTTTGGTAGAAAACCTTAATTGATATGCTTTCTATTAAAATGTCAATTATGCTTGATTTTCATCTTTTATTATTTAAAATAGGTACTGAATAATTTTGTTGCATATATAAAACTACAAACCTTTAATGAAGCAAATTGCTTATAGAGCTCCTACTTAATTAGTTCAGTCACTTGCTGTCATTTCTAATTAGATAACTAAATTTCCTACATTTGTAAAAGATCACATTTAGTATGAATTTAACACTGACTTCTATTAGTTTAATATCCAATAGCAACATTTGTTGGTTCATAATAAAACCTGACTTTGTAAATAGTAAAGTTTCAGTCATATGGTCAATATGTATTACATTATTTTTTAAATATGTAAAACAAAATAAAATTATGTTTCTATGAATTTATTATTTATTCAAATAATAATCCTATTTTTATAAAAATAAAATAAAAATTGATTGTAATGACTTTGTTGTATTGTTTTTATCATACATACTGTAATCTCATAGACACTTTTTACATTGTTCTCATGAAATCCCCTGAGATGTTCACAATATTCTTGCTAAGTACAGAACTCCATCAACATTTTCCATTTTCTGTTCACCATAATCTTCAATCTTCTGTCCTGTGTGTATGTGCTAGATTCAAATATGAATCTACAAAATCTTCTCCCATTCTAATTCCTTTCTTGAGTTCAAGTTGGCTTTTTTTGTGTGATGTAACTGTTCTCAAATTCTAGGTCTAAAATGTAGAAAGCTACATTTGATTAAAAGCAACTCATATTAGTCAAGGTAGATTCTTTTAATCTTTGGATTGAATCATCAGTGTGAAGGATAAAGAGATTACTTTTTATAATACACTTAATCAGATTTAAACATGTTATAGTAGTTTTAGGTTACAGAAAAATTATACAGAAAGTATAGGGAGTTCACATATACTCTTTCTCTCTCTTCTGCACATGGTTTCTTCTATTCACATCTTTCATTTGTTATAATTGATGATGTTATTTACTCATTATCTACCCATTATTTTTAGCAAATGCTCATAATTTATACTAGAGTTCACTGTTTGAGTAGCATAGTCCTATGGATCTTGATAAATAATAATGGTATATGTCCATAATTATTGCACAAAAAATAGTATAATTGACCTCAAAATGAGTTCTTCCAATTCATTCCTGCTCCAGATACCCTGAATCCCTGGAAAGCACTGATATTTTTATTGCTTCTTAAAATCATTGTTTTTTTTTTTGTTTGTTTTTTTGTTTCCCCAGAGAGCTAATTATTTGGAAACATACAGTATGTAAAATGTTCACACTGGCTGGCTTCTTTCACATAACAATGTGCACTTAATTCCACCATATATTTTTGTTACTTTATAACTCACTTTTTAAATCACTGAATAATGTACTATAGTATATATGCACCAGAGTTTGTCCATGCATCTATTGGCATCTTGTGGTTGTTGTCAAATGCCATAGAGTTGCTTATGACTCATAGCAATCTTGTGTAGGGTTTTCGAGGAACAACTGGTGGGTTTGAACCACTGACCTTTTGTCTAGTTTGGTGCTTATCCTACAGCTCCATAGCAGGAATTCATTGGCATCATGGTGACTTCCAATTTGAGGTAACTATGAATAAAGTTACAGTAAACATTCCTGTGAAGGTTTTTTGGTGAATAAACACATTTCAACTAATTTAAGAAGCTTCCTAAAACAAGATTGTTGGATATGGTAAGCTTATGTTTGGTTTCATGTTATGAGAAGGGACCAGTTCTTGGAATAGACATCATGCTTGGAAAAGTGGAGGGTCAGCAGAAAACAGGATGACCCTCAATGAGATGAATTGACACACTAGCTTCAGCAATGGACTCAAAATTAACAACATTTGTGAGGATGATGCAGGATATGGTAGTGTTTCACTCTTTTGGACATAGAGTGGTTATGAGTTGGAAGTGACTTGATGGCACCTGATGACAATGACAACAGCAATAATGTTTTGTTTTGTAAGAAAACCTCAGATGGTTTTCCAAATTGGTGAAATCATTGAATTCTCACAAATGATGACTGACAAGTTCCTATTACCTCACACATCACTTTTTGCCAGAATTTGGTGTTGCCAATATTATGGATTTGAGTCATTCTAATAGAAGTGCTGGTGTGGTACTGTAGGATAAGCGCTTTCTGCGGGTTGGTTTGAATCACAAAGTTGGCCATTCAAACTCACCAGCGGCACCTGGGAAATCCTATAGAGGTTCACATTGAGTCAGAATTAATTGTCAAATACTTCATTTTGCTGGGATCCACAATCAACACTCATGGAAGCAACAGTCTAGAAATCAAATGACATATTGCATTAGGCAAATCTATTGCACAAGACCTCTTTAAAGTATTAACGAGCAATGATACTAGCTTGAGGACTAAGGTGCGCTTGATTCAAGGTATTTTCAATAGCATGTGAAAGTTGGACAATGAATAAGGAAGACCATAGAAGAATTGATGCATTTGTGCTTTTGTGTGGGAAAAGAATATTAAAAGCACTATGGACTTTCATAAGAACAAACCATCTGTTTTTGAAGAATTATAGCTAGAATAATCCTTAGATGCCAGGATGGCAAAACTTTTTCTTTCATTCCTCAAACATGTTATCAGGAGGGGCTAGTACCTAGAGAGAGAAATCATGCTTGTTAAAGTATAGGGTTGGTGGAAAAGAGGAAGGGAGACATCCAATGAGATGAATTGGCATATCATGAGCAATGGGTTCAAGTGTAACAAGAATTGTGAGAATGGTGCAAGACCGAGCAATATTTCATTCTGCTGTACTTAGGGTCACTATGAGTTGGAGATAATTTGATGACACCTAAAACCGACTCCACAGCACATAACAACAACAACAACATCTACAACAAGCTGTGACTCACCAAAAACACTATGTATAATAGAGCAAAATACTCCTCAACCCCATACATCCTATATCATCTTCATGATCTTTGTTGTTAAGTGCCATTGAGTCCATACCAACTCATAGTGACTCTATGCACAACAGACCGAAACACTATCTGGTACTGGGCCAACTTCACAATTGTTGCCACGCTTGAGCCCACTGATGCTGTCACTTTGCCAATCCATCTCGCTGAGGGTCTTCCACTTTTTCTCTGACCCTCCGCCTTACCAGACTTGATATCCTTCTCCAGTGACTGGTCCCTCCTGACAACATGTCTGAAGTATGAGAGACGAAGTTTGGCCATCCTGGCCTCCAAGAAGCACTCTGGCTGCACTTCTTCCAACAAAGATCTGTTTGTTCTTTTGGCAGTCCATGGTAATTTCAATATTCTCCTCCAGCATGATAACTCAAATGCATCAGTTCTTCTACAGTCTTCCTCATTCACTGTCCAGCTTTCACATGCATACTTCATTGCTGTTAAGTACTGTGGAGTCAGTTCTGACTCATAGTGACCCTGCACAGGGTTTCCGAGGCTGTAAATCTTTACGGGAGCAGAAACTTCATCTTTATCCCGTGGAATGGCAGGTAGTTTCAAACTGCCAATCTTGAGGTTAGCATCCCGATTCATAACCACTATAACCACGGCTCATGATTTTTGGTATGTTTGAAAACTTTGTTTTTGCCATTGTTTCAATTCATTTCATTGAGTGTTTCCATCATTTTTGCTGATGCTCTACTTTAAAGAACGTTATATCCTTTTTTTACTGATGGTTTCACATAATGAGGTGCAAAATAAGTAAGCTAAAGTTCTACCATTCTCATTATTATGCAGCAGTCTAGTTATATGTCTTCTAAAACTGATTTGTTGGAAGTCTGATCAGTCCTATAACATGATATATTCTTCACCAAAGATCACTGTTCAAATGCATCCACTCTTTCATCTTCCTTTTGCATTGTTCAGCTTTAATTTAGAGTTATAAAAACACTTTCTATAGTACCCTCTTTAAACAAAAGAAATAAAATGTCATATAATACATATATGAAATTTGAGGAATGAAATTATTACTGAAAGAGTAAGTCTCTGGATAACGTCATGGTAACACAAATGTAGAATTTTGGGAAAATATTATAATGAAATTAATTCTTAATATAATGATTATTCCTAAAAACCTATTATGATATATGTTGTATATTAATGATAGAGTTTAAAGCATAATTTTATTTACTTAAATTTTCCAGAAAAGTCAAACAGTTTCTTGATATGTGGTATACATGTAAAAAAATATATATATATTTGCATGGCAGAGAAATGAAACAGGGCAGTATTTTAGCTGATTCTGGAAAACCTCACTAATAAGTCCTCCCCTCTGGGCATTTGGCCAGACTACATTTCCCAGACCCTTGGAATATGAAAAGAGTCAAGTGATTAGTCCTCATTAGTGGCATTAAGCAGCAGTGATAGGTGTCATTCTAGGATGATTCAGTTAAGATAAAATATTCCTTCTATTACTTCCCCCTCATTTCCTGGTCTTATACATAAGATTTATGGAAAGGCAAAGGCGCCAGATGGAAGAATCTGAATTACTGCATTCCTATGTGATATAAAGAATGAACCCCAACTCTTACTCTTGCAACTGCTAGTGATCAGTACTAGACTGTGATGTGAGTGAGAAGTTAACCTTTATGGTGATAAGTAATTGAGATTTGGGGATTCTTTACTGTGCCATTTAGCCTACCCTGAGTAATATAATAGTAAATTTATTGACAGAAAATTGCTAAGATCAATCAGTACATAACAAATGATATGAAATTTGGTACACATTCAAGGCTAAATAAAGCAACAGATGGGTTGGCCAGTCTAAAATAGGCACCAGGGAATATATATATGGAAGCTTTTTAAAGATACCTTTGTAGAGGCAATGGTAAAAGCTAGAATTATTGTTGTTAGGTGCCATCCAGTTGGTTCTGACTCATAGCAACCCTATGAATGACAAAAAAGAAAAACTGCCCAGTCCTGTGCCTGCTTCAAAATTGTGGCTACATTTGAACCCACAGAGGCTACCATTGTGCCAGTCTGTCTCACTGGAAGTTTTCCTCTTTTGGTTGACCCTTTGCTTTACCAAACACAATGACCTTCTCTAAGGACTGGTGTTAAGAGAAACTACAAATTACCATCTTTGCATCTAAGGAGCATTCTACTTGTACTTCTTCCAATAAAGATTTGTTTGTTCTTCTGGCATTCCAGGGTACTTAGGAGCTCTGGTAGTAAAGTGGTTACGAAGCGGGCTGCGAACCTTAAGGTCAGTAGTTTGAAAGTACGAGCTGTTCCGCAGGAGAAAGATGAGGTTTCTGCTCCCATAAAGATTTATAGCCTCGGAAACCCTGTACAGGGTCACTATGAATTGGTTATGACTCCAAGGCACATAACCAACCACCACCACTTCATTAGTCTTTTCCAACACCATAATTCAAATTCATCAAATCTCCTGTGGACTTTCTTATTCATTGTCCAACTTCCATGTGCAGATGAGGCCATTGAAAATACCATGACTGGAGTCAGGCCCACCTTAGTCCTCAGACTAATACCTTTGTTCTGTGACACTTTAAAAAGGTCTTTGCAGCAGATTTGACTAATGCAATATGTCATTTGATTTCTTGACTGTTGCTATCATGTGTGCTGATTGGGAATTCAAGCAAAATGAAGTCTTTGACAATTTCAATCTTTTCTCCATTTAACATGATGTTATCTACTGGTCCAGTTGTAAGGATTTTTGGTTTCTTTATTAATACTGAAGGTTGTACATAGTCTTAGATCCTCATCTGCAAGTATTTTAAGTCCCCTTTATTTTCAGCAAGTAAGATTGTATCATCTGCATATCTCAGGCTGGTAATAAATTTTTCTACAAGTTCTTCTCTATGTATCCCAGACTTTGTAATGGTTTGGTCAGCATACAAATAGTATAAGAATGGTGAAAGACTGCAATACTGGCACATTATTTTCTTGATTTTAAATCATTCAGTATTTCTCATGAGTACAATTAAGTGTTCTAGAATACCCATTCTTCACGATGTTATTCATGGTTTGTCAAGATCTGCACAGTTGAAAACCTTTGCATAGTCAATAAAACACAAGTAAACATCTTTCTGGGCTACTGGTGTGGTGCTATAAGATCAGCACTGGGCTTAAAACCACAAGGTTAGGAGTTCAAACCCACCAGCTGCTCCTTGGAAATCCTATACAGGGTCATTATGAGTTGGAACCAACTCGACAGTACCTAACAACAATAACTAATATCTTTCTGTTATTTTCTGTTTTCAGCTAAGATCCCTCTGACATCAACAAGGATATCCCTAACTCCACCGCCTCTTCTGACTCTGGCTTGGATTTCTGACATTTCCCTGACAAGGTACTAATGCAACCATTTTTGAATTATCTTAAGCAAAAATAAAATATCCTGGACTGCCAAAAGAACAAACCAATCTGTGTTGAAAGAAGTACAGCAAGAATGCTCCTTAGAAGCTAGGATGCTAAAATTC
>NW_006408600.1:5525800-5527742 GCF_000296735.1 Chrysochloris asiatica | reverse complement strand
GTTCTCTCCTAATCCTATCAATCCTGGTACAATCAAGATAAGCTTTCCCAAGCAGGCGGCTCCTGCAACCGCTGATAACCTATACATATTGCAATTGTTCTTAATCAGTGAATGCTTAATAATCAGTGCTTCTTTGAAAACAGTACTTTCTCCTGCAATCACATGAGGATGAACACTCTTTAATATTACTGAAATGCCTCTAGATTTAGAATGACAGAATGCATCCAGGAAATGGAGCCACGGGATAAAGGTTCGTTTTAACCACACATTCAGCCATTTAAACTCACCTAAAACTCCACAGAAATCATGTACAGGGTCACTATGAGTCAGAACCGAGTCAATGGCACTTGAGAGCAACAACTCCTTAGTCAACTCTATTGTTGTTGTTAAGTGCCATGTTCTTACTTCAAACTCATTGTGAGTCTGTATCGTGTTTCCAAGGAGCTGCTGTTGAGTTTGAACTGCCACGTTGGAGTTCAAACTGATCTTTGGTCCAGTGCTTTATCTTATATTGTAACACCAGTCAACCCTATCAGGAAAGACTAATATCGCCAATGGAGTCCTGGTGTGGCATTGTGGGTTAATCCGCTAGACAGTGAGGCTGGTGTGAAACAAAAGATCGGCAGTTCAAGCTCACCAGCTGCTCCGTAGAAACCCCACACAGGGTTTTTATGGGTTGGAACTGAATCAAAGGCACTTAGCAACAATAATATCTCTAATACAGGTTGTTAGACATTTATTATAAAAATAATACATACATATATACATAATTATAGTTTTGGTAAAATAATAAAATCAGGATTACTAGTAATGTGGATTAAATTAGCTATTTATGTGGATTAAGTTAGCTATTTCCAAGGATAATAATCAAACAATCTATGGTTTTGGTGTGATGTGCAGTCGGTTCCATCTCATAGTGACCCTGCATAGAGTTTCAGATGCTGTAGTCTTCATGGGAGCAGAAAGCCTCATCTTTCTCTCATAGAACAGCTGGTAGTTTTGAACTGTTGATCTTCAGGTTAGCAACCCAACCCATAACCACTATGTTACCAGTGATGGAAAATGCAATTGAGAAAGCAAAGAATTTTGACTATATTCACCAATAGTATTTGTCTTAAGAGATAAGTTTATTAAAGATTTTAACAAATTAATAAAAATAATTAGAATTTCACACACTGCCACTATTTATTAGAAAATGCCACCATTTGTTAGAAAATCAGTGTGTGAAAAGATCACAATTTAGCATCTTGACCACTGATTCAGAGTTGATTCCAAGATCAACTACTTACATGAGGTATACATAAGAGTAAAATATTCATCATCTTAGGTATTTTGGTGCCCGAGCATTATTTCATTTCTATAAAGATAGATCTTCTTCTCAGAAAATAGATTGCCTTTACTGAAACAACAAATAGTCAGTGGACTATTTTATTTTAGTGGAATTATTAGAAACATCCACCACTTGCCTATCAGTTGTGCTGTAGATGATTTTATGTTACTGTGATTTTGGAAGCTATGACACATGTATTTTAAATACTAGCAGGATCACACAAAGTCAACAGCAGAGCTTCCATAAAAAGACAAACTAGAAAGATGGAGGTACAGAATATTTCTGAATATTTAATCACTGAAAACTGTATGAATAGCAGTATAACACAGCACCAGAATATTAAATATGAAACATGATGAAAAGCACTAGATTATTGTCAGATATATTGCTGGAAGATCAGCCCCTCCAGATGGAAAGCATATAAAATGTGACTGGGGAAGAGCTGCCTCCTCAGGGTAGAGATGACTATAATGATGCATATGGAGTTAAGCCTTCAGGACCTACACTTGCTGATGGGGTACAACTCAAAATGAAGAGAAATAGTTTTAAACAATAACTAATAATAATAGGATAAAGTAGAGGTGGGGCTTAATGGAGGATTAAGGAGAAGTG
>NW_006408600.1:5523013-5525700 GCF_000296735.1 Chrysochloris asiatica | reverse complement strand
CTCAGCAGCTCCATTTCTCTACGTCATCATCTCTGTCTCTGGCATCACTGCTTCTCTGGATAGGACCCCACACTCTGCTACTCTCCCTTAATGGTCCCAGGGACCTACGCTCCTAGGCTGAAAAGTTAATCACTCCCCTCCTTGCTACAAAACGTCTACCTTTACATTTCCAACCCTCACAGTCCATCCTGATAGCAATTATTCACTATTGTACCACAAGAGTCTTATCCCTATCTTCTTTCATCAGACCCGTCCAGTACAGACAGATTAGAAACCACTCAGTTTACCTTCCCCCTTCCCCTCTGGAACTAGGCTATCTATTGAAAGCTTGTAAGTCAGTCACGTCTTGTCTTATCAGCTCCCCCCTATTTTGGGTAGCCAATGTCTAAGTTGCCCATCTGTATCAACCCTGTGTACCGAGGGGGTGGGAATGATCCTCACTATAAAGATTTGTTCCCTCTTTTGAGCTATTACATCCATAAGTATAGGTCAAATTCATCAAATTGTTCTAGTTGAGTTCTGATTATCCAGCCATTGAAGCCAGGTCAAGTGGGTAGTGTCTGCAAGTATGGGTGTTCTTGTGCATCTCCCCTCACTTCATATCAGTTGGACGTTTCACTCTCTGCTCTAGTCCTCTGTGGCCATGTCATTGTCTCTGGGTCCCCACACTGCTGGCCAACCAGGTCTCAACCTGGGTTCAACAGGAGTCTATTGAACATGGTTGGACTTAGCTTACAACTTCATTGCTGTTTTCCCCCCACTTCCCTTTATCCATGACCAAGATGGTCACCAACCAGACTATATGCATGTTCATGTAATTCCCTTGAATCTTAGTCTTGGAAGTGTATTTACCCTGAAGGGACCTAACCACTTCCCTTGATAGCTCCCAGGCAAACAACTTGCTTGTTTCTTATAGTAGTCAACTGAACTGCCATTATTGTTTTTAATTTTTACCTATAGGTCTTTGATTCAAGAAGTATCTTCTGTTCTTCTAGCCACAACAGGCTGGCCGGCTTTTCCCTTCAAGTGGAGAGTTTCAACCTCGGAAGATTCTCGATGGGGTTCAGGATTCCACCCATCATTTTATGCAATGCAAAGTCTTCAAAGGAAGCCTCCTTCACTGGACAAGTTCTAGCCCCATTTTAAGTATTCTGATAAGTTGTAGGCTAAAGACAGACTTATAAGCTTTCTATGGTGATGTTTCTTGCTATTCTTTTCTCTCCCCTTCAAGTTTCTATTTTACAATGGTAGGCAAGATAAACCAAGACTCAAAAGACAGCCAAACATCTTAACATTATTTTCTCTCTTTTACTCATTCAAACCCATGCCTCAATCCCGGTATCCCAGAGGACAATATAGCTCTGTTGTTCCAAGGTTGTGCATACATCATAATTTACCTCTGTCCCACTTAGTCCCTGAAAATCTGCCTACATGTTCTTCCATCTGCCTTGTTCTTCCATTACTCTCCTCCTTCTTGTGTATTGCCTTCCCCACAACACACAAGCTATCCTGATTCTATTCCCTTCCCTGTGCTCCACCTTCCCCTCCCTACACTTAACTCACTCCATACATTTAGGTAAACAGCAATTTTTTTACATTTTTTTTTTTTAATGTGGGTTCTTTTACTTAATCTTTTACAATAATCGTTCTGTGCAGTATTTCTCCTTTTGTGACTGAATAATTTCACTCAGCATAATGTCCTTAAGGCACAGACATGTTATGTGGTGACTTGCTGCTTCCTTGTTATTCTTCAGGGTCACATAATATTCCATTGTGTGTGTGTACCACAGATTGTTTACACATTCTTCCATTAATGGGAACTTAGGCCTGTCTCCATTTTTTGCTGTTGTAAATTGTGCTGCTATGAACATTGGTGCTCATGTATCTACTTGTGTTATGGCTCATATTTCTTGTGGGCAAATACCAAATAAAGGAATTGCTGGATCATCGGGTATTTCAATTTCCAACTTTCTGAGGAAGTGACATATTGCTTTCCAGAGTAGTTGGAAAAATTTGCAGTCCCACTAGCAATGTAGGGGCGTCCCAGTCTCTCCGCATCCTTGCCAGCATTTATTGCCCTCTACTTTTTTAAGCTTTGCTGTTATTTCTGAAATGAGATAATATCTCATTGTTGTTTTGATTTGCATCTCTGTAATGGCTATTCTGCCTATAAAGGAATATTTAGGGGATTGGAAGGCTTACAGCTGGGGGAATTTATAGAAGAATCAAGAAATCCATTGTTTTCTAATTCAAGATGCTCAGCTATTCCCAGAGCTGCCATCTTGGGAAAGAATAAGTGGGGGAAGGATCAGAACAGCCACGAATGCCTGAAAGAAGCGAGGAGATACAGGTGTGGACATTCTTTTTTTTTGTATCTGTCCATTTTTCATTGGTCACTCCCTGACTGTGCACCTCCATTCTGGTAACTAGAGGGGATACCTGAACGAATGGATACCTCAACCCCACCCCTAGAGGGTTCTACTACGTATGCACACAAATCTCCTTGAAATTTAAAGTGACAGTTTTGACATAAAACCAAACGGTCACCACTCGTCTGTCTGTCATGATGTGGTGGCTTCAGTTGCTGTGATTCTGAGGGCTAAGCCACCGGTATTTTAAATAACCAGCAGGGTCACCCATGATGGACAGGTTTCAGATGAGCTTCCAGACAAAGACAGACTAAGAAG
>NW_006408600.1:5513055-5516183 GCF_000296735.1 Chrysochloris asiatica | reverse complement strand
TTTTTTTTTCTGTTCACTTGACTTGCACTGTCTGCACACCTCCACTCTGGTGACTAGATGAGGTCCCTGCACGAGAAGACACTTCCCACCCCCCAGAGTGTTCTGCTATGCATGTGCATGAATCTGCTCAACAAAGACCACCAAGCTCAAAATCTAAGAAGGGGGAGGAGTCAACAGGAACTGATTAAAACTGAAAGGTCTCCCAGAACAGCTTGAGCTGAAACTGAGCTGATTATCAATAAAAGAAACATCTGACTGGGGTTGTGGAGGGAGAAAGAAACAGACCAAAAAGGAAATAGACTGAAAATTCAATAATGAGTTATATCATAAGCAACAACAGTAACGTCATGAAATTTCTCAGGCAGTCTTGAAGGCAAGAAGCCTAGAGAGGGGCATTAAAGTCATACTCATATTTTGCTAGTTTTTTGTGTTTTTTTTTTGCAATTATAGATTGTAGTATCCAATCTGGTTTTTTTGCTGTTGTTGCTTTGTTTTTTATTTCTTTTGTCCCTTTTCCACCTTTTCACCTTTAATGGGCTCTTTCTCTCCCTACATTACCCAAGAAGAGACAGCTATATTGTGGTCATATAACCAAGCTATAATCACATGCTACAAAATCCGACAATGCATGAAAGAACCAATAACAGCTGCTATACACCAGTTAGATAGCCAACATGTGCTATAGTTACTCTGAGTTGATTAATAAGAAAAGTGAAAAGGGAATCCCATCTGCTGATCACATCTACATTGAGTCAATCAGAAAGTTTAATAATATGTCAACATACATTAATATAATTATTAAAAACACATCTAATTATTGAAAACGCCCAATAAACAGCTAAAGATATTGGCATATGCCCAGAAACAAGATAGAGTAACTGAGACATATGAGCTGGAGTAGACCTAGACTTCCCATTGGAAGGAGGGCAAGCCTTGGAACCCCCTGAGAAGGAATTCAGAATGATATTAAGGTGCATCCAAATGCTCCACAGAGGGGTTGAGAAACATAAGGAAGAACCCAGGAAAGCACTACAGGAGCAATCAAATAAGATAGTTAAAGCATTATAAACAATTGAAATGCTGCAACAAGAGGTCCAAACAATTAATAACAAAAATCAGAAATGGACAATACACTCAAGGGCAAATGAGTAGAAATGAAGAGATGGAAACCAGATCCAGTGAGTTAGAAGAAAAAAAAAAAAATCTCTCAATACTGCTAAAATAGAAGAGAAAACAGAAAAGTGGATTTTAAAAGTCTGAAGAAACACTAAGATTCATGAGGGATAACATGAAGAGGAATAACTTGAGAATTATTGGAATTCTGGAAGAGGAATAATCACTGAGACTACAGAGACGATAGTTGAAGAGCTACTGGATGAAAATTTCCTTGACATCCTGAAAAATGAAAAGATAAGCATTCAAGAAGCTCAAAGAACCCCCGGAAGGATAGATAGCAAAAGAAAATCACTGAGACATAGAACCAACCTCTTCAAAATCAAAGACAAGGAGAGAATCCTGAAAGCAGCTAGGGAAATGAGAATTGTTACATACAAAGGCGAGTAAATCAGATTAAGCTGTGATCTCTCAGCAGAAACCATGCAGGCAAGAAGGCAATGAGAGACACATATAAAGCCCTGAAAGGAAAAAACAAAAACAAACAAACAAAAAAACCCCTGCAAACCAAGAATCATGTACACAGCAAAACTGTCAACATAATATAACAGTGTAATAAAAAAATTCCAGGATAAACAAAAGCTAAGTGATTTTATCAATGCCAACCCAGTGCTTTGAAACATGCTAAAAGGAGTTCTGTGAACTGAGAACCAATAAGAACAGACAACAACTAGAGATTGGCATATGTGGCAGTATCATCCAGAACACAACAAAACTATAAGAACAAATGCAGACTATATGGGAGTTCAGACTATGATAAAAAAAAATTACAATGTGAAAAAATTTCAAAACAAAGGAATAGACCTACAGGTGATGTGGACATCAGGTAGATTGTAGGGTAAGTAGTCTGTTTTAAATGAAAGAAAAAAAAAATTAATAGAATATAGGGCAACCTCAAAGAAAATTAATACGTAACAGCATAACAACAAAATAAAAACATAATCAGAACATGGAAACATTAGAACTATGAAGAAACTGACAAACAAGAACATACACACAAACAAACATGAACTCAGCACAGAAAGGAACAAAGAAACAAGCAGCACTATACAAAAATCAAACATAATGACAGCAATTAATTTGTTGTTGTTGTTGTTATGTGCTGTGGAGGCAATTCTGACTAAGAGTGACCCTGTCCAGGGTTTCCAAGGCTGTAAATCTTTATAGTAGCAGAAAGCCTCATCTTTCTTTTGTGGAACAGCTAGTAGTTTCAAACTACTGACCATGAGATTAACAGCCTGGTTTGTAACCACTACACTACCAGAGCTACCTATCAATAATTACACTGAACGTCAATGGGTTAAATGCATTAGTTAAGCGAAAGAAAGTAGCAGAATGGATTAGAAAACAAGATCCTTCAATATTCTGCCTGCAAAAGACACACAAAGACAAAAACAGATTAAAAGTCAAAGGATAGAAAAATAATGCAAAGTTAATTGCAATAAAAAATAGCAGGAGTGTTAATACTAAACTCTGATAGAATAATTATTAAAATAATCTTTAAGGCAAAAACTAGCATAATAGATACAGATGGACATTATTTCAGATTAAAGAGTCAATTGAATAAGATATAATATATAATAAATATGTACGCTCCCAATGAAAACACCAAAATATATAAAGCAAGCTGTAATAGATTTGAAGAAAGAAATAGACAAATCTACAATAATTGTGGCAGATTTTAATAAACTGCTTTTTAAAAAGGATAGAACAATCAGAAAGAAACTCTACAAAGATGAAGAGGAACCAAACAATGCAATCAGCTAACTGGATCTCATAGATGTGTCCAGAACATTCAATCCAACAACAGCACAATACACACTCTATTACAGTGCACATGGAACATTATCTAGAATAGATCAAGCCTCCATAAATTTACTAACATCAAAATACTACAAAGCATCTTCTCAGACCACAATGCTATAAAAGTAAAAATCAACAATAGGAAGACCAAG
>NW_006408600.1:5512427-5512955 GCF_000296735.1 Chrysochloris asiatica | reverse complement strand
ATCTCCTTGAAATTTAAAGTGACAGTTTTGACATAAAACCAAACGGTCACCACTCGTCTGTCTGTCATGATGTGGTGGCTTCAGTTGCTGTGATTCTGAGGGCTAAGCCACCGGTATTTTAAATAACCAGCAGGGTCACCCATGATGGACAGGTTTCAGATGAGCTTCCAGACAAAGACAGACTAAGAAGAAAGAGTGACAAACTACTTCTGAATCATTAGTCACATTGTTAGATACAGTGCCAGAAAATGAGCCCGCCAGGTTGGAAGGCACTCAAAATATGACTGGGGAAGAGATGCTTCCTCAAAGTAGAGTTGACCATGATGATGTGAATGGAGTTACACTCGTGGGAGAAAAGCCCACACAACCTTCATTTGCTGATGGGGCACAAGTCAAAATGAACAGAAATATCTGTAAACATCCATTGAAAACTAGAACATGGAATGTATGAAGTATGAATCTGAGAAAATTGGAAGTTGTCAGAAATGAAATGGAATGCATCAACATCGATATCTTAGGCATTAGTGA
>NW_006408600.1:5490007-5495064 GCF_000296735.1 Chrysochloris asiatica | reverse complement strand
GAATTTGTCAAAAATGAAATGGAACTTATAAACATTAATATCCTAAGATGAAATGGACTGTCATTGGCCATTTGAATCTGACAATCATATCGTTTACTATGCCTGCAATGACAAATTTATGAGTGGTATCACATTCATTACCAAAAAGAACATATAAAGATCTGTCTTGAATTACAAAGCTGTCTATGATAGGATATTATCCATATGACTACAAGGGCAACCAAATTTATGCACCAACCACTAAAGTCACTGATGAAGAAATTGAGGAATTCTACCAACTTCTTCAATCTCAAATTGATTAAATATGCAATCAAGAAGTATTAATAATTAACTGGTAATAGTAATGTAAAGATTGGAAACAAAGAAGAAAGATGAGTAGTTGGAAAATATGGCTTTCGTGATAGAAACGATGCTGGAGATCACATGATAGAATTTTGCAAGAGCAATGATTTCTTCGTTGCAAATATGCTTTTTAATCAACATAAAAGATGACCATACACATTGAAAGGAGCTCTGGTAGTGGTTACAAGTTAGGCTGCTAACCTCAAGGTCAGCAGTTCAAAACTACCAGCTGCTCCTCAGGAGAAAGATGAGCCTTTTCTGCTCTGTAAAGATTTACAGCCTCGGAAACCCTATGCAAGGTCACTATGAGTTGGAACCGCTCCACGACATATAACCAACCAACCAATACACATTGAGCTCAGCACATGGAATACACAGAAATCAAATGGCTACATCTGTGGAAAGAAACTGTGGAAAAGCTCTATATCTTCAGTCAAAACAAAGTCTGGGGAACAGACAATCGGTTGGTCATATGCAAGTTCAAGCTGATGCTAAAGAAAATTAAAACAAGTCCACAAGTGTCAAAATATGACCTTGAACATATACCATCTGAATTTGCAGATCATCTCAAGAACAGATTTGACACATTACACATGAATGACTAAAGACCAGAATTGTGGGATGACTTCAAGAATATCATACATGAAGAAATCAAAAGGGCATTAAGAAGACAAGAAAGAAGGCAAGACCAAAATGGATATCAGAAAAGACTCTGAGACTCTCTCATCAGCGTAGAGCAGTTAAATCAAATGGAGAACATGAGGAGGTAAAAAAGCTGAATAGGAAATCTCAAAAGACAGCTCAAGAAGACAAAGTCAAATATTACAAAGACATGTGCAAAGACCTTAAGTTAGAAAACCAAAAGGAAGAACATGCATAGCATTTCTCAAGCTGAAGGGACTGAAGAAAAACTTCAGTCCTCAACTTTAAATATTGAAGGCTTCTCTGAGTAAAATATTGAATGATGCAGAACGCATCAAAAGAAGAAGGGAGAAATATACAGAGTCATTGTACCAAAAAGAAATAGTCAGTTTTCAACCATTTCAAAAGGTAGCATATGATCAATAGCCAATGATATTGAAGGAAGAAGTCCAAGGTGCATTGAAGGCATTGGCAAAGTACAAGTTTCCAGGGATTGATGGAATACAAACTGAACTCTTTCAACAAACTGATACAGCACTGGAGGCACTCACTCATCATTGCCAAGAAATTTGGAAGACAACTATCAGGCCAGTTGACTGGAAGAGATCCATATTTGTGCCCATTTCTTATAGAGGTGATGTAATAGAATGTGAAAACCATCAGAAAATATCATTAATATCCTGTACAAGCAAGATTTTGCTAAAGGTGATTCAAAAATGGCTGCAATCATACATTGACATAGAACTTCCAGTTTCAAATTGATTCAGAAGAGGAAGTAGAATGAGGGATATTACTGTTGATTCACATGGATCTTAGCTGAAAGCAGGTAATGCCAGAAATACGTTTACCTGTCTTTTATTGACTATGCAAAAGCTTTTGATTGTGTGGATCATGACAAGCTATGTACAGCATTGTGGAGAACCAGTATTCTGGAATTCTTATTGAGCAAATGAGGACTCTGTACATAGACCAAGAGGCAGTTGTTCAAACAGAACAAAGGAACACTGAATGTTTTAAAATTAGGAAAGGTGCGAACCAGGATTGTATTCTTTCACCATACTTATTCAATCAGTATGTTGAGCAAATAATCTAAGAAGCTGAATTATATGAAGAAAAAATGTGCCATTGGGATTACAAGAAGGCTCATTAACAACCTGTGTTACGCAGATGAAATAACCTTTATTTGCTGAATGCGAAGAGGTTGTAAAATACTCACTGATGAAGACAAATGACCATAGCCTTTGGTATTTGTGGCACATCAACATAAAGAAAACACTGTTCTTTCCCACTGGACCAATAAATAAAATCCATATAAATGGAGAAAAGATTGAAGTTTTCCAAGACTTCATTTTGCTCGAATCAACAACCAACACTCAAACAACAGTCAAGAAATCAAATGATGCATTTCATTGGATGAATCTGCTGCACATGACCTCTTTAAAATATTTAAGAGCAAAGATGTCAGTTTGAGGACTTTGGTGAGCCTGACCCTGACATGTTATTTTCAATACCTCAAATGTATGCAAAAGTTGGGCAGGGAATAAGGAAGACTGTTGAAAATTTGATGCATTTGAGCTATGGTGTTGGAGGAGAATATTAAAATTACCATGGACTACCAAAAGAAAAAGAAAAAACAATCTGTGTGGAAAGAAGTACAGCCAGGATGTTCTTTAGAAGCCAGGGTGGCCAGACTTGTCTCTCATGCTTTGTACATCAGGAGTGACCAGTTCCTTAAGAAGGATATCATGTTTGTTAAAGTGGAGGGTTGGAGAAAAAGAGGAATCCTCCCAATGGGATAGATTAGAACAGTCCAAACCACAATGGGCTTATTTTTAGCAATGATTGTGAGTTTGGTGCCCAACTGTGCAGTGGTTCATTTTGTTGTGTGTAAAGTCACTATGAGTCATTACCGATTCAATGGCACCTAACAGCCCCAACATCAATTAGAAACATTCATTCATCATAACGAGCATTGTTGGTGTAGTGCTTATGAGTTGGGCTGCTAACCTCAATATCAACAGTTTAAAACTACCAATTGTTCCTCGGAGAAAGATGAAGCTTTCTGCTCTGCTAAAGATTAGCAGCTTCAGAAACCATATACAGGGCTTCTATGAGTTAGAAACGACTAGATGGCACTTATCAACAACAACATTAAAAACATGCAGTTCAGGTGTGTTGCTGTAAGATAAACACTAGACTGCTAACTTAAAGGTCAGTGGTTCAAAACACACCAGTTGCTCCTTTGAAATTCTATAGAGGGTCCCTATGATTATAATAACTTGAAGACATGAACAACAATATTAGAAACATAAAATAAACATTTCAAATCATCTGATCATGGTTTGTGAGTTCAAAATTTTAAAATGGAAAACACTAAGGTATTTTTGTAAGTAATTATCACAATAATAATTTTTTGAAATTTCGTTATGATTTCCAATATTGAACAAATTAATAAAACCTCCTTGTAACTTTAACTTGCTTTTGTATTTTGTTTTTTTAAATGTTGTCATGCTCATATTTTTACTGAAAGTATAAAGGATTTTACAAGCTTCCCAATTAAAAAAGAAAGTTATTTTCTTTACTAATTATAATCATCAGCCAGAATCTATCATGGTTCTAGATATTCTGGGATACAGTGAAGTAATTTTTGCCACAAGAAAAAAAAAGACTTTCATTTACTATAACTATCATGCAATAACTATCTATATTTCCAAAAACTAACTTAATTTGAAAAAAAGTAAGCAATTGGCAATGTTAAAATACCCATGTGTATATTTTAAATATGTAAACAACTTTTATATATGCACATATATAGTTAATGCTAATACTCTTATTCTTAGTAAAACAAAAAAAATGCATATCTGCATAGTGATTTTGTGATATCTACATATTAAAACGAAAGTAGGATATAATGTACACTGAAACGTTAAGATCTGCTATTTTGGGGTGATGAAATTATGTGTAATATGTGTTTACATCTTTACTTCTTTGTGATATATAGTCAATGTTTCTCCCATGTAAGGAACAACTCTTCACAAAGAAACATTCTAACAGGAAACACATCATGATACCAATTGAGTGCTTTAAAAAAAAAAAAAAGTGTTAAGCAGAACTTTACAATATATGAATGAAGGGGTGGGTGACCTTTGGGAGCAGCCAGAACTTTTGGGCTGTGAAACACAGAAATTGGGTTCATTTACAATGCTGCAACAGAGATGGGATGGAGAAATGCTGAAAGTGGAAGAGCAGAGGTGGAACATGAGCTCTTTTGAAATCTAACAGCAATTTTTAGTTCTTTGACAAATACCTTTTTCTTCTAGCTATTGTTTTTAGAAGAATAGCTCAGAAAATTAGTAGACAAAACTTTAAAGTATGGAGTATACATTGTGTTTATTTAAAAGGTTGTCAGTCATGTGTAAACTACTTCAAAATAAAATGGCCATAACAAGACTTAAGGTAAATTGTTGGTATAGAGCTAAGGCTATTTTGAGTTTGGCAAATATGTACAGTGTGTCTGAGCTCAACTTTTGATCTAGTTGTTCTATACAAGTCGTATTTAACATCTTTGATCTCTGAGTTAGTGATCTAATCTGCTGTATAACTTAACTTTTATTGATCTGTTCTCATGCTAAAGCAAATCAAGTCTCACTTTTATGGGGTAGATTGAATAAGATAGTAAAACTGCCTCTGAGACAGCAGTTTAAATCTGTGCAATAACAGTGAAAGCAAGAGATAAGACTTTATTACACTGCCAAACTTCACATGAACTCAGAGTGTCATTAAACAGGTATGTGTCATTTGCCACAGATATTTATTTTACTAGAGACTTTGGTTACCACACATTTGGAAGCAATATAGTATATTTTGTACTGTCATAGAATGTATGTCTGGTCCAAGTACCTGCATTTATAGTGACATTCAATGCATAATACAGCATCTTTTTGGATGAATTATTTATTCAGATTGAGCACTGTCTGCATCCACTTATTTTTCTCTCCTTTCAATACAGCATCAGAAGCAAGAGAGAAGAGAATGTTTATGCTGGTTTGCTTTTGTAATGTTTACTATATATA
>NW_006408600.1:5488096-5488942 GCF_000296735.1 Chrysochloris asiatica | reverse complement strand
ACTGAAACTTGCTGTCCAGTATAGAGATGGTAAAGCAAATGGAAGAAATGAAGCGGTAAAAGAGCTGAACAGAAATTTTCAAAGGTCAGCTCGAAAAGACAAATTCAAATATTACAATGAATGTGCAAAGATCTGCAGTCAGAAGACCAAAAGGGAAGAATACACTCAGCATTTCTTAAGCAAAGGGGAACTGAGGAAAAAATCCAAGGCTTGACTTTCATTATTGAAGGATTCTCTAGGCAAATTATTGAATAAGACAGAAAGCATCAAAAGAAGAAGGAAGGAATACACAGAGTCATTGTACCAAAAGGAAATGGTTGATGTTCAACCATTACAAGAGGCAACATATAATCAAGAACCAATGGTACTGAAGGAAGAAGTCCAAGGTGCATTGGATGAATTGACAAAGAGCAAGTCAGCAGGAATTGATGGAGTAAAAATTGAAAATTTTCAAGAAAGTGAGGTGGCACTGGAGACACTCACTCATCTCTGCCAAGAAATTTGGAAGATGATTATCTGGCCAATGGATGGGAAGAGATGCGTATTTGTGCCCATTCCAAAGACAGGTAATGAAACAGAATGCAGAAATCATCAGACAATATCGTTGATATTCCATGTGAGTAACTTTTACTAAAGGTAATACAGAAATGGCTGCAAACATACAATGACAGAGAATTTCCTCAGAAGAGGCCGTGGAATGAGGAAAATCATTGCTGATGTCTGATGGATCTTGGCTGAAAGCAGAGAATATCAAAAAGATGTTTACCTGTGCTTTATTGACTACTCAAAGACTTTCATTGTGTGGATCATGACAAGCTATGGACAACATTGCAAAGTATAAGTATT
>NW_006408600.1:5484411-5487865 GCF_000296735.1 Chrysochloris asiatica | reverse complement strand
AATGGAGAAAAGATTGAAGTTGTCAAGGACTTCATTCTT
This sequence comes from Chrysochloris asiatica, assembly GCF_000296735.1. Taxonomy (NCBI): domain Eukaryota; kingdom Metazoa; phylum Chordata; class Mammalia; order Afrosoricida; family Chrysochloridae; genus Chrysochloris; species Chrysochloris asiatica. The sequence goes on along the minus strand of NW_006408600.1, from coordinate 5,487,826 downwards.
CTTGGGTCAACTATCAACACTCGCAGAAGCAGCAGTCAAGAAATCAAACAACATATTGCATTAAGCAAATCTGCTGCACAAGACCTTTTTAAAGTGTTGAAGAGCAAAGATGTCAGCTAGAGGGCTAAGGTCCTGACCGAAGCCATGGTATTTTCAATAACCTCATATGTATGCGTAAGCTGGACAGTGAATAAGGAAGACCATCAAAGAACTGATGCTTTTGAGTTATGGTGTTGGAGGTGAATATTGGAAGTGCCATGAGCTGCCAAAAGAACCAACAGATCTGTGTTGGAAGAAGTACAACCAGAGTGCTCCTTGGAGGCCAGTATGGCCAAACTATGTGTCTCATTCTTTGGACATATTATCAGGAGGGACCAGTCGCTGGAGAAGGATATCATGTTTGGTAAAGTGGAGGGTCAGAGAAAAAGAGAAAGACCCCAGCATGATGGATTGACAAAGTGGCAGCATCAGTGGGCCCAAGTGTGGCAACAATTGTGAGGTTGGCCCAAGATTGGGCAGTGTTTTATTCTGTTGTGCATATGGTCACTATGAGTCAGTACTTACTCGATATCACCTAACAACAACAACAACCATACTTAGTCAATCTGTATGCTAAGCAAATAATCTGAGAAGCTGGAGTATATGAAGAATCACACAAAATCAGTCTAGGAGGAAGACTCATTATCCACCTGAAATATGCAGATTACATAACCTTGCTTGTTGTAAGCGAAGATGACTAAAAGCACTTACTTATAAATTTAAAGAATGCAATCTTCAATATGGATTATACCTCATCATAAAGAAAATAAATTCTCACAACTGTACCAATAAGAAACATGATAAACGAAGAAAAGGTTGATATTTTTAAGGATTTCATTTTACTTGTGTCCACAATCCTCAATGTGAAAGCAGCAGTCAAGAAATCAAATGAAATATTATGTAAATGTGCTGCAAAACATAATTTCAAAGTTGAAAAGAAAAGACTTCACCTTGAGTATTACTGTGAATTTGATCAAGGCCTTGTATTTTCAGTCACCTCATATGAATGTGAAAGCTGGACCAAATAGGAATTTTACCTTTGATGTTGACAAAAAATTCTGAATATAACATAGGAATGCAAGAAGAATAAATAAATATGGCTTGGAAGAAGTTCAGCCAGAGTTCTCCTAGGTAGCAAAGATGGAAAGACTTAATCATATTTACTGTGGACATGTTATTAGGAGAAACCAGTCCCTGGAAAAGAACATCATGCTTGGAAAATAGTCATTGAAAAAAAGGAAGATCCTCAATGAGATAGATTGATACAGTGGTTTCAACAATGTGTTCAAACATAACTATTGTGAGGATGGCACAGGACTGGGAAGTGTTTCATTCTGTTGTACATAGGTTTCCTCTAGTTGGAACTAAATTGAAGGCGTCTTACAACACTAATATTATAGAGCAAATTACAACACCAATATTACAGAACAAAAAGAGCCAGTAATACGCATTTGACACTTTCAGTGACCCCTTCAATATTGTTCTGCTGCTGCAAGCGATATTATATTATGAAAAAAAATGGAAGAATGAAATGTAATAAGTGAGACTCAACTAGCTGATTCGAGAGATTGCTATTTGCATGGCAAATAACAATTTTTCTTTTGAAGCTATAACCAAGAATTCTGAACTGTGTTTCTGAATTGGTGGCAGTTTAAAATATACCAACAATGATAACAATTTAAATCACATTTTTTTCATTTTTATTTCATTCTATAAAAGTTAAAATGTAACACCAACAAATTACTATAAAAACGACACCATGCTAAAGTAGTATTTAATATATAGTGCTGTAGCAGTGAATTATTCATTGTGTCCCTTCTTTGTAATTCCTACCAAACAACTCTTTCCCTCATGGTTTTGAGTAAGAGAAGTGAAGGAAGATGCTGACAGGATTATATGATTCAGTTGTAACTGACTGTTAATAGGATTAATTGTGATTGTAGAAACTTGAAAATCTAATAAGATGGTTGGCTAATTTTGCCTCTTACTGAGTTTTAAATGAGCTATTTCAGAAGCAGGAATGGGGATTTCACTACCATCAAGAAAGAAAAGCCAGGAATGAAGCACATCATTTGGGCTCCAGACCCCTATACGTTGAATCTCCTTGACCCAGAGACAGAACACTGTGACAGTAGAGGAGTAGCACAGGAACAACAGCCAAATAAAAAAGCAGAGGACCAAAGTGATGGAATTCCCAGTCCATGGACCAGAAAGAAACCTACCTGAGAGCATGGCTTGGAAAAGGCTGTCCTAACTGAAAGAACTGTGCCCTGAGCATTACTAATCTTATTTTATAACCTGTCAACATCCTTAATAAGCTCCATAATTGTGAGTATTTTTTCTGAGTTCTGTGTTACCATTGCAATCAATTGTTGAACCCCACTAAGAAGTTGAAAGTGTTGTGGGAGGTACAGTTGGTGTCAGAATTAGAAAGGAAGGTTGGACGTTGTAGGCTTGTCTGATTTCAGCATCATAGGAATCAGCATTGGACTGCTGGTGATATTGATTCTTTTCTTTCCACTTTGTGAAATTAGAGATGGTCAAATGACACCATATCTATGCCAGCTATTTGCCAGCACATATGAAAAATTGCATACAGAAACTATTTTTTAGCTAAATTATAAAGTTCAGAAACAAACGAACAATTGTAATCTGCTTTCAGTTAATTTTCTCTAACATTTTTATTTTTTAAATTATTAGATTAAAATATATTAAATGTTTACTCTACTTGTCAGTTTAATAGTTCTTTAAAGTTAGAGTTCTTAAATCCTTTATAATATTCAATCTGCAAGTTCAGGCTAAAACTGAAGGAAATTAAAAAAACAAAACAAAAAACTCATGGAATTTAAACAAGTCCACAAGTTCAAAAACATGACCTTGAATACATCCCACTTGAATTTAGAATGTATCTCAAGAACAGATTTGATGCATTAGACACTACTACAAATTGATAGATGAGCGGTGGATTTTGGTAGCTAAGATTTCGGAACACTCCATGATGAGAATTACTACGAATAGCCAATCAATTATAAGGAAGTTTCCTCAGGTCAGTGGCCTGCTTCCTATATATTGAGCACTTGAGCAAAGCTAACTTGCTTTCTGTCATCTATTTTAATGAAATGTGCAAAATCCTGGAGTTAGAAAACCAAAAGGGAAGAACATACTCAGCATTTCTCAAACTGAGGGAACTGAAGAAAAAAAATTAAAGCCTCAACCTGCAACATTGAAACATTTTATGGGCAAAATATTTAATGATGCAGAAAGCATCAGAAGAAGATAGAAGGAATACACAGAGTTACTGTATAAAAAGCAATGGTTGGGGCCACCTCCATCTGTCTGTTGGTCACCATCCCACCCTACCTCGGACCCTCAGTAA
>NW_006408600.1:5481030-5483821 GCF_000296735.1 Chrysochloris asiatica | reverse complement strand
TAATAGCATTATGAAAAATTTTGAAGTATTATGAGAACTACCAAAATGTGACACAGAAAAGAAGTGAGCGTATACTACTGGACGACTAGTGCTGATAATCTTGCTCCATGCAGAGTTACCACAAACCTTCAATCTGTAAATGATGCTGTATCTGTGTATCACAGTAAAGTGAAGTATGCCTGTACCAGTTGAGATGTTTCAGCAAACGATTGCAGTGATATGAATGTTCTCATGGGTCTGTACCAACAGAAGAGATCCATTTATGTGTGAATTCCAAAGAAAAATGATCAAGCAGTATGCAGAAATGATCATACAATATCATTAATATCACACACAAGTAAATTTTTGCTGAAGAAAGTTATAAAACCTTGCAGCAGTACATCCACAGAGAATTGCCAGAAATTCAAGCGAGCTTCAGAAAAGGATACGAAGCCATGGATATTATTGTTGTTTTCAGGTAGCTTTGTCTGAAAGCAGATAATACCAGAAACATGCTTATCTACTTGGTTTTATTGACTCTGCAAAGGCATTCAGATATGTGGACCCTAACAAATCATGGACGGCATTGTGAAGAATGGAATTCCAGAACACTTCATTGTGCTCATGTGAACTTGTATGTAGAACAAGAGGCAGTCATTCAAACAGAACAAGAGGCAGTCATTCAAACAGAACAGTGGGATATTGCATGGTTTAAAAACAGGAAAAGCATACATCACTATATTTATTCAGTCTGTAAACTGAACATATAATCCGAGAAGATGAACTATATGAAGATGAGTAAGGCATCAGGACAGGAGGAAGACTCCTTAACATTCTGTGATATATAGATGACATAATGTTGCTTATTGAAAGCAAAGAGAGCTTGAAGTACTTACTGATGAAGATCAAACACTACAGCCTTTAAAATTGACTATACCTTAACATAAAACAGAAATTCCTCACAACTGGACTATTAAGCAACATCATAATACATGGAAAAAATATTGAAGTTGTTGATTTCATTTTACGTGGATCCACTAACAATGCACATGGAAACAGAAGTCAAAAAGTAAATTACAGATTGCATTGGGCAAATGTGCTATAGAAGATCTCATCAGCATGCTAAAAAGCAAAGAGCCCACTTTAAGGACTAAGGTGCACCTGATCCAAACCAGGCTATTTCCAGTCACTTCATATGCATGTAGAAGCTGGACAGTGAGTAAGATTTCTTGGAAATTATGGTGATGATGAAGAATATTGATTATACCGTGACTGCCAAAGAACGAATAAACTGGTCTTGGAAGAAGTATAGATAGGTTACTCCATAGAAGTGAGGATGACAAGACTGTCATATGTATTTATGACATGTTATCAGGACAGATCATTCAAGTGCTGTCAAGTGACTTCTGGCTCATAGCAACCCTGCATAGGATTGCTCTAAGGAGCAACTGGTGGATTCAAACTGCTGACCTTGTGGTTAGCAGTCCAGTGCTGATCCTACAGCACCACAGCAGCACTCTGGGGAAGGACATTGTGAAACAGAGGAAGATGCTTAACAAAATGGACTGACACAGTGGATGCAACAGTGACCTCAAACAGTAATGGCGGTGAGGATGGCTCAGTACTGGACTGTGTTCCATTCTGTTATATGGAGTGTCTCTGTGAGTTGTCACTGACTTGACAGCAATGAACATCAACATTTAAAAATTGTGTAGCTCTTGGATTTAAAAAAAAAAAAAGCAATGGTTGATGTTCAACTATTTCAAGAGGTAATATTTGATCTAGAGCCAATGGTATTTAAGGAAGAAGTCCAAGGTTCATTTAAGGTGTTGGCAAAGAACTGGGAATTGATAGTATACAAATTGAAATCTTTCAGTTTGATGCAGCACTGGAGGCACTTGTCTATGCCAAGAAATTTGAAAGACAACCTACCTGGCCTATTGAATGGAAGAAATCCATCTTTCTAAGAGAGGTGAAACAAAAGGATACAGAAATCATCAGATAATATCACTAATATAGCATGCAAGTACAATTTTGCTAAAGATAATTCTAAAATGACTTCTACCATACATTGACAGAGAACATCCAGTGGGTCAAACATTATTCAGAATAAGACATGGGATAAGGGATGTCATTGCTGATGTGAAACAGATTTTGACTAAAAGTGGAGAATACCAAAAAGTTGTTTACCAATGCTTTATTAACTACTCAAAGACTGTCAACTGTGTGGATCATGACAAGCTGTGGACAACATTGTGGAGAATGTATATATTGGAACACGTATTTGTGCTCATGGGGTATCTGCACTAAGACCAACAGGCAGTTGTTTCAACAAAAAAAGAGTGAACACCGAATGCTTTAAAATTAGGAAGGTGTGTGTTAGTGTTGAATGCTTTCACTATAGTTATTCAATCTGTAAATTGAGCAAATAATCCTAGAAACAGGATTATACGAAGAAAAGTGTGGCATCAGATTGGAGGAATTTAACAACCCATATTTAACAGCCTGTGAAATACAGATAATAAACTCTTGCTTGCTGAAAGTGAAGAGGAGTTAAAATACTTACTGATGAAGCTCAAAGACCACAGTCTTCAGTATGGATTGTGGCTTAATGTAAGAAAAAACAAAAATCCTCACCACTGGACCAGTAAACAACATCAATATAAATGGAGAAAAGTTAGAAGTTATCAAAGACTTCATTTTACTTAAATCAACCATCAATACTCATGGAAGTAGCAGTCAAGATATCAAATGACATATTGCATTAGGCAAATCAACTAGATTGTTGTTGTTGTTAAGTGCCGTCAAGTCG
>NW_006408600.1:5478171-5479340 GCF_000296735.1 Chrysochloris asiatica | reverse complement strand
AATAGAAAGCCTTTGCAGAGTCAATAAAGCACAGATAAACATCTTTCTGGTATTCTCTGCTTCAGCCAAGATTCATCTGACATAAGCAATGATATCCCTCATTCCACATCGTCTTCTGAATCCAGCTTGAACCTCTGCAAATTCATTGTCAACTTATGGTTGCAACCATTTTTTGTATTATTTTTAGCAAAATTACAGTTGCATATGACATTGATGATATTGTCCAATGATTTCTGCTTTCACTTGGTTCTCCTTTCTTTGGAACAGGCACAAATATAAATGTCTTGCAGTCAGCTGTCCAAGTAGCTGTCTTCCAAATTATTTGGCACTGATAAGTGAGTGCCTCCAGTGCTGCATCAGTTTGGTGCAAGATTTCAATTTGTATTCCATCAATCCCCTGTGCCTTGCTCTCTGGCAATGCTTCCAATTAACCTTACACTTTTTTTTGCTTCTTGATCATATGTTATCAGAGTTCCTTGTGATAAGATTTGGTGGGGTTTTAGTTTTATTTATATTATTTTTGGCTTTTTCGGATTCTTAGATCTATAATTTGGGCTATTTTTAGCCTTCATTATTCAAATATTTTTTGCAACATTTGCATTTTTTCATTTTGGGATGCCAAGTATATCTAGATTATATGTTAATTATATGAGGGATCTTTAAAAACTTTGTGAAATATTTTTATTATCTTTTAATTCTGTTTTTCCACAAACTATTTTAAGCATCCTCATATGTCCTGGTGTGATGCTGTGGGTTATTGTGCTAGACTGCAAGGTTGGTTTGAACTGACAGGTCAGCGGTTCAAACTCACCAGCAGCTCCTTGGAAATTCTATGTAGGGTCACTATGAATCAAAATAGATTCCACAGCACTTAACAACAACAATATGATATAACCAATCTTTTGCTTTAGTATCTAAGCCACTGATAGTTTATTTTCAGTATTCCCTACTTTCTTATTTATTAATCTAGCTTCAAGTTCATTCATCTTTTATTCTGCAGGGCTTAATTTTCTGTTTAGACAATCAACTAAATATTTATTTAAGATATTATATTTTTCAGTTCTAGAACATACTTTCATTATTCTTATATTTTTCCATTTCTCTCCAAAATTACTTACCTCATCACTCATTATTTAAATCATGTTTTTAACTCCTTTTGCCTGGTACAT
>NW_006408600.1:5475993-5476708 GCF_000296735.1 Chrysochloris asiatica | reverse complement strand
CAGGTGGCATCATTGATGGGCTCAAGTGTGGCAGAGGTAGTGAGGTTGGCCCAGGATCGGTCATTGTTTCGTTCTGCTGTGCATGGGGTCGCTATGAGTCAGTTCTGACTGGATGACACCTGACAACAACAACATCCTAGCCATGATCACCAGGCTAACAAATTCTTGGTCCTGTGTAAACTTCTCTAAGTTACCATATCCTTCAAATTCCAACTACTTCAAGAATCAAACTTAATCTCTACCATCCCAAAACAGTAAAATGATCTTTTCTGCTTAGGCTCCATCTGTTAGCACTACACCATATGCCAGAAAGTAAGGAGCTCTGGTAGTATATTGGTTACGAATCGGGCTGGTAACCTCAGGGTCAGCAGTTCAAAACTACCAGCTGTTCTGTGGGAGATAGATGAGGCTTTCTGTTCCTGTAAAGATTTACAGCCTCAGAAACCCTGTACAGGGTCGCTATGAGTCAGAACTTACTCTAATGTCTAACCGACTCAACAAATTTGTTACTACTCCACCAATAGATAATTCTCATATGTGAAGACGTTTAAGATTACATTTTTTTCTTTAAGATATGTTAAAAATGAGATTACTGAAGCCCATATTTGTTCAAAATGTTAGAATTAGTAAGAATCTCTGACTTTTTACAGTTCCACTTTGTTAAATTATACTCATAAAATATATTATAAAGTAAAATAAATAAATAAATAAATAA
>NW_006408600.1:5472207-5474229 GCF_000296735.1 Chrysochloris asiatica | reverse complement strand
TATATAGCAAGTTCCAGTTACATATTTTGGGATGACATGTGAAAGCAAATTTCAAGTTTATAAAGAGGATTTTTATAATTATAGTTATTTCAGAGATTTCATGAGTAGGTGACAGAACTGATTTTGCTCAGGATCCAGAGGAAAGCATTCCCTAGAGTACAATAACCTTGGGGAACATAACATGCTAATGTCCCAGAGAAATAACATGCTCTTCACAGAGATATTTAACAAGGTTCACTTACTAATTCTGACTAATTTGTTACTGAGTGCCAATTATTCCTGCTGGTATGAGTTCATGAGCTCACAGCTTCAATAATCTTACTGTCTATTAACAAAAATTTCAATGGTATCATCTATAAGAGTCTGCCCAGATTTTTTTTTTTATCAAAACACCCAGAAATTATTATTATTTTTTCTCCAGATGGTATAGTATTTTATTTGAAAGGACAACATGCCATAGAAATTTCTTTTGCAGAATTTATCTAAGAATTAATTGAGTTTTTGTTGTTGTGGTTGTTGTTATGTATCATTTAGTCAGTTTTGATTCATAATGACCATGGATAGGGTTTCTCAGAGCAGCTGGTGGGTTTGAACTGCTGACCTTTTGGTTATCAGTCCAGGGCTTATCCTACAGTTCTATACCATGTCTCATCAATTGAGATAAACAGTTAAAAACAAATAAACATCATTGACTTATTCATTTAGACCAAATTACTGAGGATACATACTGCTGCTGTAGGTTTTATGGAAAGTATTACAAACATGTGAGATACTATCTCTAAAGACACTACCTTCCAGTTTCAACAAAGCAAAGGGACATGAAGTTATGGTACATAATAGACTCTGAAAGAATCTTAGAGCATGGTCTCCAGCCAAATTGTTTACTAATGAAGTATGTGAAACTTTAATTAGAGACAAATAAGCTAATGTTGTTTCAATTCTATCCTTCAAGGCTAACTATACATTCATCAGTGACAACCATCTAAGGGGATATTTCAAAGCTTTATACACAAAAAACAATTCTGCTACTTTCTGGGGAGATGAGAGTGTTACATGTAGTTTTGCTTTGTCTGATTAAAGGAGTTGTCTTTTTTTCCTGTTATTGAAAAAAAAAAAGTTGCATTTCAAGGGTAAAGTTAAAAAGACAAAGGTCAGAATAGGCTTGGAATTTAGGAGACAAGGTCATTTAAAACAGACCAAAAGAATCTTGATCTTCAGAAGCAGTAAAAGACTTTGGAAAGATGAGTCGAGGAAGATGGGACAAGACTTTTGTAATAACATCCTGAAAAGTAGATCTAAACACAGATAAATAATTTGCCTGATATTCCAAAACTAATTTTAGGGAGCAAAATATTTTGGCTGGCAAAGATACAAACTGAGATGTTATGAGTTTAACCCAACCCAAGTTTGAGATAGTTTAAGAAAGGTAATATTTCCTGAAGGGGTTTTTAGTTTCTTTTGTTCAACTTCTTGTTTACAATTAGTCTATCACTATTTTGTAAAGTCCATTTTTTCCTTTTGCCTCTAAGATCTTATCTCTTGGCTCTGAATCTGGTAAATAGTTCCTGAAGTACTATTTAAAATACCCTTGATCCTGCTCTGAGACAGCCCTGAAAACTTAAATGAATAGTGTTTGGTGATCTCAACTCAGTGCCCTGTAAATGTCTACATCACAAAACCACAACACTTAATTTTAGGTGATTGATTATCTCTGTTTAGCTTAAATTCAGGTGTGAGTCAGCCAGAGGACTTTATTACCCACCATTCCAGTGAGGGTGGTCCAGCCAGGTCAAAGTCGAGGTCAATAATAGAGCAAAAAGGTACTGGTTTTGCTAGTAAGCAGGCCTACCTTCCATCAGAATAAAGAACTTCACAAACACATGTAGTCACCACTAATAGTAAAATTCTGAACTTGAATAGTATACTTAGTCAAATAAAAACTTTTCATTGTCCATAGTTTATTTCTTCATTTTGGCAGTACAAGTATTAAATATGATTAACTTATGATTTACTTAAAAAAAA
>NW_006408600.1:5469268-5471042 GCF_000296735.1 Chrysochloris asiatica | reverse complement strand
AAAGATACATTTAAATTGTTTAATAACATAGTTTCTTTCTAATCAAGTAAAGTACTCATAAAGATGGCTTCAAATAAAAAGTTGGAGCTAAAGTCTAAATGCAAAATTTTTCAATGCTTTAAATTATTTCCCTGTAGTAGTTAATTTTCTAGGTAACATCCAATTAGATGAAAAGAACTTGATTTTTTGTTATTATTCAATTATAAAAATAATTATCCTAACTTAAATTGGGTGATGCTATTGTTGTTGTGTGCTATTGAGATGGTTCTGACTCATAGACACTGTTTCCAAGAGCTGGTGGTCTGCACTGCCTACTTTTTGGTTACCAGACCAGTGTTTATCCTATAGCACTACTCCTGTTGCCATGATTTGAGAAAAAGTGGGTATGTTCCAGGTGGACATAGAGCTGCCCTGATGTGGCGCTGTAGGGTAAGCATTGGGCCACAAGTTCATTTGAACTACAAGGTTGGTGGTTCAAACTCACCAGCTGCTTCTCAGAAACCCTTTATAGTGTTGCTTTGAGTCAGAACCAACTTGATTGTGCCAAGCAACAATCAACAACAAAGGCTGTCCTTACATCTTAACACTCAGCTTAGACTACTGCAGTGCAGTTTAGTACTGGCAATTGATCCATAACACTAGGATAACCAAAGTGGATCAATCATGTTCTGATGCTTTTAAAAAGTCCTAGAAAATGGTGTTATTGTGAGGAATCCTTGAGTCAACATCCAAATGTAATGACATTATGCAAAAAAGAATGAAACACTGCTCATTCATAAACTATCTTCAAAAGTTTTGTTTGTTTGAGACAATTGTTGTAGCCATTGTGCCAATCCATCTCACTGGGAGTCTTCCTCCTTTTCTCTAGCCATCTTCTTGACCAAGCATGATGTTCCTCTCCATGAGCTAGTCTCTCCTGATAACATGCCCAAGGTGCATGAGACAAAGTGTCATCAACCTCCTTTCTAAGAGGCATTCTGGCTGCACTAAATTGAGGGTTTTGTTTTGTTTTTTAATGAATTTTCTCAAAAGCTGGGGGGAGGTGGTATCTAGTATAATGGGTTTCCATGTTCCAATTAATATAAAATTTCATTAAATATCAAAAGGTCTTTTACTTTCTGTCTGTTGTTGTTCTGTGCTGTCAAATTGACTCCAACTTATACAAACCCCATATAACAGAGTAGAACTGCCCCATACTGTTTTCTTTGCTCTAATCTTTACTGAAACAGATTATTGAGTCTTTCTCTTATAGAGTCACTGGGTGGGTTCAAACCGCCAACCTTTCAGTTAGTAGCCTTGAGTTTATTCTGTCTCACTAGTCACAGCTGTGATGAAAATGACAAAGACATTATAGAGAAGAGGAAAAAAAAATTAATGAAAGTCCAACAATTTCCAATCCTGTTTCTTGAGATGTTGTTGTTGTTAGGTGCCTTTGAGTCAGTTCTGACTTATAGTGACCTAATATAGGGGTCCCAGCATGAAAATCCTTATAGGAGGAGAAAGTCCCACCTTCCTCCCTTGGAGCAGCTGATGGACTTGAATAGCTGGCATTGTGGATAGCAGTCTAGTGATTATCCTATGACACCACCAGCATTATTTTATAAGAATTATAAAATTCTATCATTTATGCTTTCACAGGTTTATGTGCATATGAATATATGTTGTTATTGTTATGTGCCATCTAGTCAGTTCTGACTCACAGTGACCCTACATAGGGTTTCTGAGGAGTGGCTGGTGGATTTGAATTGCTGAACCTGTAGTTTGTAGTTCAGTG
>NW_006408600.1:5466658-5468938 GCF_000296735.1 Chrysochloris asiatica | reverse complement strand
TAGGCTAAGAATTTGGGTTGAAATCCAGGTTCAGCCTTGTGGTTTTGGTTCAATTTCTCTGTTTCTTATCTTACACAGTATTAAAATGGAGTGATAATAAAATTATATTACATTGTTGTAAAGTGTTCAACATTATATATGTACTCAATAATGTTATTTTATGTCATAATATATATAGTTTTATCATTTTTAAGCTGCAGAGTCCTAGATTGATACATATTTTCCTTAATTTCTTATTCATAGATTTTAATATTATTTTAAATTTTTGATAGCATAAAATAACAATAATAAACTCTTTGAAGACAATTGTTTGTATGTTACAGAAGTGTTTCCAGAAGAGAAATTATTAGAAATGGAATTAATGGTTCAATCAATGTACACATTTATAATCTTGTTATAAATTAGAATTTTGATAGATATCATATTATTGTTCCCACAAGTATTGCCTTGAAATATTATGAACTATTTACAAGAAATACCTACTTCCCTTTAGTAATCACAAAACTAGTTACTAGCAATATTTTTAATCTTTACCAGCTTGAAGCCGCTCCGCGGGAGAAAGATGAGGCTTTCTACTCCCGTAAAGATTTACACCCTCGGAAACCCTGCACAGGGTCGCTATGGGTCGGACCCGACTCGATGGCAATTAACAACAACAACAACAGCTTGATTAAATGGATTAAAATTCATTTAATCAATATATGAGTATTTTCTCATTAGTTATATCTTGCTCATTAGTTATATTAAGCATCTCTTCATGAATTTCATAATCATTTTCCTATCCTAAGAGTTACCCATTAAATCTTTTTCCCTTTTTTCTTTCAAGATTTTCATTTTTCAGTTCTTATTTATTCCTCAATACTTTTAAAGAAAATATATTGAGAATATTAACTATTTTTTATACCAAAAAACATGAGTTACTTTAGCAGTATTCTCAGTCACTGCTTTTCCCTAACACTTCATCATTATAGATGCATTTGAGGGAGGCACTGAATTTTTAAATATCAGTGTATGCTTTTAGATAATAACAATCATATGGGTAAACTGTGTTTTTGTTTCCTTTCTAGAACTCAAGCAATTCTTACTTGATCACTTTTGTAAAAAATTTTAAAATTCTGTCCTGATGGATTTTTAAAAATTTCTCCAATGGGTTATGGAAAATCAAAGAATTGGAAACTCTCTACAGGGTAGCTGGGAATCAGAACCTTGACAGCACTTAACAACAAACAGCAATTTACATAGCTAACATTTTCATTTAGGTTTACTTGCATTTCCTTATTTTCTCTATAAAAGGGAAAGTTTTATATCTTAATCACTTGGTTTTTCTCTTTATTAGAAATGTTCATATTGTAGTCAGGGTAATCTTTTAAACCACAAATGTGACTATGTTTAAGGTCCTTCAAATAGTTTCTTCTTGCGAGATCTTGGAGTGGGAAGATTCGGAGTCCTGGTGTGGTACTATGGGTTAATGCGCACCAGACTCCAAGGCTGTTTAACTGCAAGGGGCGGAAAGCCTCATCCCTCTCACATGGAGGGCTTAGTGGGTTCGAGCTTCTGACTGCAGGGTTCGCAGCCAGATTTTTAACCACTACACTACCAGGCCTTCCACCTTCAAGATGGCGTATCGGGTAGACATGTAGTGAGGAGCTCGGTCAACAACAACACGAAATACCGGGCCAAGGCGGCTCATGAGATGGTGATGGAACTCTGGAACAAATATAAAGGTATGTTTGGAGGATTGGAGGATTTATAGCTGGGAATTTGTAGGAGAATCCAGAAATCCATTATTTTCTGGATTAAGACACTCAGCTGTTCCAGGAGCCGCAATCTTGGGAGAGCATATCTTGATTGTATCAGGATTGATAGGATTAGGAGAGAACATCTTGATAATATCAGGATTGTATCAAGATTGACATAGAAATTTAAAGAGACAGTATAGACATAAAACCAAACGGCCACCACTCATCTGTCCGTCATGCTGTGGTGGTTTGAGTTGCTGTGATTCTGAGGGCTATGCCACCAGTATTTTAAATAACCAGCAGGGTCACCCACATGGACAGGTTTTAGATGAGCTTCAAAACAAAGACAGACTGGGAAAAAAGAGTGACAAACTATTTCTGAATTGCTAGTCACTGAAAACTCTATGAATAGCAGAGAAACACTGTCAGATACAGGACTGGAAGGTGGGAAGGCACTCAGAATGCGACTGGGGAAAAAAATTCCTCCTCAAAGTAGAGTTGACCATGATGACATGAATAGAGTTAACCTCGGGGGAGAACA
>NW_006408600.1:5460372-5463546 GCF_000296735.1 Chrysochloris asiatica | reverse complement strand
AACTCGATGGCGCAAGACAAGAACAACAATAAATGTTGCAGATGACTGTTCAAAGGGTTGACTGAGGAGGAGCAGTTTTAGTATCACGGGGGCATTATTAGAAAAAAAAATTCCGGGACCCCACAGCATACCTTGAGTCCTAGTGTGGCACCCTAAGATAAGTAGTTGACTTACCTCAAGGTCTGTTTGAACCTCAAGGTTGGCAGTTCAAACTTATCACCATTCCTTGGAAAGGCTCTACAACGTCTCTATAAGTTAGAACTGACTCAATGACACTTAGCATCAACAACAACACAGTTGACCTACTGAATCAGAATTTATGCTTAGGTTTAAGAATCCTGAAGGAGCTAAATACCCAGTCTTTCTTTCTGACTGTGTTTTGTCCTTTTCTGTTATTGATAAGTGTGTTCCAAAGGCTTTGGCTTTTTATTTCTTCTATTTCAAGTCCTTACATCCTTTCTCTTTGCCTGTTTTTTTTTTTTTTTCCATTTTTTTCTGTTAACTCTTAGCCCTATTTTTGATGACAACTTAAATGTTACCTTCTCAAGGAAGTCTTCATTCACAATCAAATTACACCCTTCCATTGTCTGTGTTCTAATAGTTCTCTGTACTTTTTTTTCAATCAGTACATACTCAGGTAATTCTTATATCTACCAATGCCCTTCTCCTGTTAATTCTGAATCATGAGTCTATTCTTGTAGTTGTTTTGGATCCTCTCATTTATATTCAACACCAGAATAAGAAACTATTCTTATTCCAGTCTCCTTTGGAGCTAAGCTTTATAATTCTACGCCACACACAGTAGATCACACTCAATATCATTACTGAATATGATACACATCTGAAAAGGAGTGAACACTTCATTACTGAACAGAGAGACCTCAGCAATGATATACTCTGCCCCTCCCCCACCACCACAACCACCACACACACAGGGATTTGTTTTTGTTTTAGTCACTGTGGAACAAGTGACTACTTTTATTTAAAATAAAATTATTTTAAAGTGTGGCAATGGTGGTGGCTGTGCTGTGAAGTCAGTTCTGACCATTACTGACCCTGCTTAGGGTTTCTGAGGCTGTAAATCTTTAATGAAGCAGAAAACCTCACTTTTCTTTTGTGGAGCGGCTGGTCGCTTTGAACTGCTCACCTTGTGGTTAGCAGACCTTTCATAAACCACTACAGTTCCAGAGCTGTTTCTAAATTTTAAAGTTCAACCAGGCAGTTTTCCTGTAATTATTAAAGTCTGATATATTGACAATAAAATGGTTTATATTATGTATATATATGTTTTGTTGTTGTTAAGTGCTGTCAAGTTGATTCTGACTCATACAACCTTGTATACGGTTTCCTATGGGTTTGGACTGCTAAAATTATTGTTAGAAGCCAAGTTTTTAATGATAGCACCACACCATACATATTTATTTATATAACATATTGTTGTTGTTAGGTGCCATCAAGTGAGTACCGACTCATAGCGACCTTATGCACAGCAGAACGAAACACTGCCCGATCCTAGGCCAACCTCACTACTGTTGCCATGCTTGATTTACATTATAACAAAAATGTCTATTAATACAATCTAATTTTTATTTCCAGTTCTTTTTAATCTTTCAGTATTAATATGGAGTTTTTCCACATCAAATATGCTGTTGGAAAAGTATCATTATTTAGAACCCTGGAAACACCTGTCTGGCTTTGTGGGTGAGCAATTTTTAATTGTACTGTTTCAGGTCATTGCTATTCCCATCCCATGTGTTTGTCCTCTTATCACTCTTATCACTCATCTCATCTCGCACTTTGAAATCCATCCTCACTCTAATAGGCTAACATTATTAATCGTCATAGAAGTTGACATGTATAACACAAAGCAATAAAGAGAAAGGAAATAAAGGGAGATTGAGTTTCACACTACCATCGTTGATAAACAAGACAAGTGGACACCTACATTTTATTATATTATGAAAGAAGAATTTTGTCTTTTAAAAGAACTCTCTGTTCACAGTTTACTTATTTTGAAATTTATGCATACATACAATTTGGGCATACTTGAATGAAAAGTTTATTACAATATATTGTTCTAAACATAAAACACTCAATAATTAAATATATAAATTATTGCAAAAGAAGATATGTTTTCCTTCACAGAAGAGAAAAACAGTAATTTATATGATTCATATATAAAACTATTAATTTCACATTTAAAAAACAGATTTTTAAAAAAATTTTACTAGGAGAAATATATGAACTTTATCCTACAGAATTTGATAAAATACATGACTATTTAGAATATTTATAAAATGCATGTATATTTAGAATATTGGTATTAAGTAAAAGAAAAGGAGGATCATCTGACTGCCTTTAAGAGCTTCAAGTTATTCTAGACTCCTGGTGTACACAAAACATTCAGGAATATATAATCACTTTATCAACCAAAGAGCACATTCTGCAAGCCTGCCTCCTGACCTCCAGCACACAGTCTTTCTCTTTCCATGAGTGTGGAGTCCTCGGAAATTCTATCTTTTCCATGTTATCATCTCTGCCTCCATTTCTGGCATTGCTATTTATTTGGAGGGTGGTGGCGGCTGTGTGCTGTGGAGTCGGTTCCGACTCATAGCAACCCTGTACAGGGTTTCTGAGGCTGTAAATCTTTACATGAGCAGAATGCCTTATCTTTCTCCCGTGGAACAGCTGGTAGTTTTGAACTGCTGACCTTGCAGTTCGCTTCCTGATTCGTAACCACTATGCTACCAGAGCTCCTTATTTATCTGGAGAGGGTCCCATATCCTGCTTATGCTCTTCTCCATTGATGGTCCTAAGGTCCTCTGTTCCTGAAATGTAAGATTGACTACTCCTTCCTCCCTTTATACTACAAAATTTCTCCCTTTACAATTGTGGCACTGAAATTAGTCATGGTAACAATTGCTCACTGTTGAATCATAGGAATCTTATCCCCATCTCCTTTCACCAGACCCATCTAGACAAGATGAAAATGATTCAATGGGAATTCTACCTTCCTCCACACACTCTGAAACTAAACTCCCTATTGAAAACTTGCAAGCCAACCACTTGGTGCCTTTACAGTACCCTCATATCAGGTAGCCAATGTCTAAGTTGCCCATCCCTATCAACCCTATGTACAGTGGGGATATGTTTGATTCTTTCTGTTTGTTTGTT
>NW_006408600.1:5457462-5459532 GCF_000296735.1 Chrysochloris asiatica | reverse complement strand
GGCTTACAAGTTTTCTCTAATCATGTTTCCTGATAGTCATTTCTATCCTACTCAAGTGTCAATTTTACAATACTATCCAAGGGAAACCAATATTCATAAGGCATTTGAGCATCTTAACATTATTATCCCCTTTTACCCTGTTTAGACTATGCCTCTACTCCTATATCATAGAGCCCTGCTGTTTTAAGGTTGAGCATATGTTATTATTTACCTCTATCCCATTTAGCCTATGCAAAGCTGCCTAAGTGTTCCCCTATCTAACTGGTTCTTCCATCTCTTTCTCTCTTCTTGTGCATTGCCCTCTCCAACAACCTCCCCTTCTTGGCTTTGACTTTTCAGAATCACATTGCCACACCTTTCTCCTGAGGTACCAATGGGTGAGTTTCAACAAACAATCTTTTAGTTAGTAGTCAAGGGTTTAACCATTTTTGCTACTTAGGGACTCACAAAGATGCTTTAGAAAATGAGTACAGAGTTTCAAATTCAAACTCATGTATCCTAACTCCAAGACTTAAGGCATTGTCTTATGTTAACATATGATAGATTTGACAGTCATTCAACAAAGAAAAAAAAACAAAACTATTTCCTTATATCACCTAATTTTATAGGAAAGAATTTGTCTTTTATCTGTTTTAGACCCAAGGATCTTACTAAACTCAAGTTAGAAAGTGGTATCATTATAAGCTCTTTGAGCATGTGTCTTGTAATAAAATGAAAAGAATATACCCAAGAGAGTAAATAAATGGATTCTACAGAAATACAAATTAAGTCCATGAAGAGATTCTGTTATGCAACTATTAGAGTGATTAAGATTGAAATATGCTGACAATCCCAAGTTGTGCTGAGGATGGCGAACAAGTGAAATACTGATACAGTGTTGGTTGGCATGCTACAGCCACTCTGGAAAACAGTTGATGGTTTCTAAAAAAAATTAAACATGTACTTCCAAATGACTCCTATTCCTAGGTATTTACACTAGAAAAAGGAAAATCTATGTTCACAAAACAAAACTTAAAAACAGATATTCAAAGAAGCATTATTTTTAATAGTAAAAACTGCAAATATTCTCAATGGGTGAGTGAATAAATAAACTGTGGTGCATCCTTACAATAGGATACTTGTTGCTGTTGTTGTTAGGTGACATCAAGTTGGTACCAACTCATAGTGACCCTATGTACAGCAGAATGAAATACTCCCCGGTCCTGGGCCTACCTCACATTTGTTGCCACACTTGAGCCCATTGATGCTGCCACTTTGCCAATGCATTTGTCTGGGGGTCTTCCTCTTTTTCTCTGACCCTCCACCCTATCAAACATGATATCCTTCTCCAGTGACTGGAAATAGAATTAATGACTAAAACAGAACATTTGGACAAATTTGAGTGAGGTATGTCAAAAGGTTACATACTGTATGATTATTTTACGTGCCATTCTTGAAAATCCTGCCTTGATAGAAACAACTTTTTTTTTTTTTTTCTAGTCTTTATGGGTGGAAAGCAGATGTGACTATATAGGGAGAGCATGTGGGGTTTTCTTGAAGGGAGAGAGTGTTGAAACTGCTTTCATATATATTCATGGTTACATTAATCAGTCTATGTGTTAGAATTCAAAAACTATACACTAAAAGAAAAAATCAAATTTTGCTGATAATTTAAAAAGTGAAGGTGTTTTCCAAACTCTGCCCTCCATATAATTTGTTGTTGTTATTACGTACCATCAAGTTGGTCACAACTCATAATGACCCATGCATAGAGGTTCCAGGGAATGGTTGGAGGGTTTGAATGGCTGACTTTGCAGTTCAAACTACTGACCTTGTGGTTTAGTGCTAATTCTACAGTGCCATATCACCAAATAATGATGATGGTTGGTGGTTATGTGCCATGGAGTTCCAACTGATAGTGCCCCTGCATAGGGTTTCTGAGATTATAAATCTTTATGGGAGCAGAAAGCCTTATGTTTCTCCCATGGAACTGCAGGTAGTTTTGTACAGCTGACCTTGTGGGTAACAGCCCAATTTGTAACACACTATGCTACCAAAGCTTTTTTATATTATTGGTGGTGGTGGTGTGCT
>NW_006408600.1:5454631-5455238 GCF_000296735.1 Chrysochloris asiatica | reverse complement strand
TCAGAGAAAAAGAGGAAGACTTCAAATGAGATGGATTGACCAAATGGCAGCATCAGTGGGCTCAAGTGTGGCAACAATTGTGAAGTTGGCCCAGGACTGGGCAGTGTTTCATTCTGTTGTACATAGGGTCACTATGAGTCAGTACCAATTCGATGGTGCCTAAAAACAACAACAACAAAGAAGGTTTTGTGTCAGCTTGACTGGGCTAAGTTTCCCAGTGTCTCGGTAGTTGAGATTTGGTTGTCCTCATGGTGAGATGTAATACACTGCAAGTAACTCTATGATGATTGGCTATGAACAGTGAATCAACTGAAAATATGCCACATAGGGGTATGACTTTCTTCTGATAAAATGGATACTCAGGCAATGCTTGCTTACTTTTCTTCTGGGTCTGGATTTTGCATCTGTGTTGCCCACTAATCTCTGATTCTTGAATGTGAACCAATGATCTACTCTATTGTTTGTCTGCCTTCCTAAATATTAGACCTGCCTGCTGATCATGTTTCATCTGGCCCTGACTTGGTACTCCTGTTTTCCTGACTTCCTGACTGCCAGACCTACCTGCCAATCTTGAGTCATCTGATCCAAATTTAGTACTTTCCTACCT
>NW_006408600.1:5446184-5454476 GCF_000296735.1 Chrysochloris asiatica | reverse complement strand
TTATGGTTCAAACCAATTTGTGGTTCAAACTAACTCTGCAGTCCAGCTAATTAACCCACAGTGCCACACTACTGTGTTGATTCTGACTCATAGTGACTTTGTATACGGTTTCAGAGGCTATTAATCTTTATGGGAACACAAAGTATCATCTTTTAGAATTGTCAATTTTAAGCTAGCAATCTAGTGCTTATTATATAGCACCATCATTTTTTCTTACTCCAATTCTTTTACTTTAAGCATTCCAACTGATTCTTTCCATTGGTGGATGGATTTTTCCTAATTTATTACAATAATGAGCATTTTAATGCTTAACATTTTAAGACTTCCCAATATCCAAACTGTGGTTAAGTCTTTATATTCTTTATGGTCATTAGAACTTGAGATTCAGTGCCTACATTCCAGGCTTTTTTTTTTGCCAGTCTCTGCAGAAGCAGTTTTGACTTTCCCTTGCTATGGTGACATTGTTTGTTATGTCTACATTTTTAACATCTGTGTACTGGACTTTTTTTCTTTGGAAATTAGAAATGTATTAGAATGATTTTTTTAAATTATATTGATCTGCATTTCAACATGTCTATGTGTGTTTGCTCCATTGTGAAGGAAGACATCTCATACCCTTAACAAAAGCTGACAGTAGTTGTAGGAAATATGAGGACTGTAGATTTACAGATGACAAGTTAGTATCTTATTTTTTACTTTGTTCTCCAGCCGCACTACCCACACATATAAATACAGTGCTCTTATAAGAATTCATACTAGGAGGTGCTTGATAAATATTCATTTAATGAACAAATGTGTGAATGAAGAATGGCTAGAAGATTGTACATTGATGTGTGAAGAACCTTGAAATGTTTCTGTGTTTTGTTTATAGCAGGTGTTCTGATTTGAATTGTGTCCCCTACATATGAGTAAACTTGTCTAGGCCATGGTTCTCAGTATTATGTAATTATGCTCTATTTTGTGATCTGATGTAATTATCTTTTGTGTTGGAAATCCTAGCCTCTGTTATGTTAATGAGGTAGAATTGGAGGCGATTATGTTAATGAATCAGGATAAAATCTATAGCATTAGGCTGTGTCTTAAGTGAATCTCTTTAAAATATGGTGGTGGTGGTAGTCCTTATGTGCCATAGAGTCAGTTTAAACTCACAGCACTCTTCTATAGGGTTTCTGATTTTGTAAACTTTTACAAGATCAGAAAACCTCATCATTCTCCCATGGAGTGGCAAGTAGATTCAAACTATTGACCTTGTGGTTGACAACTGAACTTGTAACCCACTACACTACCAGAGCTCCAAAGTTTTGTTATTTTTTCTTTTTTTTAGAATATAAAAGAGATTAAAGAAGCAAGCATAGAAAGGGATTGCATTACCACTACTACTAAAAAAAAAATAATAATTCAGTAGCATAGTGTGTCCTTAGACTTCGGGTTCCTATACTCAGAAGATCCAAGACCCCGGGAAAGGCCAAGAAACATTAGGTCACATATGTTGAAAGAAGACAAGGATAGAACTGAGAGAGAGAAAGACTTCTAGAGTTGACACCTGAACTTAGACTACTAGCTTCCTAAGCTGTGAGAGAATGAATGTATTTATTCAATGATATCCACTTATGGCATTTTTGTTATGTTGTTGTTGGTTTTGGGTGCCATCAAGTTGGTACCAACTCACAGTGACCCTATGCATAGCAGTATGAAACACTGCCTGATCCTGGATCAACCTCACTACCATTGCCATGCTTACTACATATCTAGGATAATAGGATAATTACTTTCTTATTCAGCTTTCCAAATAACAAATTCACCACCTTTCTTAAATTTGTCAAATTATGAGTAGATTTCAAAAATCTAGTCCAATGTCTATTTTTGTGTATAGACATTTGTTAACTAACCATTCCATGGATATGAGACATGCTAATATCCAGGGAGTCTTGGTGTGATATTGTGGGTTAATGCGTTGGACTGCAAGGTCAGTTTGAACTGCAAGGTCAGTGGTTCACGCTCACCAGCCGCTCCATGGAAACCCTATACAGGGTCACTATGAGGCAGAAACAACTAATGGCACTTAACAACAACAACAATATCCAGGGAAGGAATCCTGGTGACTCTGTGATTTAGGCATTTGTGCTAACCACAAACCAATCAGCTGCTCTGAGGGAGAAAGATGAGGCTGTCTGATCTAAACATTTATAGTCTCAGAAAATCTAAGAAGCAGTTCTACTCAGTCCATAGGTCCGTAGGGTAGTTATGAGTCAGAATCAATTAGATGGCAGTGGGAAATATCTAGGAGGTGTGGCACTTGTCATGAAAGTATAGAATTGTAAAAGTCTGATCTTTACAGAGAACATGTGAACAGAAGTTTGATATTCGGTAAAAGACAATAAGGGGAAGAACATCTTAGGCTGTGTAGAATAAAGCAAATGCAAAGGGACAAAATATGTGAATGAGGAAAGAAGTAATTATGGCTGGAGAATTGCATATTTATTTTGGAGTTGAAAAAGGGCTAGGAAGTCGTTGTTGTTAAGTGCCATTGAGTCGGTTCCAACTCATAGCTATCCTGTACAGGATCTCCAAAGAGTGGCTGGTGAATTTGAACCACCAACCTTGAGGTCAGCAGTCCAGTGCTTATCTTACAGTACCACACCAGGATTCCATGTTGGTGCTGTCAAGTGCCATTAAGTTGGTTCTGAATTATAGTGACTATGAATAGTGTTTCTGAAGAGCAGCTGGTGAGTTTGAACCACTGACATTGCAGCAAGCAGTCCAGTGTTCATCGTACAGTGCCATACTGGTGGGAAGTAAATATAGAAACTATAGGAGTGTTGTTGTTGATGTTAAGTGCCATAAAGTTGGTTCTGACCCTTAACGACCCTGTATAGGCTTTCCTAGGATCAGCTGGTGAGCTTGAACCGCCGACCTTGCAGTTCAAACAGCTTTGCAGGTTGGTGCATTAACCCGCAGCACCACATGAAAATCATTTTATATCATCCTATGAAGTTTGGATTTCACAATAGAGGAGGTGTGGTGTCATTAAAGGATGGTGAGAAGGAAATGATAGGAAATTGAAAACTTAGAAGGCATACTCTGAGATCAGTGTGAAACTAAGGAGACTAGTTAAGTGCCTGGCAAGAAATTGTGAGGGCCTGAATAGTAATTCAATCAACAAACAGCATTCAGCCCATGATAACTGATTAATCAATTTAAATGACATCTGAAAATTGGAACTGTTGATTCTCTAATGAGTAGGTTGGAGATTATTTTCTCAGGCCTTCTGATGCTGTGGGTTAATGCACTGGACTGCAAAGTCAGTTGGAACCACAAGGTCAGCTGTTCAAGCTCACCAGCTGCTCTTTGAAAACCCTATACAGGGTTGTTATGGGTAGGCTATGGGTCAAAACTGACTCGATGGCACTTAACAACAACATAAAATTATTCTGGTCCATAATGAATATATTTATAAAATCTCTAGGTTTTCTGAAAGTGGTTAGACCTGAGTACATGGGTCTGACATAAAAAAAAATCTACGTAGTTTTACAGTTTTAAAAGCACGACCCAAATGTCAATTATGAGCATAGTTTCTATGACCAAATTAAGGCAACTTCATTTACAGTTGCACATATGCAGTGCAGGTAATGCTTACTTAAGTGCTTCTCCTATTCAATCTTACTGAAATACCAGGTATAACTTTTTTTCAAAAAAAGAGTCAAAAGCAAGACATGGAATTTTAAAGTGCAGCTTTTGTAGTAACATTCTGAGCAATTTCTGAAAGTTGAAAAATGCTGATTGGTCGCCTAGAGGGTTATGCTAAGGAAAACAAGACAGAAATCCAAGCTGTAGAATTCATGAAACCTTTGTCATGGCAAACAATAGTGAAACCCAACATTGCCTGGAAGGGGAAATTTGAGTCTGCAATCTGCTAGACTTTATGCACTGATAAGCGATAAGATTCTATACTGCATTTTGAAAGGAATACAGTAAACACAATTCTAGACAGACTTGCCTCAGGCTTAACATGACACTTAAGTGCTCTGTAAGTGAAAAGAAAAGGCAATTCTGGACACATTACAAACTGCCTTTATTTTCTAGTATTAAAGCTAAAATGTCAAGTAATATCTATTAGCAGGAATAGAGACCTCTTTATTGTGTTTCATCAAGTTCTATATAAACTTTGATGTGGGAAAAGAAAATAATTATTGCTTTAAGTAACAATATATAGGAATGTTTGAAAATTGTGTCTATCACAGAGTCATTTCTGAGTATGTTACTACTCCCAAACAATTAAAAAGTCATTACTTATAAGTAAATCTGGATTGAAATTTATTTTCTACAATTAAGTATGTGTTCAATTTAATTACTGGAAGAAGATTTCGACCCTGTTGCCTTAGAAGGAAAGAGTACTAACTCA
Organism: Chrysochloris asiatica; assembly: GCF_000296735.1. NCBI lineage: Eukaryota > Metazoa > Chordata > Mammalia > Afrosoricida > Chrysochloridae > Chrysochloris > Chrysochloris asiatica. The sequence continues at coordinate 5,450,074 of NW_006408600.1, read as the reverse complement.
GGATCTTTTGGTATGTTGGGCCAAATATTGATGACCTAAGATAGACATTAACTAGAATTTCAAAGCAAAATATTCTACTGGTGTCTTAAAACATCAATAGTTGTGGAACTGTGTATGTTGAACTCTTCAAATGTCTTGCAATTTATTTAAAAATAATTAATGAGAAGATAAAATGATAAATAAATATTTACTAAAAAAGTATTCTTTACTATTGGAACATATAGATTTCTAGAGAGTAGAATATAATGTGAAAGTCATATGAACTTTGTTGGAAAACAACATGTATTCTCTACTAATACTAAGACAATTTTCTTCTGTTTGATTATCCTAACTAAGAGCATTCATGTAGTTCACAATTATATGTATACAACTTAAATAAGGCAAAAATGTACATGATGTTACAACTGATAATTTTTAAATCCATTTGTTAAAAAGATAACAAAATAATACTTTAAAAAATTGCTATTGTAGTTTTTTTTCATTTAAAATATTCCCTGTGTAAATCCCAAAATTAAAATCATAAGTTTGTGCAATTTACTAAGTAACAATTAACATATATTTATAACTTTCCTGAAATCAAAGACAAAATAGATAACATTTTAACTTAATTTAGAAGGATTTTTAATAGGAGCTTTCCCTAATATTGTTGATACAGCCCTGATGCATATATTTCCTGATTTTAAAACAGGCAGTATCCAATTATTCTGTTCAGATGACTGACTCTTGGTATGTGTTCAGCATAAGCATAATTAATTTCTCATTCTGAAATTCTCATTCTTCCCAGTATTATCCATAATTTGTTATGATCGACACAGTTGAATGACTTTGTATAGGCAAAAAAAAAATTAAAAAACACAGGTCCAAAACTTTCTGGTACTCTCTGCTTTCAGTCAAGATCTATCTAACATCAGCAACTATATTCCATATTCTAAGTCCTCTTCTGAATCAGAGTTGACTTTGTGGCATCAGTGGTTGGTATGCAAATTTTAATAATAGTCTCATTATCTCGTCTTTCTTGCAGGTGTTTTGTTATTGGCCTATTGCTGGCAGTGTTTTACTTCACTGGATAAATTTTGGAATGTTCTTTGTTATGATGAATGTGAATGTATTACTTTTTAATTTGTCCTCCCTATCATAGTAGATCATATGATTATCCAATTCAAAATGGCAAATACCAATTCATTTCAGCTCACTTATGCCTAGTGTATACCTCATACATTCCAATTCCTAATGGACATTTGCAGCTATTTCTTCTCTTTTTGAGTTATAGCATATCAGCAAACTAAGGTCCCAGAAACTTTACTCCATCTGTATCATTAAAGATAACTCTACTTTGAGAAGGCAGTTTTTCTGCAGTACTATGTTATGTGCCTTCCAACCTGAAGGGCTCATCTTCTAGTACTATATCAGATAATGGTACACTGATAGTCATAAGGTTTTCAGTGGCCATTATTTTTTTCCAGAAGTTGATTGACTAGTCCTCCTTCCTAATCTGTGTTCGTCTGCAAGGTCTTCTATAATCTGTCCACTATGGATGACCCTGTTGGTCTTTTGACTACCATGACACAACATCTACCGTCATAACAACATGGAAGCCATACAATTCCATAAGTATTGGTGTATAGAAAATATTAATAGAATTAGGGAAATATCAGTAATAGGGTATTCATATGAAGAGATGCAGGAAGAATGATTTTGAATGCAGGGTCCTTACAAATGAGAACAGATTTAGAATAACATTAGAATTAAAAAGGACAGATGACTGTAGTAAAGCAGGAGGGCCTTTCATTCTAGACATATGCTTTAAACTTTGAAACTATTTGGCATTTTCAGGAACTGCCGTCAGTGTAGTATGGTTGTGATACGTGATAAAAATAAATATGTTGTGTAGATGGGTTTAAGAAACACAGGACCAGATCTGTCAGACTAAGAATTTGAGATGTTTTCTCTTCCTTACAAGAGGTGAGAGAACTAATGATGAGTTCTAGTTATTTTCTCAAAGATTGGCATTGTCAAATTTTCATTTAGATTAAAAAAGAAAGAAAGAAATATAGCTAAGCATTAGAAGATGGAGGACAAAAGTCAAGAAAACAAACTATAGAAAAAAAGTCTAAGAGTATAGATTTATGTAAAGGACAAAAAAGATGCCTTCAGAGATTATGTAATGAACTCAATAAAGAGAAAGTATTTAATTTCAATTTCAAATTTTAAACCTCATATCCTCACTGCTGCGTTTCTTCACAATTATAAGTGTTATATACTATCAATATTTGAAGCAGCCAGTGTTTTAAGTGGGCAAATTATAATAAAATAAAACTTTACGTAATTTTATTAGTCAACCATCATTTAGCTAATTGATTTCTACATTTATAATTAATAAGCTAAAAGGAATTTACTGGGAAATATTTGAATATAAATTAAAGCAAGTCTAATGAAGAAAATAAAAATCCTTCATAATCTAATTACAGAGAAAGGAACATGGCATATTTGCACATATAGAGTCCTGATGTAGCACTGTAGGATAATGCAATGGACCGCAAGGTCAGTTTGAACTGCAAAGTTGGCAGTTCAGACTCACCAGCCTTTCTTTGGAAACGCTACACAGGGTTGTTAAGTGTCGGAATCATCTGGACGGCACTTAACGACAACACACATATATTTTAGTCCTTAGATATCAAAGTATTTATTCAGTTCTTAATTGGTGTGCACTGAAAACAATTTTGATATTTTAAAATCATTCACAATAATGTAGCAATGGTACATGCGTAGAAATCATTGGGAACATCTCCCATAATTTCTTTAGGATAAATTCCACATCAATGGCTAAAGCCATTGTTAAGCCTCTTGATACACATAAATAATCTCTAAAGAGACACAGTGCCAAATTCATTTCTTCCTATTCACATACCATTGCTGGGAATTATCATGTTTTTAGTATTTTAAAATTTTAATGCCAAACATCCATAATATCTTTGTAGTTTAAGTTTACATCCTTTCAATTACTGGTAATGATGAATTACTTTTTTTGCCTTAGAATTTTGAGAAACAATAATGCTTGGCTATTTTCTAAAAGCTTGGAAATAGGGAATGTGCTAATTCCTTCCATCTGCATAAAAACCTAAGAAAAGATAAAACTTTAAAACACTTTCCTCTCCTTTTTTTGCATTAATTTTTTTCTCATTCCCTTGTGTCTATACCAAAATATATATATATATATATGAATTAACTTTAAAGATGCATTTAATTTTTTTAATTAAAGAATTGAACTCATGTGATAAATTAACCAGGTCATCACAAAATTGTCTGTAACAGTTCTGCCATGTAGCAGTGTGGTCTCCATGAATTGGAATGATCTCCAACAGCTATGAGATTTTTGGGAGGAGCAGGTGTTAGTCACCATTTAGTGGAAAAGACAGGGAATAGAAATTGAAAGAATAGTTTCAGATTTCATTGCTTTTGGGATAACATCTAAACACTGTTAAGAATGAGCCATCAGTTGGTATTCAAAATATAGGTCTAAAATTAAGGTTGTTGAACCTGGATTTGGAAGTATAGGAGAAATCGCACTTTGCTCCACCAAGTACCTATCGCACGAGGCATCGAGACCAAGTCTCATAATGTAGAACTTAGCTAGTCACCTCTTTTCACACCTCTGCTAAAACAGCCTCATTAGCTGAGCCTTACAAAAAGCACAGTGTCCTGTACACCGTAGGGTTCATTCCATTGTTACTGATGATTAGTTTCTGAGGTCTAATTATCTGCATAATGCGGCATCAAGGATACAGGAGCATAAAATAAGTAACCATAAAAAAGCAAATACTTTTATAGAACACATGTTTCTGACTAGAAGCAAACTGATAAAGCTGGAGATAAAATAATAATAGTAATAA
>NW_006408600.1:5443627-5445269 GCF_000296735.1 Chrysochloris asiatica | reverse complement strand
TGAATAACATAATAATTGAAACCATTTATGTTAACCTTAATAGAAATATTATTGAAAAGAAATGAATTATCTACCTAATTAATTGAGAAACTTTATTGTTCATTTTAATGCAACCTCAATGCAGTGCTTAGAGTAAAACACACACACACACATACACACACAGGAAGCTAGAGGGAATTTTAAAGCTGTCTTGTTTATCAGCTTATCCTTGTAAGCTTTTGCTTATCTTATCAATGGCAGGCATCACTTTTGCTTCCTTCTGCTAATAAGGTCTGGTGAAGAGATTTTCTCTAGCAGCTCAGTGCTCAGTAATTCCTTTTACAGACAGTGTTTAGCCTGTTGGCTCTCTCTTTACTTATCTATTTAGCTTTAAAAAATAAAAATGAAAAATAGGGCAACTGCACATCCAAACCCATTTTTTTCCATTGCTGGAATTTTAAGATTTTAAATAATATGAGCATTTTTCCCCATCAAAATCTCATTTCTAAGTAGATTTTGGTGGTCTTGATGTCTAAATGATTTTGTGGGGATCTCAGTTCATAATTAACCTAAAACACGTATACATTGGTGTGCTTTCTGATCCAAACAAATCTTTTTTCACTGTTTTCAAATGTTGTTAGAGGTAGGGTAAGTTAGCACTCATTTCTTTAATGCAAATAGTAAGAATGCATACATATTATTAACAAAATATTCCGTGTTCTACATTTAAGAATGGAATCTTGGTGTGGCACTCTAGGATAAGCACTGGACTGCTAACTGTAAGATTAGCTAGCTGTTCAAACCCAACATCCACTACTCAGAAATCGTATACAAGGCCTCTATGAGTCAGAACCAACTCAAAGACACTATATAACAACAACATTAAGGAAGCAAAATTATGAAAACCAACACATTAAAATCTCTTAAAACTGTCAAACTATAATTTAAAAATATAGACAGAGTTTCAAATAAAGTTTGATATTTGCATCAACCTGCACTCTAAGAAATTTATTCTCGAAATTTAGTTAAGCAAACCAAATTCAACATCAGTAAGAATGAGAAAATAGAACTTTGAACTGTGTGCATCTCAGTTTCCTTACCTGAGAAGGATAAATTGAAGGATGTTATTTATGACTAAGTGCAGTGATAGGTGAACACCGGAGTTTCAGTGAACCACAATTGTTGTCATGTGCCATTGAGTCTATTCCTTCTGATTATGACACCATGGAAACAGAGGAAAACTGGCACAGAGGGTTTTCTTGGCTGTAGTCTTTATAGAACCAGAGAGCCAGGTCATTCTCCTGTGCAGTAGTTGCCCTTCGGATCAGGGTGCTTAACTAATGTACCTTCAAGGCTACTTTGTTGTTGTTTGTTGTTGAGTACCTTGTAGAGGATTTCTATTCATAGTGACCCTGCATAGGATTTACATGAAGCAGCTGGTGACTTTGAACTGCCAACCTTACGGTTTTAACCGACTCTGCAATCTAGTGCTTATCGTACAGTTTTCTAGTGACTTTAGGGGTTGTGGTTGGTGGTTGTGTGCCATGTATGGTTCTGACTGTATAGGGTTTCCAAGCTTGTGAATCTTTATGGGAGCAGAAAGTCTCTTCTTTCTTCCACAAAGTGGCTGGTATATTTGAACTGCTGATCTTGAGGGTAGCAA
>NW_006408600.1:5441935-5442822 GCF_000296735.1 Chrysochloris asiatica | reverse complement strand
GGAGGCCAAGATGACCAAGCTTCATCTCCCACACTTTGGACATATTGTCAGGAGTGACCAGTCACTGAAGAAGGATATTGTTACAATAATCAGTCAGTCACAATCAGGCCCGCCATTTTAGGCTGTACCTTCCGGGTTCTTCCCTCTCCCCTCCCTTCAACTTCATTTTGTAATCTTAGGTTTCTGTTTCCCCACCCTAAGCTACAAGGCGCGTACTTTAAAGGGCAACGTGGCTTTTGATAGGCCAGAGCTAAATTACCCCAGCGATGACCACTCCCTTCCTGTTGAACCTATATAAGACCACTCCCTTCCTGTTGACTTCCTCTTCTTCTTCTCTATTCTTCTGCTTCCTGCCTTCTCTCTCAGGCAGAGGTCACCTTCCTCTTCCTCACTCCGAATAAAAGTCTCTAGATGGGCCGTCTGGTGTGCAGTATGGTTGATGAGCGGCATCGGATTGTTTATTTCACTTTCAGATATCATGTTTGGTAAGGTGGAGGGTGAGAGAAAAAGAGGAAGATGCCCAACAAGATGGATTGGCCAAGTGGCAGCATTGATGGACTCAAGCGTGGCAACAGTAGTGAGGTTGGTCCAGTATTGGGCAGTGTTTAGTTCTGCTGTGCATACAGTCGCTATGAGTTGGTACTGACTTGTTGTCACCTAACAACAACAACAACCCAATCACTTGGGAACCAAGAAGACTTGGTATAGAAAATGCATATCAAGTCATTTTATGGCAAGTTATTCATCATGCTTGACTCAGGCAAGAATCATGCACAATCATGTAATTATCAATACCTCATTCTTCTTGTCTTAAACATGGTAATAAAAGTTAGTAATTCAGAGGGTAATATAAAGATAAATGAGTTAATATTAACAATATACAAGTG
>NW_006408600.1:5439016-5439857 GCF_000296735.1 Chrysochloris asiatica | reverse complement strand
ACTTATCTGTCAATTTATTGTACTGTGGTGTCTTGTATGTTATTGTGATGCCAGAAGCTTTTCCAAGAGGTAGTATATGATCAATAATTGATGGAACTGAAGGAAGAATTTCAAGATACATTTAAGGCATTAGTAAAAAACTGGGGTTCAGGAGTTGATGAAATACAAAGTGAAACACTGATATTACATTGGAAATGCTCATCCATCTGTGCCAAGAAATTTGGAACAATTACCTGGAAAAAACAATTGGAAGAAGTCAATTTTTGTGCCCACTCCAAAGAAAGGTGACACAATGAAATGCAGAAATCATTGAACAATATCAATATTGCATACAAGTAATATTTTGCTGAAGATATTTTTTAAATTGTTGCTGCCAGAAATTCAAGCTACCAGAAATTGCTGATGTAGATGAATTTTGGCTGAAATCAGAGAATGCCAGGAATGAGTTTACTTGTTCTTTGTCAATTATGCAAAGGCATTTGACTCTGTAGATCATAACAAACTATAGATAACAGTGCAAATAAAGGGTATCACAGAACACTTAGTTGTGCTCATGAAAAACTTGTACATTGACATAGACAAAGGGACAGTCATTAAATAGAACAAGGGCATATATAATGACTTAACATCAGAAAAAGTGTGTGTCATGGACTTTTCCTTTCACCATAATTATGTAATTTGTATGCCAAGCAAATACTTGGAGAAGTTAGATTATATGAAGAATAATGTGGTATTCGAATTGGAGGAATATTCATTAACAATTTATGATGAGCTGACAATACAACCTAGCTTGCTAGAAACAAAGAATACATGAAATACTGATGACAATCAAAGACCACAG
>NW_006408600.1:5436514-5438446 GCF_000296735.1 Chrysochloris asiatica | reverse complement strand
AAAAAAAAAAAAAGAGGAAGTCACTCAAGAAGGAGGATTTATATAGTGGTAGCAATAATGGGTTCAAACAAAACAATTATGAAGACAGTGGGTACCAGGAAGCATTTCATTCTGTTGTGCATAGGATGCATGAGTCAGAATTGACTTAATAGTATCTAACAACAACAACATTACTACTATTAATATTTCTATTAAATGAGTTATTTTATACAAAATACATTGTACCACTATTTTGTTATTGTTATGTATTCCATTATACCAGTTAAATAGTAATTATCAATTTATAAATGGGAGTTTTGAAAACATATTTTAAGTTCAATTTTTGTTAAGTGCCATCTAGTCGGTTCCAACCCATAGCGTTATTATATTGAGGGGTAGTCAGAAATAGATTACATTGTCATCAAAATACAGTTAAATTAGAATAATTGAAAACAATGGACGTGAAAGAGGAGACAAAATTAATTATTCTATTTGAGAATGATAGAAAAACTATGTGGGTATAGAGAAGAAATCAAGTACAGTAAGGATGCTGTATGTCATCACAATTTTAAAAGCAAAGGAAAGATCATGACACAAAAAGAAGGGATACTATGTAAGAAATATGATGTAATCTTCCCAATGAACTGAGACTTTTTCAAAACCATTCTGGAATTATGTAGCACGTGGAAGACTCCCAATCTTAAGGGGAATGTGAAAACTTGGAGAGGGTTCAGAGGGCAACCACAAAGATAATGAATTGGTTGTAAAATAAGACCTACAAGAAAAGGTTAAAAGATCTGAAGTTATTCAACTTGCAGGCAAGAACTAAGAAGTTATTTAGCAAATTCTCAAGTTAAAAATATACAGTGCCCATCTCAATCTTTTCTGTGAATTAAAAGGAGTAATCAATTTAAGTGTCAGGATAGAAAATATATGGAATTTAAACAATAATTTAACAAGCAGTTTCATTACACATCATTAAGGACTCCTGAGAGTGGTTTACAAAATGTACATGCTCTTTTAAGTTGTAAAATTTATTTACATATTTATTTTAGTTAGCTGTGAAGGTGCAGTCTTTGACCATGAGGAATGGCTTAGACGACCTAGCAGGGTCCTTTCCAGTCTTAAATTTCCCAGAAAACTCGAGTTAAGTATTAATAGCCCATTAAATCATTGCTACATTTCTAGCCTGGCCTCAGGGTCACTTTGCTTTAGGACTGGGGATGTGAGAACTAAGTTGAGGTAATTTGGGCCAAGGTGAGTCTGGCAAAAGAAGCCAGGGGAGAGGCTATGACATGTAGAGTAGTTGGAAGAGGAGTTGTCCAGGCAGAAGGACCAGTGGTTTAAAATCACAGAAGTGTAAAGGAAAGAGGGTGACACACACATGCAACAGGATAGAATTTGGTTACAGTGAATACAGAGGAGTAGTAGGAGATGTAGAGAATGGGAGTGATTGACTGACAAAAGACTGCAGGAGTTTTAACTTCATAATGAAGCTAGTCTCATTTTCTTAGATATTAAGAAGATCATTATTGTTAATTGCCTTCAAATTTGTTTCAAGTCCTAGGGGCCAGTAAAGGGTTTCTGAGGAGCAACTGGTGGAATAGAATTGCTGATATTGAATTTATAAGATTATATTAGAAAGGTGATTTAGAAGAAAATATTGGATGAGATTTATGTTTTGGGAAATCATACTGCAAAAGCCACAGGAATAGCTGACATATCTGTATCTATATTTACTAACTACCTAAGATAAAGAACTTGTTGTTGTTAAGTACCACAGAGTTGGTTCCAACTCATAGTGACCCTGCACAGGGTTTCTGAGGCTGTAAATCTTTACAGAAGCAGAAAGCCTCATCTTTCTCCCAAGGAACCATTGGTAGTTTCAAACTGCAGACCTTGAGGTTAGCAGACCAATTCATAACCACTATGCTACCAGAGATCCTTAAGATA
>NW_006408600.1:5433441-5435599 GCF_000296735.1 Chrysochloris asiatica | reverse complement strand
TGAGTGTTGATAGTTGATCCAAGAAGAATGTAGTCCTTGATAACGTCAAATTTTTCTCCATTGATAAGAATGTTGTTTATTGGTCCAGTGGGAATGATTTTTGCTTTCTTTACATTGAGATGAAATCCATAGCGAAGGCTGTGCTCTTTGATCTTCATCAGTAAATATTTTAAGTCTTCTTTACTTTAAGCAGTACTGTGCTTATCCTGGATCTCTTTCCTTTCCTTATAAAGTTAGTAATTGTCATTTCCATCTCTTTGAAGAATGTTGTTGGAGTCTGGATTGGGATTGTATTGTATGTGTAAATTGCTTTGGGTAGTACTAACATATTTACAATGTTGAGTCTTCCTATTCAGGAACATGGATGTTCTTCCATTTCTGTAGGTCTTTCTGGTTTCTTGTAGTAGTGCTTTGTAATTTTCTTTGTATATGTACTTTGTTTCTCTGGTTATGGTTATTCCTAAATATTTCATACTTTGTGTGGCTATTGTAAATGGCATTGCTTTCCTAATGGCCTTTTCATTGCTATTACTGTTCCTATAGAGAAATCTAAGGAGCTCTGGTAGCGTAGTGGTTACGAATCGGGCTGCGAGCCGCAAGGTCAGCAGTTCCAAACTACCAGCTGTTCTGCGGGAGAAAGATGAGGCGTTCTGCTCCCGTAAAGATTTACAGCCTCAGAAACCCTGTACAGGGTTTCTATAAGTCGGAATTGACTCCACGGCACACAACAACAACAACAACAATAGAGAAATCTAACTGATTTTTGTATGCTAATCTTATACCATGCCACTTTGCTGAATCTTTTGATGATGTCTTGTAGATTGTTTACTGAGTCTTTGGAGTTTTCTATGTATAGGGTCATATCATCTGCAAAAAAGAGGAGTTTTACTTCCTTTTTGTCAATTTGGATGTCTTTAATTTCTCTATCATGCCGTATATCTCTGGCTAAAATGTCCAGCACAATATTGAATAGGAGTGGTGACAAAGGGCATCCTTGTCTGGTTCCTGTTTGCAAAGGGAAGGCATTCAGTTTCTTTCATTGAGAGTGATTAGGCTGTTGGTTTTGTATATATGCTATTGAATATGTTAAGGAATTTCCCTTCAATTCCTACTTGGTTGAGTGTTTTTTCAGGAATGGATGTTGGATTTTGTCAAATGCCTTTTCTGCATCAATTGATATGATCATTTGGTTATTTTCTTTTTTCTTATTTATATGGTGGATCACATTGATCATATTTCTAATGTTGAACCATCCTTGCATCCCTTTTATGAAACCCACTTGGTCATGATGTATTATTTTTTCAGTGTGCTGGTGGATTCTGTTGGCTAGGGTTTTGTTGAGAATTTTTGCATCTATGTTCATGAGGAATATTGGTCTATAGTTTTATTTTTTAGTGATGTCCTTCCTTGGTTTTGGTATGAGGGTTATGCTTGCTTCATAAAAATTATTAGGGCATTTTCCATCCTCTTCTATCTTCTGGAATAATTTGAGTAGAATTGGTTACAGCTCTTCCCTGAATGTTTGGTAGAATTCACCCGTGAAGCCATCTGGGCCTTGACTTTTATTGGTTGGGATTTTTTTTGATAACCTGATCATTTTCTTCTTTTGTTATGGGTTTGTTAAAGCTTTCTACTTCATTCTGAGTAAGTTTAGGTAGGTCATGTTTCTCTCAATATATATCCATCTCATCTAAGTTTTCGAATTTCTTGGAGGACAACTTTTTGTAGTATTCTGTTATTATCCTTTTGATTTCGTTTGGTTCTCTTGTGACTTCACCCATGTGGTTTCTAATGCAAGTTATTTGTGTCCTCTCCCTCTTTTCTTTTGTCAATTTTGCCAGTGGTTTGTAAATTTTATTAATCCTGTCAAAGAACCAACTTCTTGTCCTGTTGATTCTTTCTATAGTTTTTCCGTTTTCCATCTTGTTTATTTTCTGCTCTTATCTTTATTATTTCCTTTCTTTTGGTGACTGTAGGTTCCCTCTGCTGGTCTGCTTCTCATTGTTGAAGATTCTGTGTTAATGTGTTAATTTTGGTTCTTTCCTCTTTTTGGATGTGTACATTTATTGCAATAAATTGTCCTCTCAGCACTGCTTTTGCCGTGTCCCAAAGATTTTGGTATGTTTTGTTTTCATTCTCATTTGTTTCTAGGAACTTT
>NW_006408600.1:5427787-5429196 GCF_000296735.1 Chrysochloris asiatica | reverse complement strand
TATAGTAGAAGTTTACTTTTTTTTTTTTTTTTTAATTTCTGTATTTATAACAGCAAAAATATATTTTGTAAGTCCCACTTATATGTATCACTATACCTACAAGGTGTAAAACTATATGCTAATTTACTTTTGGAACTTTTTAATATGTTTCTGTCAAAGCTGTCATTAGGTAGTAGTGACAATGATGGTTCAAATCACATGGGTTATTCTGCATGCCTATAAGCACATACTGTTGTTTTCAGTGCTACGATGCCATGGTAATTAGTATTTGGGAGCCTATATCAAGAAGTTTTTTGTTTTTAAGCTTTTACTGTGAATTGAGTGGTTTACATGGCAGAATATCAGTTTTGCACTCATCCTATAGTATTTTGCTTCATTGCAGTGATTACAATCTCCTCTGTGTATCATCATTTAACAGAATTTCCCTATTTTTAAATTTTAATATATATACATGAGAACACTTAGAAATACATAACAATTTAAACAACCAAAGGGCACATTCTGCATCCTGGCCACCAGCACAGTCTTTTTCTTTCCATGAGTCCATAGTTCTCAACTGCTCTGTCATCATACCATCACCTATGCCTTCATCTCTGGTGTCACTGTTTCTCTGGTTAACGTCCCATATATTCTGCTCATGTTCTTTTCCCTTCATGGTCTTAGTGCCTAGTGTTCTCTGTTTTGGGAATGTAAGATAACTACTCCCCACTTTATGTTACAAACCTTCTACCTTTACAATTGTCACAATTGCAATGGGTCATGATAACAATTACTCACTGTTGAATCAAAAGAATCCTATCCTATCTTTGGGTCATATTATTATATTACTAATAGAAGGAAGAGCACTGTCAGCATGTCTCAAGCTGGGGGAAGTGAGGAAAAAATTCAAGCCTCGGCTTTTGTTATTGAAGGATTCTCTGGGGAAATTATTGAATGATGTAGAATGCATCAAGAGAAGATGGAAGGAATGCACAGAGTCATTGTACCAAAAGGAAATGGTTAATGTTCAACCATTCCAAGAGGTATCATGTGATCAAGAGCCAATGATACTCAGGGAGCAAGTCCAAAGTGCATAGAAGGAATTGGCAAAGAACAAGGCACCAGGAATTGATGGAATAAAAATTGAAATCTTTCAAGAAAATGAGCCAGCACAGGAGGCACTCACTCATCTCTGCCAAGAAATTTGGAAGATAACTATCTGGCTGACTTATTGGAAGAGATCCATATTTGTGCCCATTCCAAAGAGAGATGACCCAACGGAATGCAGAAATCATCGGACAATCTCTTTCATATCTCAAGTGAGTAAAGTTTTGCTAAAGGTAATACAGAAATGACCACAATCATACGACTACAAATGACTACAGAGAACTTCCAGAGGTTCAAGCTGGATTCAGAAGAGGCCGTGGAAC
>NW_006408600.1:5424884-5427244 GCF_000296735.1 Chrysochloris asiatica | reverse complement strand
GCTGTGCATGGGGTCACTATGAGTCGGTTCCTACTCGATGGCACCTGACAACAACAATAGGGTGTGATTATAGCTTGATTATATGGCAGCAATTACTGCCTCTTCTTGGTTAGAGAGTCCCCCCAATTTAACAAAAAATTAATAAATACCAGCACAAAACAAAAAACACCAGACAGCAATAACAAAAACCTGGATTGCATACTGTGTCTACAATCACAGAAAAGGGAGAGGAAGGAAAGTAGAAAAAAATCTATAGCCTAATATGAGTATAATTTTAATATCCTCTTTCAGCTTCTTGCCTTCAAGGCCACCTGATAAATTTCAAGATGCCACTGTTGGTTATTATGCTGCCTTTCAGGATTTAATTTTCGACCTGTTTTGTTTTTAAACTTTCTCTACCTCTCCTTGTTCTGTCCTTTTTCCTATTAGTAAACAGTTCAACGCTGGCTGTGGCCTTTTTGAGCTGCTTGTAGCTTTAAATGCTGAGAGTATCTGTGCGCATGAGTGGCAGAAGAACCCACCAGTGGTGGAGGTGGGGGTGTCCACTCGGTCAGGCACACACACACCCACCACCCACCCCCGTTAGTCACCAGAATGGAGGTGCAGAAACACTAGGGGTACAATGAACAGATTAAAAAACAAACAAACAAAAAAAAATCAGAACAAAGCAAAACTTTCAACGTATATTGTCCACCTTTGCTTCGAGATTTCCGCCATGTTATTCATTGGCTGGTCTGCTTGCTCCCCTGGTTGGTCTTGCTGTTTGGTCTTGCCCAAGTTGTTGACTCTGGGCTGCTGAGCCCTGCAGATTCTAAAGTATGAAATTTCTTACTTCTGCCACAAGTTCCACTAGCTATAAGCGTTCAAACTTTAAAAATATTCCTAGATATGTGGTTCAGAGTTTTGGAGCTGTGCTCTGAACTCGCTTCACCTGGTAGTCTGTGGTATTGCTACTGGAGATCTTCAATGCAACTCTACCCTATCCATAATCAAGCCCCACCTTCCTGTTTGGGAGGTTTTTGATGACCTGATTAATTTCTTCTTTATTTTTTATACTTCTGTTCAAGTTTTCTGTTTCACTTTGTGTAAGTTTAGGTAAGGAGCTCTGGTAGCTTAGTGGTAACAAAACGGACTATAAACCGCAAGGTGAGCAGTTTGAAACTACCAGCTGCTCTGGGGGAGAAAGGTGAGGCTTTCTGCTTCCTTAAAGATTTAAAGCCTTGGAAATACTGTTCAGGGTCGCTATGGGTTGGAACCAACTCAACGGCACTTAACAACAACAAGTTTAGGTAAGATGTGTTTTTCTAAAAATATGTCTATTACCTCAAGATTTTCAATTTTTGGGGTGTACACCTCTTCACAATACTCTGTTATTATCTTTTTATCTATTGGTTCTGTTGTGATATCACCCATGTGGTTTCTTATGCGTGTTATTTATGACATCTCCCTCTTTTCCTTTGTTAAATTTACCAATAGTTTGTGGATTTATTAATCCTTTCAAAGAAGCAGTTTCTTGTCTGATTGATACTTTCTATATAATAGAAATTGATAATTTCTATTTTCTATATCATTTATTTCTGCCCTAATCTTTATAAATTATTTTCTTCTGGCAACTGTAGGTTTACTTTACTGGCCTTTTCCTAATTGTTTGAGGTGTTGTGATAATATGTTGATTTGGGTTCTTTGTTCTATTTGGATGTATGTATTTATTGCTATAAATTGAACTCTCAACACTGCTTTTGCTGTTTCCTAAAGGTTTTGGTATGCAATGTTTTCAATCTCATTTGTTTCTAGGAATATTTGAATCTCACTTTTTATTTGTTCTACTACCCAGTGCTTTTAAGCAAGGTTCTATGTACTTTCCACATATTTGACTTTATTTCCTTGATTTTCCTATTGTTGATTTCTAATTTTTTAGCATTGTGATTAAAGAAGATGCTTTTTAGTACTTTGATATTTTTCAATTTATGGAGACTTGCTTTGTGGCCTAATATATGGTCTATTCTGGAGAATCTTCTATGTGCACTGGAAAAGAATGTGTTCTGTGCTGTTGTTGAGTTGAATTCTCAGTATGAATCTATGAGATCAAGTTAGTTGATTGTCTTGTTTAGTACCTCTGTGTCTTTGATGAGTTTCTTTCTGGTTGTTCTGCCATTTTTCGAAAGTGATATATTAAAATCTCCCAGTAGATTAGTCTCTTTCTTCAATTCTTTTACAGTTTGCTTTATATGTTTTGGTGCTCTTTCATTGGGAACATAGATATTTATTATGATTATGTCTTCTTGTTTAACTGACCCTTTAATCATGAGATAATGTCCTTTTTGTTGTTTGTGCTGGTTTTTGCCTTAAATTTTATTTTA
>NW_006408600.1:5421207-5423202 GCF_000296735.1 Chrysochloris asiatica | reverse complement strand
CCACTCCAGGATAATATCATTATTCTGAATTCCTTATTAGGCAGTTCCCAATACATAGTTCGTAATGATATTCTATAAGCCTGTACTTCCAATGCAAATTCTAACTCTTCATCTTACTTGTTTGTTTGAGCTACTCTGTCTTGTGTTTGCATGTGAGCAGATATTTTGTTGTTGCTTTTTAGGTATCATGGTAGTGCTGTTTTTGTAATAATTAGATGAATGTATGTTGGTGTATTCTTAAACTCTCTAATTGCCTCCTGATAGATGTGATCAGGATATGGGTTTACCTTTTCACTATGTTTATAGTTCAATTCAGAGTGCTTTTAGCAAGTGTTGGTTGTAGATGCTGCTCTGGTGTATAGCAGCTGATATTGGCTCTTGCTCAGTTGGTGGAGTTTTATAGGTTGTGATTGTAGATTAACTGTATGGCTGAAATTGCTGCCCCCTGTTGCATAGGGAAAGAAAAGGAAGAGACCCCCAAAATAGAAGGGGAACTAAAAATCAGACTGGATACTGAGAACCAAAATTTCCACACACAAAAAATAAGTGGCAAAATATGAGTAAGAATTTAGGACCACTTTATGGCCTCTTGCCTTCAAAGCCTCACTTTGGAAGACACTCCAGCTGCAAACTCTTTCTGTTGAGTTCTCTCCCTTATTCATTTCTGTGCCCAGTGATCCTCCCTGTGCATATCCTTCCACAAGAATAGAAGAACCTTCCTTAAGTGTTTTCACTTGTTCAGATACTCCCTCTAGTCCCCAGAATGCAGCTGGGCAGAAAAAAACAATAGAAAAGAATGAAAAAAGGTTTGCTTGCACCTTTATCTCTACCTATCTGTCAGAACTCTATGAAGAGAGTGTGCTTTTGACCCTGTATCTGCTGACTCACATTCAAAATGATTGCACTGGGATCCTTGGCCAATGAAAATCAGAAGCCACCTCCTTTCATGCTTCAGCTCCAAATCTTACTCATACTAAGCAATTGATTCCATTACTTGTCCCTTTATCTGAAATTTAGAGTTCCAGGATTGTCCTCTGAGCCTTTTTCTTCTGGTATTCTGTGTTTTTACAGTTGGAGGTCTACACATTTTAAAATAACTTTTGTTTCAGCTTAACTTTTATTTCATACAATGTATGAAAAATTGTATTTTTTCTTTTCTAGTGAATGAGCATATGACATATCTTTAGGTCTTTTGCTCACAATTTTTTTTTTTTTTTTTTTTCAGATTTTCATTTTTGGTTTATTATTTTTCTTCCCTTCATATATCTTGTTTTATGTTGAAAGTGAAAATTAAAATAAAATGAAATCCCATGGAGTGCTTTGTGTGGTTTTCTCAGCAGTCTGTTTTTATTAGGATTTGTGTTTCTCTCTCATGATTTTGTAGGAAACGGTAGAAGTAAAACATCTGTCACGGAGTGCATTTTAACTGGTTCCAGGAGCCCTGGAATGGTGCTGCAGGATAGGTACTTGACAGCAAGGCTAGTGGTTCAAACTCACCAGCTGCTCCTCGGAAACCTTATACAGGGTTTCTATGACTCGATAACACTTAACAACAACAACAATGTCAGAGAATTCTTTGGAGAGTGGGCATGGTGAGTGCTGATATCACCTGCTACTCTTCTCATCTGGACCAACATGGCATTGAGTAGAAAGATGGACTTGTCTAAGGGCTAACTCCCCTTCAATTCTTTTTTTTTTTTTTTAATATTTTTTTGTGAATTTTGTGATAGTTTACATTGGAGAACATTAGCTTTACATTCATCCTATCATATATCATTTCATTGCCATGGTTATAATCCCCTCCATGCATCATCAATCAACCGAAGGGTATACCTTGCAAGCCTGCCCCCAGTCATCAGCACACAGCACCTCTCCCTCTTTGGGTCTAGAGTCCCTGGCTGCTCCATCTCTCCATGTCGTCGTCTCTGCCTCCATCTCTGGCATCACTGCTTCTCTGGGTAGGGTCTCACACTCGGCTCTCTGCTCTTCTTCCTT
>NW_006408600.1:5408342-5419532 GCF_000296735.1 Chrysochloris asiatica | reverse complement strand
TTCTTGGAATCCTAGCTTTTACTAATATCTTATAAAACATTAATATCTTTCATTGTGCAATGTGGAAAACTTGTTAATACCCTAATAATGTTAACATATTTTCAATCAACTTTCCTTCATTTTTTTAAAAAAAATGTTAGTAATATAGCTATTTTCCGTTGTTCCAAGAAAACAACGGTCTGAGAAAATGTTATGAACTTCCAGCTTGAAACAAGATATACTGAGACCTAAAATTTTGTACATCTCAACTGCAACTAAGTAGCTTAAACATATTAGGAATTTTTCCAAATCTTAGTGGAAAATTATAGTTATTTTATAATTTAGTATATATGAAACAGACTAAGGGAACAGACAAAGAGATAAACACACACAGAAACATGTTCTATACTTGGTTTTAAGCATATGCTTGAGAGCCAGGCTAGACCTGGAGTAAGGGTTAAAGGGCTAGCATATGGAGCCTAAAGTACTGTAGGGTGTGGTTTCAATTCTAAGTGCTACCATGGGGCTCATAGTAAACTTCATTGTTGAAAAGGAGTCACCAGCTGGATCAAGATTTGTAACCACATTAGAAGCAAGCTTTCTAGTTGTCAGTGCTTCAGGCAAGAGATTGTAGAAGTGAACAGCTGTCTCCATAGAGAAAAGAGATCAGCTTTGGGTTCACACAGATGAAGTTCTTAAAATGTAGCTTCAAGGTCAAAAGGGAAACAGTGTAAGTAAAATTTGAATATTGTTAGGATCCTTCTGTTAAAAGAAACTAATGTAAAAATAATTCTTCCAAGAAGAATTTGAATAGCATAGGATATGAGAGTATGAATAAGATATTAAGCAGATCTGAATCTCTTTTTTACTTTTAATACATGCAAATACCAAAACTTTTAAGAATACATTTTGATTTTCTGAGCAAAACTTATAGTCAAAGATCCTTTATGCTATGTCAAAGATACTCTATATAATTGTTATTAAGTACCATCAAGTGCTCATAGTCACCCTGTCTAGATTTTCCAATGCTATCAATCTTTGCAGAAGCAGAAAATCTCATCTTTCTCCAGAGGACTGGCTGATGGGCTCAAATTGCTGACCTTGTCTTTAGGAGTCCAGTGATTATCCTACAGTGCCACAGGATTTCTATACCATAGAATAGTAAGAATAATTTTCAAGAACATAAATTATTGAAAGTATATCTTATAAATATGATACTATTTTAGTTGGTCCTTTCTATGAATTAATTTACAATTGGGTAACTAGACTTATACCTGTATGGTGGCTAACTCTTTCTTAAACACATAAATAATTTCATGTTTTTCTTTCTGTATTGTCAAATTGATGATTTAAAAATAAATCATATGAGAATACCATATATAGGTGCAAGTATTTATTTATTTTTATTTTTAATTTTAAAAGTTATCTTTCCATTCACCTAAGTTAATGCAGAAACCATCAGACAATATCTTTGATATCCCATGTGTGTAAAGTTTTATTAAAGATAATACAGAAATGACTGCAAGCAGACCTTGAGAGAGAACTTACAGTTTTTCAAACCAGACACAGAAGAGGACATAGAATGAACGATATCATTGCTGATGTGACTTATTTATTTTACTCAGCATAATTTAAAGAGCTCTGGTAGCGTAGTGGTTATGAATTTGGCTGCGAACCTCAAGGTCAGCAGTTTGAAACTACTAGCTGCTCCGTGGGAGAAAGATGAGGCTTTCTGCTTCCATAAAGATTTACAGCATCCGAAACCCTGTACAGGGTCGCTATGGGTCGGAACCGACTCGACGGCACTTAACAACAATGGCCTGTTTACAAACATAAATGACCTGAGAATACAATTTAAAAATTCCTTTGAAGCAAGTCAGAAATCATACATGAAAGCTGGAGAGCAAAATAATAAATGAATTGACAAGAGATAAATTGGTTAAAGGTAGCAAGCGATTCTAAGAAAGACACAATATGAACATTGCCACTAATAAATATATTTTATTGATAAACATTTTTAATCAGTTTTATCCTATAAGCTATTCATTAGCAATGACTGTACTTCAAGGAGTATTCTGGAAACATACTTGTTTTGTCAAGTAGAACAGTACATATCATATGTATTAAGTAGGAATTATTTTCCATAACAAAGTGCCTCCATTAGCTCTGAGTACCCATGTTGTTGTCACTCAATAAATGCTTAATTAGAAGTAATAATACCACAGATAGCATGCAGTTTAAAGAGTAGAATTGGCCTTCACAAATTTGTCTCTTTCTCAGAGTGAAATGTCTTCTCTGGCCCTTTTTTTAATCAATATTATGTTAACATTTTCCCATAATGTTAGGTTAACTCTACATTGATGAATGTTTCTGCGACACTCAGGAAAGATATAAATAGTCCAGATCATAATCACTTGATTTGTATTTATGCAAAGGAATTCTATATGTTCTCAAAATATTTTATTCATTATGTATAGTGTAGTGGGTTGGATTTCATTGACATTATCTACAATCCTTGATGCTAGATTAAATTGAATCATTGTGACTAATTTTAGTTTTTAAGAAACTGTTATAACACTGCAGGATAAGCACTGGACTACCAGCTGCACCAGCCGATCCTTGGAAACCTTATGAAGAAGGGTCCCTAGAATCAGAATTGACTCAATGGCACTTAACAGAGACAAGAGACATATTAAACAAAACAAATTGTGTGAAGTAGAGTTTATACTTGAATATATATAAAAAGCATCTTCAAAAAGTATTCTAATGGTTTTTAAATAAATCTAAGAAATTGAATCGATTATATGTAAAGGAGGAAATTAGTAGCAAAATTATGGGAATAGCATGAAAGAACAAGAGAAATATTAGTAACTATACTTCTGCAAACTACATTAAAATTTTTCAATACATAAATTGGTTATGTAAGAGACATAATATCATGATAGGATGTTTAGTAGATTACTAAATTATTTTTATAATTAACCAATTTATTTGGTCACATAGAGAAATTGTGTAAAATTATTTCACAATCTTGTAAGAGAGCTTAATCTTAAACAATGATTACTGATTACTGTCATTACTAAATTCCAGTGAGTTACAGATAATAATTTTCATGTATACATGATCATCCCCACCCCCAACGTTTTGGTTCTTATTAGAGGTATTTGTATATATTTGACTTCCTTCTCTCAGCTATTTGGATTGTAACTTGCGACTACTTACTTGTAAATACTCAATGAACTACTGCAGGAATCAATAAACTATAGTTTACAAAACCAAATTTGGACCACTCTTGTGTTTGCAAATAAAATTTTATAGTAATAGAACCATCGCCACTTATTTTTATATTGCCAGTTGCCACTTTGCTCACAGGTGTTGTTAAGTGCTGTTCATTTGGTTCCTACTCACAGTGACCCTATAAAGCAGAGTTGGGGAATGTCTGGTCCATGGACAGTATAAAAACTGCAGAATCATTTGGTTTGGCCCTGCCACAGGAACCACAATTCCAGCCATCATACTGTTGGTGTTGTTGTTGTTAAGTGCCATCAAGTTGATTTTGACTCATAGTGCCTTGTTTCCAAGCATCAGCTGGTAGGTTTGAACTGCCTATCTTGTGGTTCACAGTTCAGTGCTGATCCTACAGTGCCATACTAGTGGCAGGTTAATTAAATGGTTGACCAAATATAGCAGACTAATTTTTAAGTTGATAATTTTGTTTGACCTGGAATGGTGTTACAAATTTTGGCAGAAGAAAAGTGTCCCTACCCCGGTAGGGTTTCTAAAGAGCAACTGATTGATTTGAACCACCTATTTCAAAGTTGGCTGGGTTGAACTACCTACCTTGCCACACCAGGAACTATGGTGTGGCGCTGTGGGTTAATGTGCCAGACTGAATAGCCATTTGAACTGCAAGGTTGGCAGTACAAGCTCACCAGCCGCTCCTTGGAAACCCTATACAGGGTCACTATGGGTCAGAACTAACTCGATGGCACTTACCAACAACAACAAACCACGCAGTTAGTAGTCCAGTGCTTAACTTAGAATACCAAACCAGGTCACTGTTGTTATTGTTAACTGCTGTCAAGTTTGCTTCAACTCATAGCAACCCTGTACAGAGTTTCCAAGGAGCATCTGATAAATTTGAACGGACAGCCTTCTGATTTAAACTGACTTCTGCAACCCAGTGCAGTATTCTGCAGTGCTACACCAGGACTCCACTACCAGGGCACAATTGAGTAGTTTGCATATAGATTCTATGGCCTGCAAAACTGGAAAAAAAAATTACTATCTGGCCCTTTACAAAAAAAGTTTGCTAACCTTATTTATTGTGTGAGGTGACTAAGTGTCTTGAGTCCTACTCCACCCTTCCCATCTTTTTCTTTTCCTTTCCTCATTTAAGCATACCTTTCCTAGGCTTCAGTGACTAGCTAGAGAGGTTCTAAATGAGATTTCATTTTGGAAATAAAAAAAAAAAAAAGAAAAGCTAGCCTAAAATTTTATTTCAATTAGTTCATTCAATTGTGGAGGTTGTCAAGTCCCAAATCCATAGTTCAGAGATCAGTCTGGAGGAATCTTCTCATCAACATAGTTTCAGGAACAGAGGAACCAAATCAACAGGCCAGATGACAGGCTGTTGATGTATGACGCTGTGGGGAATTAGGTCAGGTGATAACCCCAGTGTCCTCAGAACTGGAGGTCAGACATAACAAGCTAGATGCAAAATCCAGGGCAAGGGAGAGAGTTTTTCAAAAACAGTCCTACAAAGTAGAGTTAGATCATATACCCAAGGAAACTAAGGGGGTGACTTGAGTCATACCCTCCAGTACGGTGGAGACATCCTTAATCCTTAGTTCCATTGTAATCCTTACTACTTGTTATTATTGTTAAGAGCCATAGAGGCTGTTTAGACTCACAGGGACCCAGTATAGGGTTTCCAAGGAGCAGCTGGTGAGTTTGAACTAATTCAACACTTTCATACTCCACATCAGTAATGTGCCTGACAAATACCAAGTCAATGATATCCTATGAATTAATGAGTAGATACTGGGATCAATAAGCAGGTATGTTAAATACTACCTTGTCTACCCTGTATTTCAAACTGACCTTGTGTTCCTGAATGTTTTCTGAAGTGCCACATCATGACTATAATCCTTACTACTTTGTTGTTGTTGTTAAGTGCCATTTAGTCAGTTCCAACTAATAGCAACCCTGTATAACATTTCAAAGGAGCAGCTGGTGAGTTGGAACTTTGTAGTTCAAATTGACTCTTTACTTCTTAGTTTCACTTTAACCCCACCTCATTAACAACTCACTTCAAAATGGGTCAATAATCACAGACTTGTTGCTGTTGTCAAATGCCATTGAGTCAGTTCTAACTAATAGCGGCCTTGTATAGGGTTTCTGAGAAATGGCTGGTGGGCTTGAACTGCTGAACTTGAAATTAGTAGTCCAGTGCTTATCCTATAGTGTCATAATATAGAGGCTAGAATTTATAATACATCACTGAATGAAATAATTTGGCTATAAGGAATATAATAAATAATCAGCTACCCTGAATGGCCTTTGTCATTATTTTTTATGGAAATTATATTGGTATTTGCCAAAATTGTCATATTAGTATTTAACATAACTGCTTTTTGCTCCTAGTTAATTGGTTGGTTATGTGCTGTGGAGTCAGTTCCAACTCATTGCGAACCTGTACATGCTTTCCGAGGCTGTAAATCTTTACAGGAGCAGAAAGCCTTATCTTTCTCTTATGGAACAGCTGGTAGTTAGTTTCAAACAGCTGACCTTGTGGTTTGCAGCCTGATTCATAACTCCTACACTACCAGAGCTCCCATTTACTCATTAATGCATAGGATATCATTGACTTGGTATTTGTCAGGCACATTGCTGATGTGGAGTATGAAAGTGTTGAATTAGCCAGGAATGGTATAACCTTCATGTAGTCTTTAGTTTTATAAAATATTTCAAGAAAAGAAATAAGAGGATAAAAAAAAAAAAAAAATCTGACTCTGGTTACATTAAAATTCCCATCTATGTCCATGGCTGATGACATTGAGTGTGCACATAATATGATTCTGATGAATAGATGAGTGAGAGTTGATTATGTGGCAAATCATTTGAAAATCATCCAGAACTCTGTGTATGAAATAATCCCAGGACAGACTTGGGTTTCAAAAAGTTTGTGCAAGGTGGGTACTGAAACAACTCACAGAATAGCATAAACAGAAGCATCTGGCCATCTGTGAACAAAATTTGGACCTATACTGAAAGGCAAGTGAAAGTTCCTTTAAAAAAAAAAAATCATTGCTGGTGACAAGACATGGATTCATCACAACAAGCCTGAGAATTTACAACTGAGTATGGAATGTAAACACCCTCAATCACTGACCAAGAAAAAGTTCAAAAATCAACCATCAGCTGGAAAATTTACGCTTATAATTTTTTGGGATTCTCAGGGTTCAATATTAGAATACTATCAGAAAAAAGGTTCAATAATTAACAATAGTCATTATAGTGAGATGTTCATTGAAGAGCTGAATCCTAAACTTCCAGTTGAATGCAAAGAACTTCTGTCCAAAAGCTTTATGATCTTGCATAACAATGCACGTCCACATACCTCTGCCCACACTATTGACACTTTGCAAAAACTTCATTTTGAGATGTTAAAGCATCCTCCCTATAGGCCTGATCTTGCTCCATCTGACTTTCACCTGGATGGTACCCTGAAAGCAGCCCTTAGAAGATGAGGATTTGATTCTGATTCTGATGTGAAGACAGTGGTGCATTCGTGACTTGAAGCTTAGCCTAAAACATTTTTTCAGTAAGGGAATATGAAAGCTTGTTGTTAGATGGACAAAGTATATTGAAAAGTAAGGTGGGATTATTTCAAAATATGATGTATTTGTCTTTTCTAAAAGTTGATAAAAATAAAATCTACATCCAGAGTTTGGATGCATTTTGGCTCACCTTCATAGGTTTATTCATTTAACTATATTACAAGTGCACACAAGGTTGCTTAATAATTATGAGTCTTAACTGAAAGTAAGTTTTAATGATATGCTTAAAAGAACTCAAAACAACTTCAGAGTCACAGGATGAGCTAAACATCAGCCTGATAGAAAATTCTATGAAAACAACTTAATGATTTTAGTTTATTTTCAGCTCAATGGTATAATATACTTTCTGAAATTATGAATGAAGTTGTAGTTAGAATGACAGTGTTCAAGGGAGAGATAAGAGCAGCCTTGTAAGAATATAATCAGATTTTAGTTTTTAGTTCAAGGATTCTCTTTGTAAGAGAAATTCCAAAACGTGTTGAAGTAAATAGCATTCAAGTTTTTTTTTTTTTTATAAAGTGAAGCAGAAGAGATTTAGCTTTAAATATACAAAGAATTTTCAAATGGAAGAAGAATTATATATATCTGTATGTGTCCAACTGGAAGAAAATTGTAAAGAATTAGATACTTGACACTTAGGATCAGAAGCAGGAAAAGAGGAGGTTTCAAAAATGTTAAGTAAAAGAAGATGGAGGCCTGAAGACCCATTGGAGATATTTTTACTCTGCTCGGGGCGGAGAGTCCCAGTATTTCTTGTCACGAGAGAAAATAAAATTATTGTTGTTGTCAGCTCTTGTAGAGTTGGCTGAAACCTGATCAGCATCATAGCAACATGCTTTCCTCCACTGACAGATGGGTGGTGGCTGCACATGAAGTACACTGACTGAATATTGAACTTGGTTTTTTTGTAAGGAAAGTGTAAATTCCACTATTAAGCCACTGTGCCCTTGTGAAAATCTCATTATCAATAGATAAAACTATAGATCAAAAACCTAAAAGCAGAAAACTGAAGGAGAAAATCAGACTCATTTGGTTAAAAGTCATTTGAGCTTTAATATAAATGGGTAATCTGTCAAATTTGGAACATGTAGAGAACAGAGAAATCTTGAATGAAGATGGGATTAGCCTAGGATCAGTTGTGACTGTCCTATCCCAATCATAGAATTCATATATAGATATAGATTAGATATAGATACAGATACAGATACAGATATAGATATATGGTCTCAAATTATTTTCCTCATTCAGGTTTGGATTCATATAGAGCCATGATTTCTAAGGAGACTAAAGCATATTTAATTTCAATTTTACTGTACATGCTCCGATAAGTAAGGTCATAATAATTCATAATTAGATTCCTTGGTTCCAATCACTGAAAGAATTATGATGCGAAGTTGCAACTCGATATTATTCAAGATGTGAGAATATTTAGCAATTATTATCATTGTTTGTAGGAGCATTGGTAATGTACAGGTTATTAGTCGGGCTGCTAACCTCAAGGTCTCAGTTCGAAACTACCAGCTCATCTGTGGAAGAAGGATGAGGATTTTTGCTCCCATAAAGATTTACAGCTTCGGAAACACTGTACAGGGTCGCTATGAGTCGGAACTGACTCCACGACACACCACCACCATGTTGTTTTTGTTGTTAAGTGTGTGGAGTCCATTCCAACTAATAGTGAACATGTATAGGAATTCCATGGAGCAACTAGTAGGTCTGAACTGCCAAACTTAAGGATATCAGTCCAGTGCTTATCCAACAGCACCATATCGCGAAGCCTAAGGATTTTCCTTTTTGTTTGTTTGTTGTTAAGTTCCATCAAGTTGGTTCTGATTCATAATGTCCCTGTATGGGGCTTCCAAGGAGCGGCTGGTGACCTTGAACAGTCAACCTTGTCATTCAAATTGACTTTGCAGTCCAATGTATTAACCCACAGTGCTGCAGCAGGTCTCCAAGGATTGTCCTAGAAAGTTTATTTATATAATACATTGCATTGCAAAATACAATTGTGGGATGACATCAAGAATATCATATAGAAAGAAAGGAAAAGTCATTGAGAAGATAAAAAAGAAGGAAATATCAAAACAGATGTCAGAAGAGACTGAAACTTCTTCTGCAGCCAAGAGATGCTAAAGCAAATGGAAAAAGTGGGGAAGTAATAGAGCTAAACAGAAAAGTTCAAAGAGAAGCTCAAGAAGACAAAGTCAAGTATTACTATGAAATGTGCTAAAATATGGAGTTAGAAAATCAAAAGGGACGAACGTGCTCGACATTTCTCAAGCTAAAAGAACAGAAGAAAAATTCAAGCTTCAGCTTGCAATATTTAAGTATTATATGGGAAAAACATTGAATGATGCAGAAACCATCAAAAGAAAATTGAAGAATTATAAAGAGTCACTGTAAGAAAAAGAAAAGGACAATATTCAACCATTTCAAGAGATAGCATTTCATCAAGATCCAATAAGATGGAAGGAAGAAGTCCAAGGTACACTAAAGGTATTGGCAAAGAGAAAGGCCCTGAGGATTGAAGGAATATATATCAAAAAATTTCAACAAACTGAAGCAGCACTGGAGGCACTCACTCTTCTCTACCAAGAGATTTGGAAGATGTACAACCATAATGCTCCTAGAAGCCAAGAAGGCCAGATTGTCTCTCATTCTTTGGACCTATTATCATGAGGGACCACTCCCTAGAGTATGATATCATGCTTGGTAAAGTAATAGGTCATCAAAAAAGCGGAAGGCCCCCAGCGAGATGGAGTGTGACAGTGTCAGCAATGACTGAGGATGGTGCAGGGCCCAACGGTGTTTCACTCTGTTATGCATGAGGTCACTATGAGTCAGAACTGACTAAATGGCACTTATGAACAACAACTTAACATTGTAAATGAAGGTTCTGATGAAAACCACATTGTGTAGAACTAGTTTTAAAATTGTTAATAGTGAAATCACCAATGTATAATTTGCTTGTTTACTTGATCCTTAAACTTCTAAATATGAAAATTAAAAAAATAATTGCTTAATTTAATATGCTGAATAAATCAAATTGTTTAATATATAATATTTGATTTATTAAATATAATTTAATATGATAACTGTAACAAAATTATTATCATTTTAAGCTTTAGTGTTCTGCTTTTCAGGTTTACAATTCTATTTCTTTTACAAATTATATGATTATAAATTAATAGAAAATTATGAGGAATTTTTTTAAAGTAAATGAATAATTAAGTAACATGACACTTTCAAAAATGATTTTTAACCGTTTCAGGCACTTCTTAAAAACCAAGTTATTGCCACTACCAAAGAACAATATTTACTCAACATCCTAAATAATCTGAACATGTAAACTGATCCTTACGATCTAAGAGTAAGGCAATACAATTTCATAAACCTTTAACAATCCCTTTAAATTAACAATATAACACAAACAAAAGACAAAAACCCAAACTCTAAATTCCCATAATTCCTTCCAACAAATTTTCTCTAAATTCACTTTTTTTCCCCCTGCTACTCTTTATTGTTTTGTTTAGATTTTTTTTTTTTCTCTTCCCTCAAATAAAGAAAAGAATTGTTGGAGGATTGGAAATTCTCTGTGTTACATGATAACATGATAAATCCCATTTGACTGCTTGTGACTGTCTCATGCTCAGCACTCACACTTACGGTCTCTTATGTAATATATATATAAATTGATTGTAATTAGTTTTTGCACTTTGAGGACTGTTGGTGGTCTCTTTTTCAGGCTAAATAGACCAACTGCTGCTGCTGAAAGAATCCATTCATTTAAAGATGGCCCAAGATGTCAGCTTGTCACACACACCATGCTGTCCCTTTTCCACAAAGAACCAAGAAACCAAGTGAAACAGATATAAACAACAATCTGGAATCCAAGAGAGCTAACGGAAGCACGAAAATTTAGAATGAACGCTGAACAAGGGGAGAAACTGAATTAAAACAGTAAATGAGGAAACTTACAGATGGTTGTTGTTGTTAGGAGCCATCTTGTCGGTACGACCCATAGCGACCTTATGCACAGCAGAATGAAACACTGCCCAATCCTAGGCCAACCTCACTACTGTTGCCATGCTTGATATCCTTCTCCAGCGCCTGGTTCCCCCTGACGAAATTTGGCCACCTTGGCTCTAAGGAGCACTGTGGATGTACTTCTTCCAAAAGGGATCTATTGGTTCTTTTGGCAGCCCATGGCACTTTCAATATTCTTTTAACAGCCCATGGAACTTTCAATATTCTCCTCCAACAACCATAACTTCTTCTTTGGGCAGCCCATGGCACTTTCTTTTGGCAGCCAATGGCACTTTCAATATTCTCCTCCAACAACCATAACTCAAAGGCATCAATTCTTCTA
>NW_006408600.1:5405791-5407677 GCF_000296735.1 Chrysochloris asiatica | reverse complement strand
CACTGTCCAGCTTTCGCATCCATATGAGGTTATTGAAAATACCATGGCTTGGTTCAGGTGTACCTTAGTCCTTAAGATGACATCTTTGCTATTCAACATTTTAAAAAGTTCCTGTGCAGATGGTAGACACCCTGAAAGCCTGCTTGATGTATCATAGTTGTCTTGAGACAAAGTAGTATTCCCAGATGAGGATCAAAGAAAAAAAAAAATTATAGAATTTCCAATAGGAGACAAAGATACTGTGTAGACAAAACCAAGTGAAACACTGTGAGAAGAACATCAACTGGATCTAAAAAGGGGAAGTACAGTTAGTTGGACAAGAGCCCTAAGGATCCATGAGATCATGAAGCCAGAATACAGGCACACAATTACTCATTAGCAGTTGTCTTTTATCATTTGACTAGGTGGAACTTACAGTGTGAAGGATAATTAAAATGGCAGCTTGAGATACCCCACCTGGACAGCCCCCACCTCCTCGAATTTGGTCATGGCTGGGTTCTGATTGCCAGTTTCATTCTGTGGGAAATGCTCTGGTACCCATGCCAAACTGAGGAAGCACTCTCTCCATTTCTCTCTCCCTGCACTCAGTGACCAGCAGGGTGTCCACTCTGTCAGGTGACCTACAGTGCATATTCCCTCACCATCAGACCTATGAGTGTAGGCTTGCACCATCTCCATCAGTATCCACAGTGCCCCAGCCATCTGTAGTGCACACTCCCAAGCCATTGGACCTGTGACCAGAGGACCATGACTGGTCCACCCATCCCTGTGTATTCTGTTTGTCTAGGCATCAACATTGTGTGTTGCTTCCAACATACTGGAAACCCACAGAGATAGTTCTCTTGTTAACCACTCAGTGACCAGTGCCTGTGCACCTTCATCCAAACTATTCAGCCAGTGGTGTGCACCAGCCCAACTACTGGCAAGACTACTTCCTACACCCTCACCATGTTGACCAGGCAGACAGATAAACATTACCTATCATTCATGCCAGTTACAGCCTGACAGGTGCCGTCTGTACCTCTGCTAAATATTGAGCAGGAATCCTAATGCACTCCTCCAACATTTGTCATGTTGCAATGACTCACATTCCACATTCAAATAGTGCCAACAGACTGTTTGCACATGCACTGAAACACCTTGATATCCCACTGCCTACTAAGGTGCCAATTCATGCACACATGGAGGACCTATGCTACCCATTTGGGTAGAACACGTTTCACAACACATATGAAGTCCTGTTCTGACCTCAAAGGAATGTACTAACTGCTAACACCTTCCAGTAAGACCCCAGAGTCCCAAAAAAGTTGTGAAGGGACCATGGCCACCAGCATTGGTCACTTAAATCAGGGACAGAACCTTCTCTCACACAGCCATTCAATCAAGTAACAGAAGACATATAAACTTAATTCACTTGTACATGGCTATAATCTACTATATCCATTAGTGAGAAAAAATCATAGCCAACAAATACAGCAAAACTATTATGCTCAGACAACAAAAACAATCAAACTCACATATAAATTACAACCACAAAACAATTAAAATAATGCTGTTGTTTTTGTGAAGTGCCATATGATTGGTTGCAACACATAGCAACATTGTATAGAATTTCCAAGAAGCAGCTGGTGAGTTTGAGCCAGTGGCCTTAGAGTTAGCAGTCCAGTGCTTATCCTACAGGGCCCAAATTAAAATAATACAAAAAGAAAAAGAAATTCTAAAGAGAAAAAGAAGAAACAAAGCTCCTGATACATAAAAACAAAACAAAAATGCATCATAAAAATACATATCTTGTGGTTCTCAGGTGCTATCGAGTCAAAACAGACTCATAGTGACCCCATGCACAGCAGAACGAAACAATGTCTGATCCTGGGCCAACCTCACTA
>NW_006408600.1:5403385-5404075 GCF_000296735.1 Chrysochloris asiatica | reverse complement strand
TGGCTGCAAACCCCGCAGTCAGCAGCTCAAATCCACCAGGCCCTCCGCGTGAGAGAGATGAGGCTTTCCGTTAAACAGCCTTGTGGCCCAGTATTCCGTGTTACATTTTAATGAAATGTGAAAAGATCAGGGGTTAGAAAAACAAAAGAGAAGAATACACTCAGCATTTCTCAAACTGAAAGGACTGAAGAAAAAATTAAATATATATAGTCAATAAAATGTATTAATAAATTAATTAATTCCTTAATGCCTCAGAGATTTCAGACAATGTGAGGAAACATATAAAGAAACTGAATAAGAGGGTCCAAAAAGTGAAAAAAATAAAGGGAAAGAAAGTCTTTATGAGGCATAAATGGTAATAGATCTGCTAGATAAGGAGATATATAGGATCCTCAAAAAAAAGGTCAGAGAAACACAGACAAAACTCTGGAAGAATTCAGGAAAATAATTCAAGAACAAGTTGACAAAATAATCAGACAACTGGAAATCATACAAAAACAACTAGAAATCCAGAAGACTAAGAATAGAATATCAGAAATTGAGTACTCAATAGAAGGGCAAAATCGAATAATTAAATAAATGGCAGAAAGAATCAGGGGAATAGCAGTGTGCATGTATTTACTCATGTCCTGTCTCGTGTTGCTTCTGAATCTATACCCAGTAAAGGATTGCTGGGTTATATGGATTTTT
>NW_006408600.1:5401131-5402940 GCF_000296735.1 Chrysochloris asiatica | reverse complement strand
GACATCTCAGCTCTTGAATACTTTAAAGAGGTTTTGAGCAGCAGATTTGCCCAATGCAATATGTCATTTGATTACTTGATTCTGCTTCTCTGAGTGGATCCAAGCAAAATGAAGTGTTTGACAATTTCAATCTTTTCTCCATTTATTATGATGTTTTTTACTGTTCCAGTGGTGAGGGTTTTAGTTTTGTTTACACAGAGTTGCAACCCATACTGAAGACTGAGGTCTTTAATCTTCATCCATAAGTATTTTAAGTCCTCTTCGTTTTCAGCAAGCAAGGTTGTATCATATTCATATTGCAGGTTGCTAATTAGTCTTCCTCCAATCCTGATGCCACCTTCTTCTTCATATAATCCAGTTTCTTGGATTATTTGCTTTGCATACAGATTGAATAAATCGGATGAAATAATACAACCTTCATGCATACCTTTCCTGATTGTAAACCATTCAGAATCCACTTGTTCTGTTCAAACAACTGTTTCTTGGTCTATGTGTAGGTTCCTCATGCCCAAAATCAAATGTTCTGGCATACCCATTCTTTGCAATGTTACCCATAGTTTGTCATGACCCACAAAAATGAAAGCCTTTGTGTGCTCAGACAGGTAAACCTCTTTCTGGTATTCTCTGCTTTCAGCCAAAATCATCTGACATCAGCATCATTCCATTTCCTCATCCGAATTCAGCTTGAATTTCTGACAGTTCCTTGTTAGTGAATTTTTGCAGCCGTTTTTTTAATTACCTTCAGAAAAATTTTAGTTGCATGCAATATTAATAATATGCTATAATGATTTCCACATTCCATTGGGTCACCTCTCTTTAGAATGGGCACAAAGATTGATATCATCCAATTGTTTGGCCAGGTAGCTTTCTTCAAAATTACTTGGCATAGATGAATGAGTTCTTCGAGAGCTGTGTCAATTTATTCAAATATTTCAATCTGTATTTTATTAGTTCCCAGGGTATTGTTTTTTGCCAATGTCTTCAGTGTACCTTGGATGCCTTTATCCAGTAGCACTGGCTCTTGATCCTGTGCTACTCCCTTGAAACGGATGAACTTCAACCATATTTTTTTTTAGTTTAGTGATGCTGTGCTTTCATTCCATCTATTTATGATGCTTTCTATATCATTCAATATTTTGTCTGTTGAAATATTGCAAGTTGAGGCTTTAATTTTTTCTTCAGTCCTTTCAGTTTGAGAAATGCTGAGTGTGTTTTCTTTTGTTTTTCTACCCCCTGATCTTTTCACATTTCATTAAAATGCATGACTTTGCTTGAAATCTCTTGAGCAGATCTATTACTTCCTCATTTGTTCCATTTGCTTTAGCATCTCTATGCTGGACAATAAGTTTCAGAGTCTCTTCTGACATTCATTTTGTCCCTTTCCTTCTTTCTTGACTTGTTAATGACCTTTTGGTTTCTTCCTGTATGATGTTCTTGATGTCATCCCACAACCCTTCTGGTCTTCAGTCATTAGTGTCTAGTATATCAAATCTGTTCTTGAGATGATCTCTAAATTCAGGTGGAATATGCTCAAGCTTATATTTTTACTTTCATGAAATTGTTTAATATTCTTCATCTTCAGCCTGAAATTACATATGAACAATTGTTGGTCAGGTCCAATCTATTCCTGGCCTTGTTTTGGCTGATGATATGGAGTTTTTCTACTGTCTCTTCTAACAGATGTAGTCAGTTTGATTTCTGTGCATTCCATCTGGTGAGGTCCATGTGTATAGTTGTCCTTTTTTATTTTTTGGTTCAATGAAAGTGAAACTTTATTTAGGGTCCAGGGCCACGGGGCTCAGAAGAATC
>NW_006408600.1:5398538-5399976 GCF_000296735.1 Chrysochloris asiatica | reverse complement strand
ATTCCATTTCATTTTTGACAACTTTCAATTTTTCTAGATTCGTACTACATATGTTATGATTATTAGTAGACAAACTGTTTCTTCTCATTTTGAGTATTTCCTCATCAACAAATGAAGCTCCTGAAAGCTTTACTCTATTTGCACCATCAAGGTCAACTCTACTATAAGGAGACTGCTCTTACTCAGTCGTATTTTGAATGCCTTCCAATCTGAGGGGCTCATTTTCAGGTACTATATCTGATATTATTCTGGAGCTATTTGTTATGATTCAATATTAAATACTTTGGTGCTATCTGACAGTGTTTCAAAGAAACTCTTGGCCTCTGTCTCAGGAGTTTGCCTCCAAAACTCCAGTCAGTTCTCTTCCCAAGTCCTTTTTCTGTCTCCCAGCCCACTGTGACCACAGTTTCTGTGTTGCCCCTTTCTTGGTAGAATGCCTGAGTCCTTCCTGGGTTGCCTGTAGGCCATAAATTGTATAATTCATTTTTGTCACTCCTTCAGGTGTCACTGTTCAAATTCTTCTTCATTCAATGTCTGAAAGAGATGTTTCATATGTGCTTTTTGGTTTTCTAATAATTTATGACAGTTGGGAAATTTATATGAGACCAAAAGTCTTTCATTGCAGTGTTAATGGTTTTTCTGTACCTTATTGATAAAATTTCAAATTTTCATGAAAGTTAAAAGGAGAATATTGAGGGAAATATTGTAAAATATGACAGCATGACTGTTGTGCTCCCAGTTCTTCTCTGACCCTAATCCCAACTTGATTCGTGTGGAGTATTTTGTTGAATTTCATCCCAAGGCTTTCGATAACTCATGGTATTGTTGCTCGATGCTGTCAACTTGGTTTTTGGACTCATAACAGAACCATGCAGAGATCTAAAGATGCAGTTGGTTAAGTGCTGGGCTGCTAACTGCAAAGTAAGCACAACTTGATCAAGATGAAAATAAAGACTTTCAGTAAATGCTTTAAAACATATGTAATTTTGCATCATCAGGAAGATCAAAACAAAACAAAATGTTTGTAGGTAAATATGGATGCATATGGAGTCCTGGTGTGATGCTGTAGGATAAGCACTGGACCACAAGTCTGTTTGAATCTAAAGGTTTGTGGTTCAAACTCACCAGCTGGTCCTTGGAAATCCTATACAGGGTCACTATGAGTTGGAACCGACTCAGTGGCACTTAACAACAGAAACAACATGGATACATATATGTGTATAGGAAGGCATATGTGAATAAACACTCATGCATGTGTAAGTGTGTATATAGACATAAGTGTATACGCATTTGTATGTGCTGTACATTTATGAATCCTCATATATAATAAACCATATATAGGACACAATTACAGATGCTTCCTAAACAGCTTGTAGGATTGGTTACTGCAGTAAAAGGTTAGAAATCATAAACTATCACATAATTCACAATAAAACAT
>NW_006408600.1:5395699-5397448 GCF_000296735.1 Chrysochloris asiatica | reverse complement strand
CTGCCATTGGTTAAAAATTTGTATCAAAATTGTTAATGGGGAATCTAGTGTAAACTTTCACCTAAAATGAAAAAAAAAATATTATTTTAAAAAAGAAATAAATAAAAAAAGCAATCTCAATAAAATGGAGTTTATTTGACCACCCACACTCAGAAGCAGACCTCTTTCTTCCTGTGGTTCAGT
Source organism: Chrysochloris asiatica (assembly GCF_000296735.1). Classification (NCBI taxonomy): domain Eukaryota; kingdom Metazoa; phylum Chordata; class Mammalia; order Afrosoricida; family Chrysochloridae; genus Chrysochloris; species Chrysochloris asiatica. The sequence goes on along the minus strand of NW_006408600.1, from coordinate 5,397,265 downwards.
GAAGTAGCAGTCAGCAAGGCTTGTGCTGTAATAACTGTGAGCAGCATTCAGGCTCAGAAAAGTGTCACAGCTTGATCCTTAGAGGCACCAGTGCCCCCATTCAATCAGTGCTCAGCTGCATGATGCACCCTGAAACTTAAAATGAATGCTCTGGATTCATGGCCAAAAATACAAACTCCCTACTGTCTCTTACTATGGGAATTATTGAAGTTCTCCGTTAGCTCACAGACAGCTACCTACACACTCATTCTGTCCCAGATAGCAAGGAAAAAAGGCACAACTGTAATGTCTGCTGAATAAAGGCCTTGACTGGGATGCAGAAAAACTTAAAAACAGCAGGTATATGTGTTTTTAAAACAACATTTTGACAGGAAAATCAAATGATAAAATATAGTGAACTTATAATTGCCTCTGCTACTGGGGGGAAGCAAAGATAGGAATGGTCCAGAACAGGTTTATGCCAACTTGTTGTTGTTACGTACCGTGGAGTAGGTTCTGACTCACAGTGACCCTGCACAGGATTTCCAGGGCTGCAAATCTTTATGGGAGCAGAAAGTCTTATCTTTCTCCTGCACAACAGCTGGTATTTTCAAACTGCCAACTTTGAGGTTAGCAGTCCAATTCATACCATGATGCTACCAGAGCTCCTTTTATGCCAACTAGTCAGGTTTGATTTTAATAAATTTGGAAACCACAGAATATATGACTATGTGTATATCAAAATTGTGTTATTGTTGTTGCTAAGAGCTGTCGAGTTGGTTCCGCCTCATAGCGACCCTGTATAGGGTTTCTAAGGAGTGGATGGTGAGACTGAACCATAATCCTTGTGATTCTTAATACACCACATTAGGACTTCTACTAAACTATGTTGTTGTTGTTGTTATGTGCCGTCAAGTTGATTTCCGACCCATAGCAACCCTGTATAGGGTTTCTGAGGAGCAGCTGGTGAGCTTGAACTCCCAACCTTGTAATGGCTTGGCAGTCTGGCACATTAACCCACAGCACCACAGGGAATCTGAAATACTATTTAGGTCCAAATAAATTCATAAGAACAGGAATGTAACTATATGTTAAAATAGTATTATTATGAACAGTTACAACCCTTCCCACCTTACCTCAAATTAAAGATCACACACAGATGCTCCAGAAGGATATCATTCATACTAAAAGTCATAACCCTTCCTAAATTTATATTAGTGATGCTTCACTCAAAGTTGACCAAGAGATTTTACCACAGGAATAATGTATAAAATTACATGAATATCAATAACCATAAATACTATCATTATTTTCAATATTTTGACACCATTATTATCCCAGGCAAAATATGGCCTTGAGTACATACCACTTAAATTTATAGGGTATCTCAAGGACAGCTTTGATGCATTAGACTCCAATAACTGAGGGTCAGAGGAATTGTGGAATGACATCAAGAACAGCATCCATGAAGAAATCAAAAGGTCTTTAAAAAGACAGAAAAGAAAGGAAAGATCAGAAAACACTCTTGAACTTTCTCTTGATATAAAGGGGCTGAAATAGCTGGACCACCACTCGTCTATTAGTTTT
>NW_006408600.1:5382244-5392004 GCF_000296735.1 Chrysochloris asiatica | reverse complement strand
TGGCCCAGGATCGAGCAATGCATAAGGTCGCTATGGGTCGGTACCAACTCAATGGCACCTAACAACAACAATAATATAGTTTATAATGGTGGTGTTGTTGTCAAGTGCCATCAAGTCGGTTCCAACTCACAGAGACCCTTTGCAGGGTTTCCAAGGAGCATCTGGTGAAATATTTATCAATGTGGACACTGCATAGCATCACTTACAGAAAAAATGATATTAACACCCAGCATGAAGACAAAAGGCTAGAATAAATCTTCATGCAATTACTTAATTTTAGAAAAAGAAATAAAATAAAGCAATCTGGAAATAAACATACTTTGGAAAACATTTGTGAAAAAAAGATAAAATATGATTTCACAAGAAATAAACCAATTGCCATGGAGTCAATTCTGACTGAAGGTGATCCCATGTGTGTCAGAGTTAGATTGTGATCCACAGGGTTTTTACCATCTCTCATTTTCAGGCCTTTCTTCTGAGGTGCCTCTGAGAGATCCATTTTGGAAGAAGTGCAGCCAGAGTGCACCTTGGAGGCCAAGATGGCCAAACTTCATCTCTCAGTATTCGGACATATTGTCAGGAGGGACCAGTCGCTGGAGAATGATATGATGTTTGGTAAGGTGGAGGGTCATAGAAAAGGAGGAAGAACCCCAATGAGAAGGATTGGTCAAGTGTCAGCATCGATGGACTCAAGGGTGGCAACAATAGTGAGGTTGGCCCAGGATCGGGTAGTGTTTCATTCTGCTGTGCATAAGGTTGCTATAGGTTGGTACTGACTCGATGGCACCTAACAACAACAACAGCAGCAACACTACAGAGCTCCTTGCAAAACACAGGAGTTCTTAGCAATTCCTAACTAAAGATTCTTAGGCAGTAGTTCTTAAGCTTTGTTGATCATAAGCATCTCTATGTAGATTCCGAATAGCAAGTATCTGGAGTCTAACCAAAAACTTTAGAATAGCTGTTAAGGACTGAAAATAACATGCTTTACATAGATTGTTTACTTTAATTAATTTTCAGTCTTTCTAGTGAGAATTCAGAAGGCTTTCTGACTCCTCATTTAAGTGATTTTAACAACTTATCACAATTGAGAAAAAGGAACAATTAGCACTACATGTTTTGTTTTGTTCTTAGTTTCCTTAAAATTATTTCTGACCCAAAGGCTCCATGTACCAAGAAACAAACTGCAGTCTGGTCTTGTGCCATCCTCACAATTCTTACAATCATTACTACGTTTGAGTCCATTATCATGGCCATTATGTTTATCCATCTCATTGAGGATCTTCCCTTTTTGCTGATCATCCACCAACACCATAATGCTACATGACAAGGCTTATATATTTTTCTGATGATCATGGATTGCTACACTGCTCACTCTGCTTCTGCTTACCATTTGTGTTTAGAGTTGCACTTATACTTGGCTCAGCTACAAGTGTCTCAAAAAGATGAAGTATTGTTCTAGGAAAATTAAACATCTACCTGTCCTATTATTGATGAATATTTGGGTTTTGTTATAATTTTATCCACTATGACTAAAGCTGCTATAAACATTCTGTGCATGCCTCTTGGTGGACATAAACATTAATATACTCAATAGTAATATAAAATTGATGGATCATTGAGTATACATGTTCAAGGTACTGTCTAACATTTTTCTGAAGTTTTACTAATCCACATATCTTCTATCAATGTAAAAGATCTTCAATGGTTTTATATTACCAGCCATGTCTGATATTGTCACATTTTCAAATTATTGTTAGTTTTTCAAATTTTAGCAATTACGATGCATATGGAGTGGGCAGCATTGGACAGAATCCAAATGTGTATTATGCGGCAAGAACTAATGCATCATCATTCTTTAGTTGGATGAAGTGCAAGTTTCTGGGCTTAGAGCAATATATGTCTGAATATATAAATACTCAAAGGAAAAAAACAGAGGTCAGAACCATAACATAAACTATACATGTTTTGGAAATTTAAAAAACCCTGAGATCAGAAGTTAAGATTTGTCACTTGTAAGAAAGAACATTAATGTGGCAAAAGCTCAAATGGTCCAAGACAAAGGCTTCACACACTATAAAAAAGCTCTTGTTGCCATTTTGAGGGTCAACATATAGGCCTTTCACTTAAGTTAAAATGAAGTCCCTTACTACTTTTCCTACCATCTCTGCAGATCCTCCCGGTCTTTCTTCTGTTGTCTTGTTCCTCCTTGAGCATTTTCATTAAGTTCCCCATAGTTTTACTTGTCTGAGGTAATGCATTGCTTGATTACCATCTCCACTGTGTGCATAACCACAGGCAAACTTGCTTATGTGTGTGCACACAGGCATATGAATACACACACACACACACACACACTAAGGCTTATCAAACAGCAAAGAGATGGTATGTGTAGATTGGTGTTGCAAAAATAAATATTTTCTTTGATTTTGTTGTTGCTGTTAAGGTGATACAGAGTTGGTTCTGAATTATTTGTTGTTTTTAGGTTCCATCAAGTCAGCACCAACTCCTTCAGATGTATACCAGTTAATGTGCTCTTTAATGTTGGATTAACAGTTTAAAAAGTCTGGTTTTTTAATTTATTGATCTTGTGACCTCATAAAATTTACATAATCTTTAAAATTTACACAACCTATAAAATCAGGAAAGGTGTGTGCATGGGCTGTGTTCTGTCACCATGCTTATTCAATCTGTGGAGTCCTTCTTTGGTGCTGTGAGATAAAACACTGGACAATAAGGTAGGTTTGAGCAACAAAGTCAGTGGTTCAAACTCACCAACCATTCTTTGGAAACCCTATATAGGGTCGCTATGGGCCGGAACCAACTCAACAGCATTTAACAACAACAACAATTCAATCTGTACACTGAGCAAATAATCTGAGAAGCTGCATTATAATGAAGAAAAATGTGGCATCAAGTTTGGAGAAGGACTCATTAACAACCTGCAATATGAACATGATACAACTTTGCTTGCTGGAAATGAAGAAGACTTAAAATACCTACTGATGAAAATCAAAGACCACAGCCTTTGGTATGGATTGCACCTATATGTTAAGGAAACAAAAATCTTCACAATTAAACCAATAAATAACATCATGATTAATAAAGAAAAGATTAAAATTTTCAGACTTAGTTTTGCTGGCTTTCACTACCAACACTCATGAAGGAGCAGTTAAGAAATCAAATGATATATCGCATTAGGAAAATTTACTGCAAAAGAGCTCATTAAAGTATTTCAAGAGCAAAGGTATTAGTTTGAAGACTAAGGTGCTCCTGAACCAAGAGATGGTACTTTTAATAACCGCAGATGCATGTAGAAGTTGGACTATCAATAAGGAATATGTTAGAAGACTTAATGCATTTGAGTTACGGTGTTGGAGGTTACCAAACTGGACAATACCTAACAACAACAGCAAAAATAATTGAGGTAACAATTTTCTACTTCATAAGATCTTATGATAATTTTGTAAAATGCCTTAAAGTTGCCTGGATTTCAGTATATCCAAAGCCAAATTCATGGTCTTCCTCTCACAAACTTCATCTGCTCTAATGTTTAATACCTTGGTGATTAGTTATTCTAATATATCCGTAATTTCAAGCCTGAAATTCTGCATCATTTCCTGGTAATTTTCTTTCTTTTACCCTGGATCTAAGATATTTACAGTGCAGGGACCTCAGGTCTTAAGGACATATTCCACTCCTGGATTTATTTCTTTTTGGTAGTTAAGTGCATCTGTCTGCTCACTTCGCTCCTTTTATATCTCACAAGAGATTGCTTCAAGATACAACCTCAACTTGTAGATTCTATTTGGCTTCATGAATTTCTCAGAAGTGAGGATTTAATGTATATTGGTTAATGATATCAGATAGGGATTATCTCACTACATCAAATCAAAACAAGTCTCAGCTCTAGTAGGTTAATATTGAGATATTTATCTTCAAGCTCAGTAATTCAGGCTTTCATTAACTCAAATCTTGTTTGCCCTTTCATTGTATTATCTATTTCTGAAATTTTAGTATATTAACCTGGAGTTTTATTTGTTGTTTTCATATGGTTTTTAACTTGTTATTTAATTTTGTCAGGTTGTTCTGGTAATGTTTTCTTTAATTTCTCTAAACGTTTTATCTATGTTTTCCTTGATTTCAACTGCAAATTACTCTATCTTTCATTAAATCCATTGAAGATGTCTAAATATTATTTTGAGTTTTTTATCAGGTAGTTTCAATACCATTTATTTCTAAGAATGGACTTCTAACTTTGTATTTTGGTGTCTTGTTTGAACCACTCTGTCTTGTTTCTTCTTGTAACTAAAATTGTCTTTTTTTTTTCCTAAAACACTGATGTATCATTGTATTTATGTTTAATTGATAATTGTATATTTATATGTTCTTAAGCACTCAATATATATTTTTTTTCTTTCTCATCATCAGCCAATGGTGTGTGCTGTCAGAACCTCATTATTTATCACATGCTGTTTGAAAAAGTCCCAGATGACCTTATTGTGTAAGACAAGCTTACAATCTAACTGTTTGTCTCCTCTCTGTGCTCCCATTCAGCTTCTTCTCTTAGTTGATATTCAGTCCATCTCTCTATCTTTTCCTTTGAAGCTCAGGGTTCCAGAGTTACCATTTATATGTTTCATTTGGTCTCTCAAAGTAAAAAGAACACAGACAAAATTAAGCAAACAATAAAAACTAGAATGATAATACATGAAACAGAGAGAAGAAAAACAAACAATTAAAAAAAAAAAGATAACTCTTTGAAAAAAATCAGCAAAATTGAAAACGTTTGTGCTATGGTTACATTAATTGATTTTTTTATATATGTGCTAAGATAATTCAATTAAAGAATGAATGACTTTTTCAACAAACATTGCTCAGACACCTGTATTCCACTATCTTTGAACTGATTCCATCTCATACACTATAGGTCAGAGTAGGAAACTCGGGTTTCTGAGGCTATAATGTTTATAAAACATGACTGTTCCATCTTCTGCAGAGTGCTGCTGCGTTTGTACCACTGACTTTTCAGTTAACAACACATTGTACCACCAGGCCTCTGTATTGTTGCTGTTGTTAAGTGTCATTGAGTCAGTTACAACTCATAGTGACCCTGTGTAGGGTTTCCAAAGAGCTTCTGGTGAGTTTGAACCACTGACCTTGTGATACAAACTGATCTTGCAGTACAGAGTATTATCCTGCAGTGCTACAGCAGGACTTCAGGGTTCTGTGTAGCCATGTAGAAAAGAATGAAGTAGTACTCCTATTTCAAACAATTTTCAATAATTAATTCAAACTGAATCAAAGACATGAATGTAAAGCAAAAACCATAAAATACGCACAACAAATATAATACTTTCCCCTTATACCATATATTTCTAACTCTGGTCTTTAAATAATTTATCAAACAGTATGAAACTTTCAGAGTTTAATTCTTATATTCATTACATTTTCTTAGACCAAGCATTTTCCATTTTCTTTAAAACAAGAAGTTATGTGAGCTACATATTCCGTTAGACTTGGAATGGAACATGATAACACCTTTGTATTACACAAGACATTCTCAATGAGACAAATGACAATCTCAAAGTCATGTGTTATATTGGATTTGGCAATGATACCTTAGCTATGACACATAAATCACAATCAAATAAAAAATAGACAAGTTGGACTTGATAAAAATTAAATACATTTTTGTGCTTCAAAGATCACAAGAAATTGAAAAGAATGGGAGGAAATAGTTGTAAAATGAGAAAATGAACATTGGTGATCATTTTAGCACTTGAGTTATATGATTAGAAATCAACAATAGGAAGACCAAGGAAATAAAGACAAATACATGCATATTGAATAACACCCTGCTTAAAAGCTACTGGGAAATGGAAGAAATAAAACGTTAATTCCCAAAATCTTAGAAACAAATGAGAATGAAAACAGAACATATTGAAATCTTTGGGAAATTTCAAAAGCAGTGCTGAGAGGACAATTTATTGCAATAAATACACACATTCAAAAAGAAGAAAGAACCTAAATCAACACATTAACACAACATCTCCAACAATTAGAAACAGACCAGCAAAGTAAACCTACAGACAACACAAGAAAGGAAATAATAAAGATTAGAGCAGAAATGAACGAGATAGAAAACAAAAATTATAGAATGAATCAACAGGACAAGAAGCTGGTTCTTTGAAAGAATTAATAAAATTGACACACCATTGGCAAAATTAACAAAAGGAAAGAACACACAAATAACACACATAAGAAACCATATGGGTGAAGTCACAAGAGAACCAATAGAAATAAAAAGGATAGCAGAATATTATAAAGAGTTGTACTCCAACAAATTTCAAAATCTAGATGAGATGCATATATTTCTAAGAAAGCATGAACTATCTAAATTTACAGAGTGAAGTAGAAAACTTGAACAACCCTATAATAAAGGAATAAATTGACCAGGTCATCAAAAAACTCCCAACAAAAAATATCAAGGTCCAGATGATTTCACTTGTGAGTTCTACCAAACAGTCAGGGAAGAGCTGTCACCAATGCTGCTCAAATTACTCCAGAATATAGAAGAGGATGGAAAACATCCTAATACATTCTATGAAGCAAGAATAACCCTCATACCAAAACCAAGGAAGGACATCACTAAGAAAGAAAATTATAGACCAATATCCCTCATAAACACAGATGCAAAAATTCTGAATAAAATCCTAGCCAACAGTAGTCAACAACACATCAAAAAAATAATATATCATGATCAACTGGGATTCATATCAGGGATGCAAGGATGGTTCAACATTAGAAAACCAATCAATGTAATCCACCATATAAATTAAACAAAACAAAACAAACAAAAAACAGAAAATGAACTACATGATCATATCAATTGATGCAAAGGAAGCCATTTGACAAAATCTAACATCCATTCCTGATAAAAACACGAAACAAAGTAAGAATTGAAGGGAAATTACCCAACATAATTAAGAGCATATATACAAAACAGATTTCTGGTGTGGCACTGGGGGCTAATGCACCAGACAGCAAAGCCATTTGAACTGCAAGATCGGCAGTTCAAGCTCACCAGTCACTCCTCGGAAACCCTGTAAAGGGTCGCTATGGGTCGGATCTGACTTGACAACACCTAACAACAACAACATACAAAACAACAGCTAACATCACTCTCAATGGAGAAAAACTGAAAACCTTCCCTTTTTGAACAGGAACCAGACAAGGATGCTCTTTATCACCACTCCTATTCAATATTGTTTTGGAAATCTTAGCCAGAGCTATAAGGCAAAATAAGGATGTTAAAGACTTCCAGATTGGCAAAGAGGAAGTAAAATTCTATTTGGAGATGATATGATCCTACACATAGAAAACACCAAAAACTCAGCAAAAAACTACTGAAACTCAGTGGAAGATTCAATAAACTGGCAGGGTATAAGATCAACATACAAAAATCAGTTGGATTCCTCTATACTAATAATGACAGTGTTGAAAAGGACATTAGGAAAGGAATACCATTTATAATAGCCACCCAAAGCATGAAATACTTAGTAATACATGGAACCAGAAAAAACAAGGACCTACAAAAGGAAACTACAAAACACTACTACAAGAAACCAAAAGAGATTCACAAAAGTGGAAGAATATACTGTACTCGAGATTAAGAAGAATTAACAGTGAAAAGGTCAATACTCCTCAAAGCAATCTACACATATAACACAATCCCAATCCAGATTCCAACAACATTCATTAAACAGATGGAAAAACCAATAATAACTTTCATATGGAAAGGAAAGAGACCCATGATAAGAAAAGCACTATTTAAGATAAAGCACAAAGTTAGAAGTCTCTCACTCCCTGATTTCAAAATTTACTACATGGTTACACTGGTCAAAGCAGTCTGGTGCTGGTACAATGAAAGATACATAGATCAGGGGAACAGAATCGAGAACCCATATATTAACCCATCCACACACAGCCAACTGATCTTTGACAAAGGTCCAAAGTACATTAAATGGGAAGGAGATAGTCTCTTCAACAGATAGTGCTGACAGAAATGGAAATTGACATGCAAAAGATTGAGACAAGATGTTTACTTCACACCATATACAAAAACCAACTCAGCATGGCTTAAAGACCTAAATGTGAATTCCAGAATTATAAAGTTCATCAATGAAAACTAGGGGCAAATTTAAGACCTGAATACAAGGCACAAGTAGACTACCAAACTTTGTGGAAATTACACACAAAATAATCATAGACAAAATAAATGATTGGGACATACTAAAAATTAGAAACTTATGTGCATCAAAGGATTTCACCAAAACAGTATACAGAGAGACCACAGAATGAGAAAAATCATTTGCAATAACATATCAGACAAGGGAATCATTTCTAAAATCTATAGAAACTACAACACTTCTACAAGAAAAGGACTAATAACCCAGTTATTCACAGGACATGGAAAGACACTTCATCAATGAAGACATTCAGGCAGCCAACAAACATATGAAAAAGTGTTAATGTTCATTAACCATTAGAGAGATGCAAGTCAAAACAACAATGAGATATCATCTCACATAACAATAACAGCAAAGCTCAAAAAAACAGAGGACAATTGCTGGGTAGGATGTCGAGAGACTGGGTCCCTTCTACGTTGCTGGTGGGAATGTAAATTGTTCCAAATACTCTGAAAAACAGTATGACAGTTCCTCAGAAAGTTGAAAATAGAAATACTGTATAATCCAACAATTCCTCTACTTGATATATATCCACAAGAAATACGAGCCATAACACAATTAGATATATGCACACCAATCTTCATAGCAGTACTAGTCACAATGGCAAAAAAATGGAGACAGCCTAAGTGCCCATCAATGGAAGAATGGATAAATAAATTTTGGTATATACACACAGTGGAATATTATGTCACTTTGAAGAATAACAAGGAAGCTGTAAGCCACCACATAGCATGGATGAACCTTGAAGACATTATACTAAATGAAATTTGTCATTCACAAAAAGACAAATACTGTATAAGACGATTATTGTAAAAGCTTAAAAAAAGATACCCATAGTAAAAGGGAAAAATATTCTTTTTTGGTTATGGGTGTGGGGAGGAGGTGGGGATGGTAGAGCACAGGGTAGGGAATAGACATATCAGAGTCTGGGTGTTGAGGATGGGATGTACATGAAGTGGGTGAGGGCTGGAAAAGCAAGATGGATAGGGAAACACGGAAGCAGGTTTGCAAAGGCTAAATGGAATATAGGTTAACAATGATTTATGGTCAAACTTGGAACAACATGGCTCTATGATACAGGAATCAGGGCATAGATTGAATGGATAAAAGAGGGCAAATAATGTTAAGATACTTGACTGTCTTATGAATATTGGTTTCCTTTGCCTACTACTGTAAAACAGACACTTGAGTGGGATTGAAAGGAATATCAGGAAACATGATTACAGAAAGGTTGTAAGCCCATCTTCAGCTTATAATTTATCGGAATACCTAAAAGAGGTTCTAGAATTTACACAATGAAATAGCCTTCCAGAAGAGCCTTTGTAGTCTATAGGACTTAAGGTGGAATCCTGAGCCCCATCCAGAACCCTCTGAGGTGAGACATTCCTACTTGAAAGGAAAGCAGACGAGCCTGAAAGAGTTGTGGGATGACATAAAAAACATCATACAGGAAGAAAGCAAAAAGTCATTAAGAAGAAAGAAAGATCAAAATGGATGTCAGAAGAGAC
>NW_006408600.1:5377489-5380704 GCF_000296735.1 Chrysochloris asiatica | reverse complement strand
AACAGATGTGTGTTGCACTCTCCAGAATGCTCCTTGGAGACCAGGATGGCCAAACTTCATCTCACATACCTTGGACACGTTGTCAGAAGGGGCCAGTCACTGGAGAACAATATCATTTTTGGTAAGGTGGCGAGGTGGTGAGTCAGAGAAAAAGACCCCCAGCGAGATGAATTGGCAAAGTAACAGCATCAACGGGCTCAACTGCAGCAACAATTGGTAAGTTGGTCCAGGCAGTGTTTCATTCTATTGTGCATAGGGTCGTATGAGTCAGTACTGACTCGATGGCACCTAGTAATAACCTTTCTGATTGCCTGCAGGTAGATGTGATCATAACATGGGCTTCCCTTTTCACTTTTCATATTACTCAACTCAGAGTAACTGTAACTGGTTTTAGTTTCCTATCTGGCATATAGCAGCTGGTATTGGCTCATGTCTGGATGGTGAGATTTATAATGGTGTGATTGTAACTTGGATATATGACCACAATTACTGTCTCTACTTGGACAACATAGGGAACCAAAATAAAATAAAACAATAGCAAAAAAAATAAAGATTGAATACTACAGTCTATAATTTCACAAAACAAACAAAAAACTGCATTTAACTTTAACATCCCTTGCTCAGCTGGCTGGAGTCATTCTTGTGGACTCCTTTTCCTTCTTAGATTCTGGGCGCTGTGGTGTTTGCTTGCCAGATTTGTGCACATGTGCAGTAGACTCCTCCAAGGGTAGGGGAGTGTCCACTTGCTCAGGCACCTCCTCTAGTCACCAGAGTGACTACTGTCTTCTTTATTTATTGTCCAAATTTCACATGCATATAAAGCTATTAAAAATATCATGTCTTGGGTAAGACACACCTTTTGCTCAAACTGACATCTTTGTTCTAGAACACTTTAAAGGGGCTCATTGCAGCATATCTGTTTAATACAATAAGTCAGTTGCTTTCTGAAATGACTGCTGCTTCCATGAATGTTGATAATGGATCTAAGTACACTGACGTTTTTGACAATTTCTATCTTTTCTTCATTTATCATGACGTTATTTATAGGTCCAGTAGTGAAGATATTTATTTTCTTTACATTGAAGGCTGTCGTCTTTGATCTTCATCAGAGTATTTTAAACACTCTTCTCTGTCATGAAGCAAATTTATACTATCTGAATATTGAAGGTTGTTAATGAGTTTTCTTTCAACCCTAATGGTAGTGCTCTTCTTCATATAATCCAGCTTCTTGGATTATTTACTCAGTGCAAAATTTGATTAAATATGGTGAAAAAATATAACCCTGACATATCCCTTCCCTACTATTAAATTATTCAGTCTCCCTTTGTTTTGTTCAGATCTTGGTCTATGTATAAGTTCCTCGTGAGCACTATTAAGTTTCAGAATACTCATTCTCTACATAGCTGTCCAGAGTTTGTTATGATCCACACAGTTCTAAACCTTTGTATTATTAATTAGGCACAGATAAGCATTTTTTCTGGTATTCTCTGCTTTCAGCCAAGATCCATCTGATGTCAGCAGTGATGTAGCATTGGAGGCACTCATTCATTTATGACAAGAAACTTGGAAATAGCTACTTAGCCAAATGATTGTAGAAATAAATATTTGTGCTAATTACAAAGAAAATTGATCTAACTAATGCAGAAGTACTCCTGTAATATCATTAACAGCATATATAAGTAAAGGAGCTCTGGTGGTTATGAAACGGGCTGTGAACCTCATGGTCAGCAGTTCAAAACTACCAGCTGTTCTGCAGGAGAAAGATGAGGCTTTCTGCTCCCATAAAGATTTACAGCCTAGGAAACCCTGTACAGGGTTGCTATGAGTAGGAACCGACTCCATGGTACATAACAACAACAACAACATGAGTTAAATTTCCATGAAAATAATACAGAAACAAAAATGATTGCAGCAATACATCCTCAGGGAGCTGCCATAAATTCAAGTCAGATTCAGAATAAGACAAAGAACTAAGAAGATCATTTATGATGTCAGATGAATCTGGGCTGAAAGCAGAGACTACTAGGAAGATATTGACTTTTATTTATTGACTATGCAAAGGTATTCGACTTTTTGGATCATAAGACTTTGGATAATATTGAGAAGAATGTCATTTTATTGTGCTTACAGTGATTATGTGCATAGACCAGAAGGCAGTCATTCAAACAAAAATGATGCTGGAGATTGCATGATAGAATTTTACAAGACCAGTGGCATCTTCATTGCAAATACCTTGCTAAAACAGCATAAAAGACAGCTATACACATGAACCTCACCAGATGTAATACATAGAAATCAAATTGATGACATTTGAGGGAACGTTGTTGTTGTTGTTGTTGTTAAGTGCTATCGAGTCAGTTCCAACTCATAGCAACCCTGAACAGGGTTTCCAAGACTGTGAATCTTTAAGGGAGCAGAAAGCCTCATCTTAATCCCACGGAGCAGCTGGTAGTTTCGAACTGCTGACCTTGCGGTTCACAGCCCAATTCGTAACCACTATGCTACCAGAGCTCATAGATGGTGGAAAAGTTCCATATCAACTGCCTAAACCAAGCCATGGGCTGGGAACAGACCATCAGTTGCTCATATGCAAGTTCAGGCTGAAGCTGAAGAAAATTAAAACAAGTTCATGAGAGTCAAAATATAACCTTGAACATACCTGATTTTAAAGATTATCTCAAGCATGGATTTGATGCATGAGATACTAATAATCAAAGGCCAAAAGAATTGTGGGATGACTTCAAGAACATCATAAAAGGAGAAAGAAAAAAGTCATTAAGAAAACAAGAAAGAAAGAAAAGACCAAAATGGATTTTAGATGAGACTCTGAAACTTGTTCTCAAGCACAGAGGTGCTAAATGGAAGATATGAGGAAGTAAAAGAGCTAAATAGAAGCTTCACAGGGCAGCTCAAGGAGGCAAAGTCAATTATTATAACAAAATGTGTAAAGACCTGGAGTTAGAAAATCAAAAGGGCAAACATAGTATTTCTCAAGTGGAAATAATTGAAGGAGAAACTTAAGCCTTGAGTTTCAATATTGAAGAATTCCAAAGCAACATATTGAATTACGCAGAAAGCATCAAAAGTAGAAGGGACAAGTACCCAATCATTGTATCAAGAAGAAATGGACAGCAATTTGAAAAATCACATTTGATCTGGAGCCAGTGGTACACTGGAGGCATTGGCAAACATCAAGGTCCTGTGAATAGACGGAA
>NW_006408600.1:5375227-5376693 GCF_000296735.1 Chrysochloris asiatica | reverse complement strand
CAACATAGAAAATAATTAATGAAATACATCATTATTATATGACTTACAAATCTTTTGGGTCAATTAATCTTACCTCTTAATATCATGGCAAATCCTATTATGTTATCAAACTAAATCATGCATATTTATCAGTTATATTTTTAAAGGACTTTAACTCCTTTTGTAGATACGACCTTTAAGCATAATGTTTTTGTTAACATTTAATATGATTTCAAATGTTTACCCTTTTTCTTATTTATTTTAATGGCTATCAAAGTATATCACATTGAACTTGTTTTATCAAAGGCTCTAAGTCAGTGGTTAGTTATAGGAAAATGCAGCAAATTGATGCAAATGGAAATTGGCTTCTTTGCTTAAAGAAGCAAAGGTCTTACTTCTGAGGTACTTGCTGTAAGTGAAAATTTTTCCCACACTGCTCGACGTCATTCCTGTAGAAACTTTAAGATTCTTTAAAAGTATCTACAAAATTAGGTGAAGGGTAAAATTATGAATTTCCCACTTGGAAGAAAGTGGCTTAAATTCTATCCAATTATTTGCCATGACAACTAGCTAAACACAAAAGGGCTAGAATGGATGTAGAGTACTGCCTCTATAATCATCACTGTATGTCCTTCAAATCATGGATATGCAGCACCACTATCCCCGGCTACTTCAGGGCCATAAACCTACACGGTAATTACATGCTTTGGAACACTCCATTTAAGTGCATCAATAATATAGTGAGCGAACGTGTTCTTTAATTCTGCACCTGTAAGTGGAGAGAAAAATAAAGAAAATATCTCTATAATAATAGTAAAGGAAGAAAAATAAATTAGACTTCCAAATTATTTTTTAGCTGCTTTGTGAGATTTCTCCATAACATTCAAATGATTAACAATTTAGTTTTTTTATACACATAATCAAAAAGACAAAATTGATGCTTAAGTAATTGCAAAGGTTGAGACATAGACAAATAAGCGATGCAAAACAAAAGGTATGAAGTTAAACTTGAAATTTTATTTTTAATGTTCCCATATCACAGGGCATTGGAAAATCCTTGGATGATTTTTCTTTCCATTGCCATTTTCCTATGTAACTGCCATTAGTGTGATTTTGAAAATAACACCTACTAATCCATGACTTTCAATCACAAAAAGTAAAGCTAATGTGTCATGACATAACAAACTCTACTGCTCTCTGTGTTATTTGTAATATGTTTTAAAATAAGGTTTGCACATCTGTACAGGTGTTTGTGTGTATGCTTTCTGCTATAGATTTAAAATTCCTATTTTTCTAAGAACTCGAAAACTAATATAATCAATTTCATTCAGAAAATAAAGTTCACTAGAACCATAAGGAGAATTAGTCATTGGTGTAAAACCTCATTTCTGTATATTTCAAAAACATGAAATGATTAATTTTTTAGAATAAAATATTTCTTCCAGAATAAAATATTTTTAGTAGCTCAGTTTTTGTGTGTGAATTTA
>NW_006408600.1:5371793-5375127 GCF_000296735.1 Chrysochloris asiatica | reverse complement strand
TATTATAATAAAGTTAACCTTTTTAAATTAAATAATATGAGTTTCTTAATGGTCCATCTCAATTGTTTTCATAGAATTTGAAAATTTCCATAGTAACCAATGTTTATTACACAAACTAGCCAGCATTTTCTAATGAGGACATTCAATGTTAACTATGCTTTGTATTTACTTCATTCAGAATACAATACTATTTAAATAAGATATTTGTTGTTCAGTGCCATTAAGTCAGTTCACATTCATAGCTCTTAGTCATCCTGTATAGGGTTTCTGAGGAGGGCCAGGTAAGCTTGAACTACCTACCTTGCAGTTCAAACTGTCCTTGCAGTCCAGCACATTAATCCACATGCCACAATAGAATATACTTGCAAAAATTTCAGACTAATCATGTAAAACTCATGAAAATCAGACATATAATCATATAAAATTCATTAAGGAAACAGAAGGAATATACTAAAAAGCAGAATAGAATGTCTTGGCTTCAAAATATAAAGCGTTATTCCAGAATGAAGTTATATTTGTCTGTCTTTGTCATTGTAGATTTGCAAATGGGTAAATGTGTAATTTTTTCCTAAAAAGAAAAATACTATTCAATTTATGAGTATGCATTTTGTTTATTTTCATAAATTTACTCTTTGATAAAATGAATATTTCCTTTTAGACCCAAGAACATTTAATTCCTCTATTATTCAATTAATATAGATATAATTTGTAAATGATACTATACAAAAAAAAATGTGACTTAATTTGCCAAATGGCAATGGTTGTTAACATAAGAGAGTTACATGGAAACTTCACCAAGAAGTTTTAGATAATATTATTAAAATTATGTATTTAATATTCATTGTTAATATATGATCTTGAAATTCTGAAACTGTATACTTATATAGGTAGAATATTTAGTAATTTGTATACAGCACTGATTATCTACACACCCTGATATTAAAATAATGTACTGTTAGAGAAAGAAACTTCTTTTAAAGTTTCAGACTGTTCCCAAAATGGATAAGGAGTTGTTTTATAATGAACAATCCACATAATAAATCTAAGATCAAATTTATCTATTTTTTAAAAAGGAAATTCAAATCATCATCTGAAAGTTCAAGCTTTTATGATTTTGTTTCTCTTGCTGACACACTCATGAATGGGAAAATTTAAAAATGTTTTACATGTATGTGAATGATATTTTCATATTGCTGAAACTTGACTTAAAAATGTTGGTTACAGTAAATTATTACTGTTGAATTTTAAGTCCCAGAGAAGATTTTATAATAAAAGTACTAGTGAATTGCTCAACATTTTAGATAGAACTGTATAACTTCTTTAACACTGAATTAGCAGCATGTTGCAGAAAAAAAAAAAAGTAGAAATATTTAAGTTTGATTATCCAAATGATCACATATGCAACATTTTCTTGACATTTTATTTGCTTTTGCGTCTGTTTTGTTTGCTGTCCCTGATTTGATGGCAATTGATAACATTAAGGTGAAATAACTTTAATAATTTAGGAGATTGGCCTGCATCGATGATCTCAGGGAAAATCTTAGCAAGAATGTCATCTTTACAATAGACGAATGAATAAGGGATATTAATCAGACATATAGAAACTGTCTCTTGGTGTCATCTAGTGGTTGCATTTCATCACTGCATAAAATGAATACCTTATTGGTTTTCTCAGTAAAGATTGTTTTATTACATTTGTTTCTGACTGACTGGAGTAAAAGAAGCTGCCATTTTTAACAGACAAGAGAAGGTTAGTAGCAATCAAGTCTTTCTGAGCTCTTCACACTGGCCCTTTGCTGTGCCTTCTTATAAGGTCAAGACACATCCGTGGAAAGCTCAGTTATCGTACACTAGTGTGAAGGTGCTGTCTGCTGCCCCATTTAGGCTGCATGACTGAGTGACTGGGTGTTGTTAAGGGACATCCACAGCCAATACACAAGGTATTTTCTCTTAGCTGGCTGAACAGCACTCAGGGGATTCTGACAGATTGAGCTGACATGCTAACAATCTGATTGCAGATGGCAATGGAATGAGCCTTGAAGTGAGAGAGAAGAGTCCCCTGACCCTCCTGTCATCCACTCTCTCAATCTCTATCCTAGGATGGGAAGGCTGCACAACTATCACAGGGAAAGGTGACATAGTGAAAATAACTTATCCACAAATGTGCTGAAATGTCATTTCTAATGTTATAGTTCCTTTAAGACGAACTATAATTTCTAATATAACTTTTCAGTTTTGAAAGGAAAGGGCACCCGGGCTGGGTTGACAGAAATAAATTACCCAGATAATTAAGGCTAACTACTCCACTTCCTCCTACTCCCTGGCCCACGCACAGACAATAATAGGGCTCAATTATTTATAATTCAGGAATATTTTTTCTTTAAAAAAAAAAGATTTTCTGTAAAACTAGTATTTGAATGGCTCAAATTATTATCATTAAGGAAGCAAATTATTAACAAATTATAATCAGGAATTTACGAATTCTAAGTTATTATAGTTTCTGTTTTTATGTTAAATGCATAAAAGATAAGACTTAAATGGAAAAAATGAAATCATCAGTATGGTTCTTCATGTTTATTTTTTTCATGATGACCTGAAATTTTAGGCAAATAGTGAGACTTCCTGGTTTGTTTGTTTTTTGATGATTCGTGAATTTATCACTGTTAGTTAAGACATTCTCCTTATATTTATAGGCACAAAACATAACCACAACCACCACTTTATATTACTATATGAGCAATTTTTGTTGTTGT
Source organism: Chrysochloris asiatica (assembly GCF_000296735.1). Lineage (NCBI taxonomy): Eukaryota > Metazoa > Chordata > Mammalia > Afrosoricida > Chrysochloridae > Chrysochloris > Chrysochloris asiatica. The sequence goes on along the minus strand of NW_006408600.1, from coordinate 5,372,374 downwards.
TGGATTTGCCATTCATTTTTATTTGTGATTACTTTTTAATGTTTGTTGTTGTTAAGTGCTGTGAGTTGGTCCTGACTCATTGCAAATCAGTGTAGGGTTTCCAAGGAGCAACTAGTGGATTTGAACTGCCAAGCTTATGGTTCATAGTCTAGTGCTGATCCTACCAGGAGTCCAAGTCTTTAATTTATTGATGTCTTATTCATAGATAGATATAGTGTGGTGATGGTAAACACATATAAGGAGTTCTGGTAGCTTAGTGGTTATGAATTTGGCCGTGAACTGCAAGTCAGCAGTTCGAAACTACTAGCTGCTCCACAGGAGAAAGATGAACTTTCTGCTTCCGTTAAGATTTACAGCCTCAGAAACCCTGTACAGGGTCTCTATGAGTCAGAACCAACTCCATGACACATAACCAACCAATATATACAAATATATATATATATAGATGTAGATATAGAGTCCTGGTGTGACGCTGTCGACTAATGCGTCAGTGGTTCAAGCTTACCAACTGCTCCTTGAAAACCCTATGCAGGGTTGCTATGGGTCAGAATTAACTCAGTGGCACTTAACAACAAATATAT
>NW_006408600.1:5369086-5370995 GCF_000296735.1 Chrysochloris asiatica | reverse complement strand
TGCAAAATTATAAAATGCTTCATTAAACAATAGTATCAAAATGTGAAGCTATTAGCTAGATCTATACACTTCTGTAGGCACTGTTTTCATCTTTTATAATCCTTCCTAAAGAACTCTGTGCTTTTTGACCTACATGTTAAAATGGCAGTTTTCACATCCTAGAGGGACTCAAATTGTGTTCATTTGGAATGTAATTTGAGTTTGGAGAACAAAAAGGTTAAAGTGCAAAACCAGGTCTGTAGGGTGAATGGGGTAATATTTCCCAATAAATTCTCCTAGGACAGACCTTACTCCCCTTGAAGGATGAGCAGGTGCATTGTCATGATGGGGAAAAAAAAAAAAATTTCTTGGGACAGATTTCCAGTGCAATTTTTCAATTTTCTCAAAACTTCCTAATAAACCCCTGTGATCATCTGTATCCTTAAGGGAAAATCTATCAAAATTACTCTTTTGGAATAAAAAAAAAAAGAAACCCAAACTGTCACCATCACAACAACAAATAACCTTCTGAGATTACCTCTGTTTTTTTTTTAATTTAACTAACCCAGTAGATTTATCCAGAATGCACTGCTTTGATTGAACACTTTGATGGACCCAATGTGATTAAGAGAAGTGTATTATCAAGAAATCTTGTCTGTAACCATTCACTGATCACAAAGACATGTCTCTATATTTTTTTCTTGTAATAAACCTACACATATATGAACTGGGACTCTAGTTGCAATACTTTTTGACTTACTCTTGTATAGATGTATGTAAGATTAATGTGTGTGTATATACACACAAGTACATATATATTGGGTATCTGTGTGTATGCATAAATGCATATTCAACAACAGAACTCTAAGTTCATACAAACCATCTAAAATTTACAGGATAAATTAGTGCTCTGTATATCCCCTCAATGCTATGCTGTATATCCCCTCAAAGCTTTGGGTGCTAGTGCTATAGCATGCCAAAAGAACCAATAGATCTGTTCTGGAACAAGTGCAGCCCAAGTGCTCCTTGGTGGCCAAGATGGCCTAACTTCGTCTCACATACTTCAGACATATTGTCAGGAGGGACCAGTCACTGGAGAAGGATATCATGTTTGGTAAGGTGGAGGGCCAAAGAAAAAGAGGAAGACCATCAATGAGATGGATTGGCCAGGTGGCAACATCGATGGACTCAAGCGTGGCAACAGTCGTGAGGTTGGCCCAGGATCGGGCAGTGCTTCGTTCTGCTGTGCATAAGGTTGCTATGGGTCGGTACCGACTCGATGGCACCTAACAACAACAACAATAATGATAAGTCTAAAGTATGAGAGACAAATTCTGGTAATCATAGAGTATTTTGCTTCTATGGAGCATTCTTATTGAACTTGTTGCAGTCCATGGTACTTTAATATTCTTCTCCAACCCCATAACTCAAATCCATCAACTATTCTTTATTCATTGCCCAACTTTCACATACGTATGAGGCTATTGAAAACATTATGGCTTGAGTCAGTCATACTTTAGTGCTCAAACTGACATCTTTGCTCTTCAACACTTCGAAGAGTTCTTGTACAGCAAATTTGCCTAATGAAACACATCATTTAATTTATTGAATGCTGCTTCCATAAGTGTTGATGGTGGATGAAAGTAAAATGAAGTGTTTAACAACTTCAATCTTGCCTCTATTTATTGTAATGTCATTTATTTGTCCAGAATTAAGAATTTTTTTTTTTTTTTTTACATTGAGGTGCAACACATACAAAAAGTTGAGGTCTTTGATCTTCATCAATAATTATTTTAAGTTCTCTTCACTTTCAGTAAGCAAGGTTGTATCATCTGCATATAATAGGTTGTTAATGAGTCTTACTCCAATCCTGATGACACATTTCTCTTCATGTAATCCAACTTTTCAGATTATTTGCTCAGAATGCAAA
>NW_006408600.1:5366768-5367905 GCF_000296735.1 Chrysochloris asiatica | reverse complement strand
AAAAAAAAAAAAAAAAAAGAGGTAATAGAGGTAAATACTGTTAGCTGACAGTACATAAAGGGGATTTAATCATTGCAATGATTTACTGTATGTAAAACTGCTGAGCTTCCCTGTAAACCTTCACTACTCAATTCACAATAAAAGCTATTAAAAAAAAAAAAAAAGTATGGAATTTCTCTACAAACTTTTGGAAGTCCCCTTATGTATGAACCTAAATGACTTTTAGTGTTAGCTCTCATATCTATCAATGACTGGGATCTTTGAAATGGACCTATTTTTAATTGGACATTCATACAAAGAAAGAAAGTACAAATAAAGATAACTTTACAGAATTCAATAATCTGAACCATGTAATTAAAATTACACTTTTATGTTGAAAAATAAAGTCATAAATGCACCTTGGGGGATGGAACAAACAGAATAATTATAGGCTTTTCATGATAATTCCAAGCATACAAAAGTCAGTATCATGAAATTAGTTGAACAAATGGTGAAAAGGCTTAAGGAAATAATTGTCCCAATATCTATTCAATATATAAATGGTAATTTTCCCTTTTTTTTAAAAAACAAAATTAGAGACCAAGCTCATATAAACATAAAAATTCCTTGTTTCCAGCTTTTGCACTGCAATCACCAGTAATTTATCAATGAACCTTGATTGCAGGTTTGATAAGTTTTAACCTGAAAAAGTTAATAGAGTTCTTCAATTTCTTCATCATTTACTTTGGTAATTGGTGCATAATTTGAATAATAGTTATATAAACTGGCCTCCCATGTGTTATTGTTGTTATTAGGTCCCATTGAGTCAGTACCAACTCATAGTGATGCTACACACAACAAAACACACAGTGCCTGGTCCTGGATCAATCTCACAATTGTAGCAACACTTGAGTTCATTGATCCTGTTACTTTGCCAACCTACCACATTGGGGGTATTTTTCTTACTATCTGACCCTCCACCTTACCAAACATGATATCTTCTCCAATGACTGGACCCTCCTGACAATGTGTCCAAAATATGAGCGATGAAGTTTGACCATCCAGAATGCCAAGGAGAAGTTTGGCTGCACTTCTTCCAACACAGATCTGTTGGTTCTTTTGGCAGATCATGGCATTTTCAATATTCTCCTCCAACAC
>NW_006408600.1:5364527-5365764 GCF_000296735.1 Chrysochloris asiatica | reverse complement strand
GTTTAACATTAACCATTTATTTTGGGTACAGTGACTGTGTGTGTTCTTTCCATCTTCTCTTGATGCTTTCTGCATCATTCAATAATTTGCTCAGAGAATCTTTCAATAACAAAAGTTTAGGCTTGAATTCAGTTCCCCAGCATGAGAAATGCTGAACGTGTTCTTCTTTTTTGGTTTTCTGATTCCAGATCTTCGCACATTTTGTTGTAATGATTGTTTTTATCTTCTTGAGCTGATCTTTGAAATTTTCTGTTCACCTCTTATACCTTCTCATTTCTTCCATTTGCTTTAGCAACTTTACACTGGAAAGCAAGTTTCAGTGTCTCTTCTGACATCCATTTTGACCTTTTCCTTCTTTCTTGTCTTCTTAATGACCTTATGCTTTCTTCCTGTATGATGTTGTTGATGTCATCCCATAACACTTCTGCTCTTCGGTCTTTAGTGCTTAATGTATCAAATCTGTTCTTCAGCTGATCCCTAAATTTAGGTGGGATATATTCAAGGACATATTTTGACTCTCGTGGACTTGTTTTCATTTTCTTCTGGTTCAGTTTGAATTTGCATATGAGTAATTGGTGGTCTGTTCCACAGTCTGCCCTTGGCCTTGTTTTGACTGATGATATGGAGCTTTTCCATCATCTCTTCCCGCAGATGTAGTCAACTTTATTTCTATGCATTCCATCTGGTGAGGTCTAGTGAGACCCATCTATACAAGATGAAAACTATTCAGTGGTGACTCTATCTTCCCCTGCACACTCTTAAATTAAATGCCTTCTTAAAACCTCATGAGCCAGTCTTCATGCTTTTATTGCCCCCTCCTTTTAGGTTGTCAATGTCTAAGGTGCTCATCCCTATCTACCCTGTATACAGAGGGACTAGGATTGATACTTGATGTGAAAACTTCTTCCCTCTCTGTTGGTATTTTGCGCTAATACCTCCAAGATTATAGCTCAAGATCATCAAACTGTAGCAATTTGTCCTCACATCCTTTATAATTTTTTTTTTTTTAAACTTCCTCTAGTCGAGTGCTGGAGTCAGAAAACCAAAAAAGAATTTCACACTCAGCATTTCTCAAGCTGTGGGGAGCTAAAGAAAAATTTCAAGCCTTGATTTTCATTTTGAAGGACTCTCTGGGCAAATTATTAATGATGCAGAATGCATCAAATGAATATGGAAGGAATACACAGAGTCATTGTACCAAAAGGAAATGGTTGATGTTCAACCATTTCAGGAGGTA
>NW_006408600.1:5351880-5353036 GCF_000296735.1 Chrysochloris asiatica | reverse complement strand
CTTATCCTACATAGCCACCACATTCCTTCTGGTTGGCCATGGTATATTCAATATTATTCACCAACACCATAATTGAAATGCATCAGTTCATTTTTAGTCTTCCTTATTCAGTATCCAGCTTCTGCATACATATACATATGACGGTTGAAAATACCATGTATTGAATATGTTGAAAATACTGTGATAATATTGTTGTTAAGTGCCGTTGAATCAGTCCCAACTCATAGTGACCTTATATAGGTTTCCAAGGAGCAACTGGTGGCTCTGAATCACTGATCTTATGGTTAGCAGTCCAATGCTAATCCTACAGTACAATACCAGGACACAAAAAAAGTAATCAGGTGAAAAAGCATGACACATATACTTAATTGATTAATTATTAATAGTGTTTAATAATCAGAAAAAGCTGTAGTTTCCATCTCCTTCATTCTTATGAATGTCTTTGAATATTTCATAAGATACTTCTCTAATCATTCAGGATAACAATTTTAATGAGTATTACAGCCAAAATATTAAGTGTTTAAATCACAATGAATATATATTTAGTGTTGAGAAAGAAACAAAGAAAAAATAATGCTATTCAAGTATTACATGTATTTTGATATTGTACTAAAAGTTCATTTTAGTCAGGTAAAGCTATTTGATGCAAATTTAGAGGAAATTTACAGTCCATTTTCTAAAATCTGTTACTGTCTTACTGATTCAACTTGAAGGGACCGTGCTATGATCCTATGTTTTTGTTTTTAAGTACTGTGGAGTCAGTTCTGGTTCATAGTGACCCTGCACAGGGTTTCCAAGACTGTAAATCTTTATGGGAGCAGAAAGTCTCATCTTTCTTCTGCAGAACAGCTGGTAGTTTTGAACTTCTGGCCTTGAGGCTTGCAGCCCGATTTGTAACCACTATGATCATATAGGACAAAGAAAAACATTTTCATATGGTTTACAAGTGTAATTTTCAAGGAAGGAGCCCTAATGCTAACTGAATGGTGGTGGTTCAAACCCAGCATCAGGTCTGTGGGAGTTAATGCTAACTGAATGGTGGTGGTTCAAACCCAGCATCAGGTCTTTGGGAGAAAGATGAAGCAGTCTTCTTACATAAAAATTAGACTTTGAACTCCTACATGGCATATCTACTCTGTTCTATCAGGTTGCTATG
>NW_006408600.1:5348384-5350840 GCF_000296735.1 Chrysochloris asiatica | reverse complement strand
TGTAACATCACATATAATAGTACAATATCAAAATGAGGAAATTGACCATATTGTTAACTAGACTTATTTAAATTATAGTTGTTTATTAGATGCATTCATATGTGTGTAGTTTATGAAATTTTAGGAATCTGTGTATAGATTCCTATAACCATCACAATCAAAATATAAATCTGGTACATCTCGGACAAAGGCACACCAATACTCATGCCTACTCCAAGATCCTGGAATCCACTAAGTTGTTCTCCATCTATAACTTTGTTATTCAGAGGACATCATGAAAATGGAATCATGTTGTTAAATGCCGTCAAGTCGGTTCTGACCCATAGCAACCCACTATAGGATTTCCAAGAAGCAGCTGGTGTACTTGAACCACCAAACTTGCAGTTCAATTCCATTTCACAGACAAGCACATTTGCTAACAAAGCCACACCAGTACTCCAAATTAAATCATACAGAATGTAATATTTTTAATTTTTTTTTTCCCACAGGATAATGTTGCTGTTGTTAGATCCATACCTAACAACAACACACGTGGCAATTTAAATTGCCCCATAGGGTTTCCTTGGCTGTATTTTTTTTTTTTTTTAGTAGAAGCCAATTGCCAGGTCTTTCTCCTTTGTAGTAACTGGGTAATTTAGAATGCTTAAGCTTTCTATTAGCAGAACAATTAATTATTGTGGCACCAGGGCTTAGGCCAAGTTTAATTGGTATGTGAAAACATACTTTATTGTTTTATTTTAATTAATACCACCACTTCTCTTTCTCTTATATCTTGTTTTTATTATTTATTTTCATGGTGTTGGCGAGTATAACTGAAAGGACATTCATAAAAACTCTCACCACTTTTGCCCATTCTTGGCCTACAGCTGGCCTGGCCTTGACTCTACCACTGGATCTCTCAACCCTTTTAACACTGAAAATCTAATGAAGTTTGTGCATAGAGGATGCAGGAGACATACAATGAGTCTTCAAAAAGCTCATGGAAAAAGTCTCATTATCCTTTCATTCCAATTTTCCATAAACTTTTAAAATATCCCCTCATATTTAAACTATCCTGAAGGCTCAAATCTCTTTACAATTCTGTGGAAAACTGATGATCCTTATATAAAGCTGTAAAACTTAAACCATCTATGAAATTGAAAATAATATACAAGACCAACTGAACTTTATTAAGTAATGCTTTATAGTCAATGTCTAGTTCAAATCTTATAGTCACTCTACCCATTTTTTTCTGAAGGCATAGGAAAAAATAATATTAAAATCCTTAAATAGTCCAGAGTGTAGATTTAAAGAAAGGTGCATTGAGCAATACAGCCTGCATAACAAAACAAGTTATTGAACTATCAATAGCATTATGTTGTTGTTAAGTGCCGTCAAGTGGATTCTGACTCATAGTGACCTTGTATAGGGTTTCTGAGGAGCAGCTGGTGAGTTTGAACCACCGACCTTGTAGTTCAAATGGCTTTGCATTCTGGTACATTAACCCACAGCACTACACCAGGAGTCCATCAATATCATTATCATTGTATTTCAGATAAAATGTATCAATATAATTTAAATTGCCAGGTGATACTACCTAAAAAGTTACACTTGTGGTAAAAGCCTCCATATTCTATCTCTAGCTACAGTGGTGAATCAGGTGTTAAACTTTCTGACCAGCATTCACCTAATTCCAGTTTTAATCCAATTCAACATATACAACATACTCTCTATCTCTGAACCTGGAAAAATCTAGGATACAAGTCATCTGATGTACAAAGGTGAAACTGGTATAAAGTAGACATTCTCATTCCAAAAGGAAGAAATTAGAGAGAAAGACAGAGTCACCAGTACCCAACACATCTAAAATCCTGCAGGGTAAATTTTATTATAACTCATGGGTTACAAATCATTCCCTGTTCTGTAAAACAATCAACGCATGAGGTATAACCTTCAAACCCTGAAAAGGGGCCGTGTCATTTAGCCTTTGGACAGTGGGACCCTTTACAGTTACTGTTGACTTTATCTCATTTTTAGGCAGCACTTTGTTCCTGACCATTGTGTTGAGATTCTGCTCCCATTAACCTTGTGGTCCTATTTTATTAGTCCACTGGTATTCCAGCCAAATCCTCTACAACCAAGAATTTAATTTTTTCACATATCTGGAAGCTAGATGTGTGAATTCAGGGTATTACTTCTCTGCTTCTAATTTGTTGTTGCTGTTGTTAGGTGCCATCAGTACCAACCCATAGTGACTGTATGCACAGCAGAATGAAACACTGCCCAATCCTGGGCCAACCTCACTACTGTCGCCACACTTGAGTCCATCAATGCTGCCAGTTGGCCAATCCATCAAGTTGGTGGTCTTCCTCTTTTTTTCTGACCCTCCATCTTACCAAGCATGATATCCTTCACCAGCGACTGGTCTGAAGTATGAGAGATGAAGTTTGGCCATCTTGGCCTCTAAGGAGCACTCT
>NW_006408600.1:5347090-5347954 GCF_000296735.1 Chrysochloris asiatica | reverse complement strand
TAAGATATAATCCTGCTTCTAATAGCTACTGGTAATCCTGGGAATGCCTGGATTTATACATGAATTTACCTCTGCTGTTACATGGTATTTCCCCCGTGTGTGTATGTTTCTGCATGTCTATTTCCTCTACACTTAAATGGCCTATCATAACAAAAGAAAACACTACATTGGAACATGGTCACTTTTAAAGATACAAGAGTTATGAAATGGGGTGAGGGGCTGCAAAGGCACAAAGTGACTGGCTTAAAAGCTTTTAAGAGAAAGTCTAGTTTCAGAGGATATGGGGGAAGGTAGAATCTTCACTGAGTGGTTTCTATCCTGTCTAGATTGGACTGGTGAAAGGAGATGAAGATAAAATCTTATGGTTCAATAGTGAATAATTTCTATCAGGATTCATTGTGAGAGTTGTAAATGTAAAGGTAGATGTTTTATAACAAAAGGAGGGGAGTGGTTGATCATGTAGTCCAGGAGTGGAGGCCCCTGTGACTGTCAGAGGAGAAGAGCGGAATGAGGGACCCTATCCAGAGAAGCATTGATGCCAGAGATGGAGGCAGAGAAGATGATGTGGAGAGATGGAGCAGCTGGGGACAAGAAAGCTGTGTGCCGACAGCTGGGGGGCACAGGCTTGCTAGATGTAACCTTTGGTTGTTTGAATGCTTATATATTCCTGAGTACTTCTGTTTATATATAAAAAAATAAACAAAAAAACAACAACAACAAAACCAGAAGAAATGGAAGCAAGTGCTGTTGAATAATGATGCATGGAGGGGACTGTAATCATTGCAAAGAGATGAAATACTATAAGATAAAGCTGATGTTCTCCCACGTAAACAATCACTCAATTTACAATAATAATAAAAAAAA
>NW_006408600.1:5344993-5346205 GCF_000296735.1 Chrysochloris asiatica | reverse complement strand
CATAGAGACCTTATACACAGCAGAATGAAACACTGCCCAATCCTGGGCCAACCTCACTACTGTTGCCATGCTTGAGTCCATCGATGCTGCAACTTGGCCAATCCATCTCATTGGGGGTCTTCCTATTTTTCTCTGACCTCCCATTTTACCAAACATGATGTCCTTCTCCAATGATTGGTACCTCCTGACAATATGTCCGAAGTATGAGAGACAAAGTTTGGCCATCTGGGCCTCCAAGGAGCACTTGGCTGCACTTCTTCCAAAACAGATCTATTGGTTCCTTTGGCAGCCCATGGCACTTGCAATATTCTCCTCCAACACCATAACTCAAAAGCATCAATTCTTCTATGATCTTCCCTATTCATTTTCAGCTTTCACATGCACATAAGGGTATTGAAAATACCATGGCTTTGATCAAGCACACCTTAGTTCTCAAGCTGACAGCTTTGTTCTTCAACACGTTAAAATATCTCATGCAGTAGATTTGCCTAATACATCGTTTGATTTCTTGACTGCTGCTTTCCGTGAGTGTTGATAGTTGATCCAAGAAGAATGAAGTCCTTGACAACTTCAATCTTTTCTCCATTGATAAGAATGATGTGAATTGGTCCAGTGGTGAGGATGTTTGTTTTTTTGACATTGAGATGTAATCCATACTGAAGACTGTGCTCTTTGATTTTCATCAGTAAATATTTTAAGTCCCTTTCACTTTCAGCAAGCAACGTTGTATCATCTGCATATTGCAGGTTGTTAATGAGTTGTCCTCCAATCCTGATGCCACATTTTTCTTCATAGAACTCAGCTTCTCGGATTATTTGCTCAGCATACAGGTTAAATAAGCATGGCGAAAGAATACAACCTTGTCGCATACCTTCTTAATTTTAAACCATTCAGTGTTCACATGTTCTGTTCAAACAACTGCCTCTTAGTCCAGGTACAGATTCCTCATGAGCACAATTGTTTCCGAATACTCATACATCACAGTTTTGTCCATAGCTTGTAATGATCCACACAATCGAAAGCCTTTGTGTAGTCAATAAAGCATAGGTAAACATCTTTCTGGTATTCTTTGCATTCAGCCAAGATCCATCGGACATCAGCAATGAGATACCTCATTCCATGGCCTCTTCTGTATCCAGCTTGAACCTCTGGAAGTTCTCTGTCAATGTATGCTTGCAGCCATTTCTCTATTACCTTTAGTTAAACTTTACT
>NW_006408600.1:5343202-5344472 GCF_000296735.1 Chrysochloris asiatica | reverse complement strand
AGCTTTAATTACAACGAAAAATGTAACATTTAATAGTTTTCAGCTAAAGCCCTTTAGTGAGAGCTTTCAACTGTAATTTCAAGGTAAGCAAGGCAACTCTGTGAATTATTATTAACTAGAACTATTATACATGTAGCATTATCATTCCAATCTGGGAGAAGCATACTGAAAACATGGGAAAGCTAACAAGATGTACTGAAAAGTAATATAAGTAGCAGAACATAACTGCACAGGGATGACAAACTTTGTAAAAAGAGTAAATTACTCACTAAGATACAAAAACCTTGCAAAGTAAAAATAACTATCTCTAGCTCTCAGGTCTCTCCTTATATTAAATGTAAGTTTTTCCTCTGTATCTAATTACTGATTTTTGTCCTGCAGAGAAACATCATCTAACTACTTGGGAGTTTGTGCTTCTGTTAATTAATACTTGTTCGGATACACGTTTCTTTGTACCCACATCCTCCAGGATTAAAAATAAATAAGCTCTAAAGGAGTATGATAAGTCCCACCTTTTGATTGACTTTAAACATGATCTCAAGTGCATCATCTCAGGACTAAATGGTTTCATTTCTTGTAAAAAGTAAGATGAAAAATAAACCAGCTGAGAAGACAATTCAGGCTCAAAACATACCATTCGTTACCTACTTGGGCCTCAGTTATCCGGATAAAATTGTGATCGTAAAATAGGAAATAAGAAACTAAAACACATGCTAAATGTTGGTGAGACTAAGACTTTCAATTCCTGATTCTGGTTGGGCAGATGAATACCATCTGTATATGGAAGCTAGTTACCAGGAAACACAGAGCTTTACTTAGTGAAGTCCTCAGCTTTTCATGAAAAGTCCAAAGCTATGTCTAAATTCTCCAGATCAGCTGGTCTCTAGATGGTTTGGGAAGAATGTGAGAGAATTACTCAGATTCATATTTAGAGTTCAAAGATAGTTGGGAAATAGATGGATGCTGAGAAATTTCTGAGTCTAATCAGAGCAGACCTAAGTAACCTGGTTAGAACTAACTCAGCAAATTTATTTCTTAGGACCAGATCAGAACAGTGTGGGTCTCTAATGAGCAAAATAAATGAAACAACATCAAACCAATGCATTGTTTGATTTTCCAAGTAGCATCACCTTAGAAAAATTAGCAAGAACACAAGTTTAGACTTAACCAGTTAGCAGTAACATTTCAAAATAATTCCATAACACAAACACAAATGTTTAACACCTAACATATCATTCAATGGCCACCAAAATGTAATTTCTTGTTTTAA
>NW_006408600.1:5337280-5342850 GCF_000296735.1 Chrysochloris asiatica | reverse complement strand
GTAGTTTTTACACAGTCTCACCCAATATTTTAAAGTGTAGTTAACATGTTGTTCAGACTTTTCATATTGTTACATATCCTTTTTAATTTTTTTTGGTAGAACATAGTCATATTCAGTTATCTTTTGTATATTTATGATGACCTGGCCTACTCTCTCTCTCAGCTACCCACAAGAACAACAAAAAAGAAAATTAGAAAGACAAGAAATAATCAGGTTAATTCCTAAGAGGGAAATCTTTATCATTTTAAAGGATGGAGATGCAGAAGTCAGTTTTTTACACCTATTTTCCATGCTACAAAATTAACTTTCTGAGACAAATGCTAAATATTTTCTAAAACCTTTCAAGAAGCTCCAGTGGATTTCTGGATTTGTTCCTTTAAAATCAGAATACTCTGCCTTTGCTCAGGAGGTAACATAGCAATCTGATCAAGAACCTGCATGATCAAAGCTGCTTTTTCTTGATTCTGTGGAGTTACTTGGCTCTGCCCAGGACTGAAACTGCTAGGTTGGCCTCCACCTTGCTTGCCAGCTCCTGACATCCCTCCTCCTTGCATGCCTCCACCTTGTATTCCAGCACCCTGCATGCCTCCTCCTTGCATTCCAGCCCCCTGCATGCCTCCATCTTGTATTCCAGCTCCCTGCATGCCTCCTCCTTGCATTCCAGCCCCTTGCATGCCTCCTCCTTATATTCCTGCCCCCTGCATTCCTCCTCCTTGCATTCCAGTACCATGCATGCCTCTCCTCCTTGTACTTCAGCTCCCTGCATGCCTCCTCCTTGTATTCCTGCCCTCTGCATGCCTCCTTGCATTCCAGCCCCCTGCATGCCTCCACCATGTATTCCTGCTCCCTGCATGCCAGCTCCAGGATTCCCTACCCCTGGAATGCTTGGAACTGGTCTGGGTCCCTGAGGTCCAGCTGCCCCCATATTAATTGAACCAGGGCCCTGTAGTCCACTGGGGCCTAGAACTGGGGCCAGGGCCCCTTATCTCCACTCCTCTTGCATCCATGCCTCTAGGCGCCATCCTTCAGGTTTCCATTGCACAGGTCACCATTCCTCTTCTTTCCATTCCTCTTGCTTCTAAGCCCTCAGTTTCCATGCCTAGAGTCTCCATCCTAGAGAATCTCTACTACTTCTGACATCCATGGGTAGATCCGTTTGGTCCATCATGGGTCATCTGGGCTCTCCAATTAGCATTCTGGGGTCTGCTATTGGGCCAGACCTCATCGCATGTGAAGAGGGCTCACGGCTGTCATGACCAGAGGAAGCATGGTACATGGGAGGACCCTGATGTGGTGGGCCGAGATAACCTCTGAGCTCTACTTCTCCAGTGACTGAAAGCAAAGTCCCTCCATGTAGGTCATTTGGAGCATCTCCTAATAGTCCTCGAGGAGGTAAGCCAGCAGCAGTCATGAGTCCACGAGATATAGGAGCTCTGCGATCTGCCATTTTCACTTGTCCCCGCTCTAAAGGCATTGGGCCAACTCCTGGCATTCCAACTTGAGGCTGCATTCCTCCTCCAGGAGTTAAGGAACCAGGACCAGGTCCAGCAATAGGAGCTGGGATTGGCCCTGGAGCTGGAATTCCATCCTGGATAGGAGTCTGCATTAGAGGAGGGATGTCTTTCACAGATCTTCTAGCCAAATGCTGTGGCTGAGGGGCCCAGAGGATTCTGCTGATTCAGCAGGACATTAGGTCCAGGACAGAGCCCAGGGCCAGGTCCAGTGCCAGAGACAGGGCCAGACACGGGACCGCAGACGGGGCCAGAGATTGGGCCAGAGACAGCCTGAGATTTGCCAGGGATACGCGGCGTGACGTGTATCTTGCGTTGTAGAATTTTCAGGGCAATCTCTGGATTCATGATTCTCATCACTACTTGTGCTTGTAACAGCGCATACGCCAACTGTGGATTTTGCAGTAACATATTTCGAGCTTCCTGGTAACCTTTTTCGACACAGAGCTTCATTTGCTTCATCAACTCAAACATCTGCTCTGGAGGGAGGCTCTGGTTATTGATTCAGGGGCATCTTCCGGATCAATGGGGTCCCCATAGGGTGAGTCAATGAAGGGCGCTGCAGGCCCCAGGCTCTTGAGATCCTCCTTATTGTTTTCCCTGGCATCATGGTCCACCCGAAGCTCACTCCCACTGAACTCCCGCCCATTCAGGTTCCGCATGGCACCTAGCGCTGTTTCCTTGTCTTAATACTCACAGAAGCCATAACCTTTGGGTTTCCCATCTCTCTATCGTATACCAGCCGGGAGCTGACAACAGACCCAACCTCAGAGAAAATGTCCTTTAACTGATCCTCAGTTGCCTCATACAGAATGTTCCCCAGGAACACGGAACGCAGTGATGGATTCATTGCCGGGTCTCTCACCGCTAAGCTCCACATGATTCAGGTTGCGCACACAGGATAGCGGCTTCTTCTACGAGTCGTCTCCTTTCATCTTCTCTCGGTGCTTTCTGCATCATTCAATAATTTGTCCAAAGAATCTTTCAATAACGAAAGTCGAGGCTTGAGTTTTTTATTTAGTTCCCCTAGCTTGAGAAATGCTGACCGTGTTCTTCCTTTTTGGTTTTCTGATTCCAAATCTTTGCATATTTTGTTGTAATATTTGGCTTTATCTTCTTGAGCTGATCTTTGAAATTTTCTGTTCAGCTCTTGTACCTCCTCATTTCTTCTATTTGCTTTAGCGTCTCTACACTGGACAGCAAGTTTCAGTGTCTCTTCTAACATCCATTTTGATCTTTTCCTTCTTTCTTGTCTTCTCAATGACTTTTTTGCTTTCTTCCTTCATGATGTTCTTGATGTCCTCCCACAACTCTTCTGGTCTTCGGTCTTTAGTGTTAAAGGTATCAAATCTGTTCTTCAGAGGTCTCTAAATTCAGTTGGTATATATTCAAGGTCATATTTTGGCTCTCATGGACTTGTTTTCATTTTCTTCAGCTTCAGTTTGAATTTGCATATGAGTAATTGATGGTCTATTCCACAGTCTGTGCCTGGCCTTGTTTTCACTGATGATATGGAGCTTTTCCATTGTCTCTTTCTGCAGATGTAGTCAATTTGATTTCTATGTATTCCATCTGGTGAGGTCCGTGTGTGTGTGTGTGTGTGTGTGTGTGTGTGTGTGTATATATATATATCTATATATAGAGAGATATATATAGAGATATACAAGCTCTAGGATTAAAAGAAGCCACCTCAGAAGCATAAAGAGAGGATTTCAAGACCATCAAGGAAGAAGAGCCACAAGCTAACCATGAGATCTCCGCATGGAGAAATAATTGCCGAAGAGGTGGCAGCAGAGGCAGTGTCTCAGAAAGAAGGAGTAGTGGATTTCTCGACCAATGCAGTGACTGAGGTTGAGTGCCTTTGGGTAGGAGACTGGCTTGAAAAATGAGGTGTCCTTTGAAAATTTCTTGACAGGCTAAAGGAGCAGTTGGGTAGAAGTCAAGGGGCTGTGTAGCTGAGAGGTTGAGGATGAGAGAGAGAGAGATGTGCCTGCGGTACAGCTGAGAAAAGTTGCTCCTGACCAGAAAGTTGCCATAGCCTGAGCTGTTTCTTATCCTTAATTATATTTTGTTAGCTTCCATAATAGACCTCATAATCATGAGTAATATCTGTGATTTTTGTCTGACCACTACAGCAGATTATTAAACTCAATAGAACAGTAGAGTGTCTTGGAAGGGTAAATAAGATAAAGAATATTGGAAAATGGAGGCATGTCTGACCTCTGTTTCATAGGAATTAGCCTTGAGCTGATCTTATATTTGATTCTCCTTCCCCTTTATGAAGCTGGAGGAATTCCAACATGGTACCGATACCATTTTTGCAAAAAATAACTTGTTTTTGTATTTATTGCAATAGCTTTGGATTTGCCTTCAAGTTTTAAATATAGCAACACTGTTTTCAAAATACTACTTTAGGAAATGATTACTTTTGAAAGGGAAAATGAAATACCACATAGCATAAGAAGAATATATGTATTTTAGTTAGGTTGGTAACTAAACTATGACTATATAAATCAAAATTAATTATAGTATAACTGTAAAACTAATTAATGCTGTAAAATTAAAAAAAATTAAGATATAACACAGCATTTAAAAATCTGACACTTTAAATAACCCAATTTAAAAATGAGCATAAGACTTGAGCAGACACTTCACAAAGGAAGAGATCCTGGCAGCCAAAAAACATATGAAGAATTGTTTACAATCACTAACCTTTAGAGAGTTGCAAATCAAAACAAGAATGAGCTATCATCTTACAACAATAATAACAGTGAATTTCAAAAAAGTAGAGGACAATAAATGCTGGCAAGGATGTGGAGAGACTGGGATCCTCCTACATTGCTGGTGGGATTGCAAAATGGTCCAACCACTCTGGAAAACAGTATGGCACTTCCTCAGAAAATTGTAAATAGAAATCCTCATGATCCAGCAGTCCCTTTGCTTGGTATTTATCCACAAGAAATATGAGCCATAAAATGAGTAGATATACACAAACCAATGGTCATACCAACACTATTGACAATAGCTAAAAGATGGAAACAGCCTAAGTGCCCATCAATGGAAGAATAGATAAACAAACTTTTATACATACACACAAAGGCATATTATGCTACCTTGAAGAATAGCAAGTAAGCTGTAAGCCACCGCAAAATATGGATGAACCTTGAGGACATTATTCTGAGTGAAATTAGTCAGTCACAAAAGAATAAACACTACAGAGGATCAGGATTGTAAAAGCTTAAGAAAAAAAATACTAAAAATACTAAAAGTGAAAAAAAAAACATTCTTTGTTGCTTACTGGGGTGTAGGGGGAGGGGCTTAGGGAGGGAAGGGAAGGTAAAGCACAGGGTAGGGAATAGACACATAAACGTTTGGGTATTGGTGGGGGAATACGCAGAAAGGAGTAAGGGAATAGAAAAACAATGTGGATGGGAGAACAGTTAGGCAGAATTGTTAGGGCTAAGTGGGACAGAGGTAAATAGTGTTATATGATCAAACTTGGAACAACAGGGCTCTGTGATACAGGGATTAAGGCATAGTTTGAATGGGTAAAAGAGAGGAAATAATGATAAGATGCTTGACTGTCCTATATTTTGCTTTCCCTTGCCTACTATTATAACATAGACAGTTGAGGGGGAGAGAAAGAAATAGCCAGAAACATCAGTATAAAAAGCTTGTAAATCCGTATTCAGTCTATTACTGATTGTTATTGTTGTTAAGTTCTGTTGAATCAGTTCTGACCCATAGGAACCCTGTATAGGGTTTCCAAGAAGCAGCTGTTGAACTTGAATCACCGACATTGCAGTTCAAATGGTTTTGCAGTCTAGCGCATTAACCCACAGTACCACACCAGGATTGGAATACCTAAAATGGGGCTAGAACATGCTCAGTGAAAGAGGTTTCCTGTGCAGCCTTTGCATTGCATAAGACCGTAGGTGGAATCCTGATCCCCATCCAGACTCTTCTGAAGTGGGAAATTTCCACTAGAAAAGACAAGCAGACCAGCCTGGAGCTGCTAGAAGAACAGAAGATACTTCTTGAAAAAAAGACCAGCGGGAA
>NW_006408600.1:5328935-5336301 GCF_000296735.1 Chrysochloris asiatica | reverse complement strand
ACATGGGGAGATGGAGTGGCTGGGAACTCTCCCTCTCAAAGAGGGAGAGGGACTGTGTGCTGACAGTCAAGAGGCAGGCTTGCAGGATGTGCCCTTTGGTTGTCTGAATGGCTATATATTCCTGAATGCTTCGATGTACAAAAAAGAAAAAACAAAACAACACACACACACACAGAGGGAATGTAAGCAAATGATGTTGAATGTTGCTGTATTGAGGGAATTGGAATCATTCTGGTGAAATGAACTATGCTAGGATGAATGTAGAGCTGATGTTCTCCCATGTAAACTATCACTCAAATCACAATAAATACTTAAAACAAAAATCTGTCACTGAATTATAAACTATGGATAAAGTGTCAGAATCTGTCATGGAAACAATTGGGTTCCAAGGCTGTAAATCTTACAGAAGCATATTGCGACATCTTTCTTCTACACAGTGGTTGGTGGGTTTGAATCACCAACATCTTATGTAGTAGCTGAGTGCTTTAAAGATAATGCCACCAGAGCTCCTTTAAATAGTATCCAGGCAAGGGAAATTCTGAGATACTAAAAAGTAAGTAAAAAGCCTGCTGCAGTGCTGTTGGATAAGCACTGGATCACAAGATCAATTTAAACTGCAAAGTCAGCAGTCCAAACCCAACAGTCACTCCTCGGAAACCCTATACAGATAACTAGGAATCAAAACTGTCTCAATGGTATTTAACAACAAACAACAACAAGCATGAATTAATGTTGTGTTGTTAGATACCATCAAGTCAATTCTGACTCATAATGATCCTATGTACTACAGAAAGCAACACTGCCAATCCTGCACCAGCCTAATAACTGTTGATAGATTTCAATCCGTTGTTTTTGCCACTGTTTTAATCAGTCTCATTGAAGATTTTCCACTTTTTAAATGACCTTTAACTTAATCAAACATGATGTCCTTCTTTATGGACTGGTTCTTCATTACAACATGTCCAAAGGATGAGAGACAAAGTCTCACCATGCTGTCTTTTAAGGAGCATTCTAACTGCTTGGAAGTATTCCTTCCAAGACAGATTTGTTGGTTCTTCTGGAAGACCATTGTACTTTTATTTTTCTTCTCCAAAACCATAAGTCAAATGCATCAGTTCTTCTGCTATTTTCCTTATTCACTGTCCAACTTTCATATGCATATGAGATTATTGAAAATATCCTGATTTATGTCAGGTGTGTCTTAGTTTTTGAACTGATAACTTTGTCCGTGAACACTTTAAAGAGGTCTTTTGCAGCAGATTTATTTAATGAAATATGTTATTTCTTGATTGCTGCTTTCATGAGTGTTGATTACAGATCCAAGTATTTGACAACTTCAATGTTTTATCCATTTCATGATATTTGTTGGTCAGTTGTAAGAAATTTCACATTTCTCACATTGAGGTGTATCCCATACTGAAGACTGCAAGCATTGATCTTCATCAGTATTTCAAGTCCTCTTCACGTTCAGCAACCTAGATTGTACCCTTTGCATATCCTCAGGCTGTCAAATAGTCTTCCTCCAAAACCAATGGCATGTTCTTTTTCATGTAATCTAGCTTCTTTGATAATTAGTTTATCATACAGATTGAATAAGTATGGTAAAGTTATAAAACTCTGGAACACACCTTTCTTGATTTTAAACCTTTGTTATAATTCTATTTTCTTACTATTTAAAAGTTTTTTAAAAGTTAGTTTACCTTTCCACTCACTTGTTAAAAATGTTGGTTTACCTTTCCAATAACTTGTGAATATTCTTATTCAAATCCCTGATGAACTAAAAAAAAAAAATTGAAATAAATGTTTACCTTTAAAAAATGTTATCTTTACATTAACTCAGGTTGAGAAAAAATTGCCATATTCTAAATGTCTACTAAAAAGCTTAAAACTGCAATGGATTAAAATGTAAATATTTTCTTTGGTACTTGTTATACAAAAATGCAAGAGTCTTTGAATTACCCTACTGTTCAGGGCAAAGCAACATCTGTACCACATCCAATATGATCTCACGTGCACTAGAAACTGGAGAGGTTAAAAGCTCTTCTATTCTTTCTCTTTCAGTAACTGCCTTCACCCTTCGGGTCCACACTTTCATGTGCCAGACCCAGTGGAACTGTGTTAACATTAACACAATCCCCCAGACACAAAGTCAGATCAATTGTAAGTCAGTTCTTTACTGAGGTAAACAGCTTTAAGGGCTGACTGGGGATTCAGTAGACAAAATAAATGTACATTTATTACTGTAGTCTTGTTTACCTGTCATACTAAAAAAATAATAATATATAGGAACCCAAGTCTTAATATAATTGAGAGTGTAATTTTAAAAAGCTCTCTTTCACTTCACAAAATTAAAATTAAGAAATAGGAAGGGAACTAACATTAACCAGAAGTGTCCCCTCCTTACCAAGTGTTCTGCATGTTTGTTTCTGTTCATCCGCTGGGCAACTCTGAGAGGTCAATACACTGCCTGCCCCATTTCATTCATGAATCATTCCTACAAGCATCACACAAATGTGCATTTCTGTAGACAGTATTTTTAAGCCACTGTTTATCTGCTTTGTCTCAACAATAGCCCATGAAAAATGTCTTGATCCCATTTCTCAGTGGAAGAAACTAAGGCTTAGTTTATTTCAGAATATACAACTACTTAATGGAATAACTATGGTTTTAACTTAGGCCTGCTCAACAGCATATGAAGTGCATTCCATTTTTCTGCCTCACCAGTTGGATGTGTCTAAGAGTCTCTGTGTGTGTACATGTATGTATGCAAGAACTTGTCTTTTGGCAAAAAATCAGTAATAGAAAATGTATACATTTACAGTTAAGGGCAGAGTATATTTTCTCAGTCTGCACAATGCTGGTTTGAAAATAAAATCAGTCCTTTCATCAGATGAAAGGGAGCATTTGAAATGAACTTTTCACATAGTAAGTAACTAAAAATAATCTATCCTACATTTTTTAAAACTTTGGAATTTGTAAGGCCTTCTATCATGTAATTATCTCATTTTTATTTAAAAAACAACAGTGGGTGTAGTTTTATCAATTTTCCAAGGCAAATAAGGCCAGTAAATTTGGAAAGCTTAAGGAGGTGTTACAGAGCCAGGGGTTGCAATAATTGGTTTATTATATGGCCCATTATGGATTGAATTGTATTCCCCAAAAAGGAGTCTTAACTTTAGGTGGTGGTGGTGGTTATGTATTGTGGAGTCAGTTCTGACTCATAGTGACCCTGCACAGGGTTTCCAAGGCTGTAAATCTTTATGGGAGCAGAAAGCCTCATCTTTCTCCAAGGAACAGCTGGTAGTTTCAAACTGTTGACCTTGAGGTTCGCAGCCCGATTTGTAACCACTACACTACCAGAGCTCATTTAACTTCTGGTAATGAACATAATTTTGTTTGGAAATAGGGTTTTGTGATGGTTAATGTTAAGTATCAACTTGGCTAGGACATGATTCTCTTTATGTAATTGTCCCCCATTTTGTGATCTAAGAGTAATTTCCTTAGGGGCCAGCATCCAATACATATGGTTGTTCTGGCAAAGCTCCCTTTATTCTATCCTGCATCTGACTTATCATCCTCTGATCTCTGGTTCTTGGGAAGTGAGCCAGCAGCCTGCTATCTGACCTGCAGAACTTGGGATTCACCAGCTAACCCAACACTCTGAGCTTGTAGGCTTCTACCACACCTGCCTGCCCCTACAACCACAGAAGTCAGCAAAAGTCTCCAGTCTGATACCTAACCCATGGATTAGGGACTTGCCTGCCTCACAATTATATCAGCCATTTCCTTGAACTCTCTCTCTCTCTCTCTCTCTCTCTCTCTCTCTTTATATGTAAGGATTGATGGTGTGGCACTGTAGGATAAGCAATAGATTGTGATCCCCAAAGTCAGCAAGTCAAACCTACCAGTTGCTCCTTGGAAACCCTGTACAAGGTCTCTATGAGTCAGAATGATATAGCGCTGTAGGGTAAGCACTCGACCACAAGGTCAGTTTGAACTTGAAGTTTAGCAGGTCAACTCACTAGCTGCTCCTAGAAAACCCTATACAGGATTTCTATGAGTTGGAACCGACATGCCGGCATATATATGTATATATATCATTGGTTTTACTCCTCTTGGAAGCCAGCATAAGATATGTCTTGAAGATATCATCAATTAACACGAGGTCATACTATAATAGCGTGGGCTTGGATTCAATGAATGATGTCCTTATAAAAGAGGTGAAGAGACATAGAAAGACAGATGAAAGAACACTCTGAACTTGTGTCTGCCAGCCAAGAAATGCCTGGGGCTACCAGAAGTAAGGAAAAATGAGCAAGTATTATTTCTTTGAGGAACCATGTTCTAGTTGACACACTGATTTGGACTTGCAGCCTCCAGTATTATAAGACCATAAATTTTTGTTCTTATATATACTCATCACTCTGGTATTTTTGTTATAATAGCCCTAGGAAACTAATACACAGTTCAAAGTAAATTTAAATCAGCATTACATTAAACAAACAAAAGAATATTTTACTTATTTTACAGTTCCAAAACCTCATTGTCATTTGCCAGCTGGACAAAGATACAGTGTAATGACACTTCAGTCTTTATCTCAGAGGTTACCATTCCCTTATCCTTAAATTAAGGGATTAATTAGACACAATTTCTAAGATTCATATTAGAACGCCCAGGATCGGACATTGTTTCGTTCTGCTGTGCATGGGGTCTCTATGAGTCTGCTGTGCATGGGTTCTGACTCGATGGCACCTGACAACAACAACAATTTTAACATAGATATCTCTTGACATAAATAATATAAGATTGGAATTTAAATTTAGTTTTTTTTGAAAAATAAAAATTTTCCCCAAAGTACTGAGGTTGTATTCTAGGGACATTGTTCTTCCCAACAATCATATTTATGTCAGTTCTCTCTGGTTTGTATTATGTCTACCCAGTGTAAAACTCTGCCCTTCTTGTTTGCTATGTAAAAACAAAATGAAAACAATAAGGATTTATAAATGTAGCAGGTTCTATAGTGAATGTAGGGTCACAAGGAGGAATCTCACAACAAATCGTACAAGAAGAAATTTTAAATTTCTTATTAGACATTCCTTCTCATAATAGTCATATTGACCACTCTGCCAACAGTGATTTGTTATTTAGTCTTCTCCCTAATCCTACATTTTGTCTACCTCCTTCTTTTTTTTTTTTTTCATCTCTTACTTTTCATTTGTTACTGCCCTGAGAAATTGAAATTTTTCTCTTTACAACTCTCTCCTGGTCCTAATCCTGAACTTGCTTTTCAAGTACTCAACTGGGTAAAAGGAAATGAAAAGAAGGGAAGAAGAGGGGCAAGAGAAAAGGAGGAAAAAGAATGGAAGAGGAAAGAGAGGTCAGATAAAGTGAGGGGTGGAAAAGGAAGATGAGAGAATAAGTTAGGAAAGAATAAATAAAGGAAAGAAAGGGAGAAATAAGAAATGATAGGATAGCCTACATTGGCAAAATATTTTCTATTCTATGGACTGCCAGAGGAATGAACAAATCAGTCTTAGAAGAAATGAAAATCAGAATGCGCTTGAAAGGTGAGGATGGCTAGACTTGAGTTCACTTATTTTGACTATATCATTGGGAAGGACAAAATGCTAGAAAGCACTATTATGTTTGGTAAAGTTCATCAGTGAAAGCTGGCAAAACCCTTAATGAGATTCATTGCATTGTGGTTATAACAATAGACTCAAACCTACTTACACTTGTGAGGATGGTTCAGCAACAATGGACTCAAATCTACCAACAATTGTCAAGATGGTGTAGGACCAGGCAATGGATTATTACCTTATAATCGAAGTTGCCATGAATAGGACTCAACAAGGCAACAACTAACATCACCACTTTTGTTAAGTTCTACCAGAGGGAACTTGAATGGTGGTCCCTTTTAAATGTCAGCTTTGCCTTTTGTTTTTCAAAAAGCAGTTTTTTCTGTTGCAGCAAATCTTTAAAGTATGATGAGGAAATGTAATGAAATTTTCCAATGTAAATATGCAATGTCATTATGATATTCTCCTCATTTTATGAGGTTTGATGGCGTAATGACAGACTATAAAGCATTATTAATTTTCCAAAAAGTACTATAACAAAGCATAAAGATTCACTGATATAGAACCCAAATATTTTGTTTTAAAAATTGGCAAAAATATGAATGCCCATATTTCAGTTAATCAGACAGAATTTAAAATATAATTTTTCAATTATTGTCATGCTTAACACAGGGATAGACACAGGGATAGAGAGAGACTCAATCAATATTTCTGTAATAAGTGACTTCGTATCCTCACTTAGATCATGATTCCATGCCCTGAAGGTATCCATTCTATTTGGATAAACTATATCTTAAAAGATTGAGGTTTAAAAGATATGGCAGCTGTAGCCTGTTACCTTCCCTTCAATCAAGACTTGTAGTAAAATTAATGTTAATGCTTTGTTGACAGGCCAAAGTAGAGATTAGATGAATTAGGGTTCAAAGAAAGTAATCTACCTTCTTCAATTTCCTTATGGGAAGGTGCACCAATATATGATGTCTACATTCATTTGTCCCCACTTGGGCATGACTTTAAATGTGGGCTGATACATTGCTTTCTGAATTTCATCCAGGCTGAATGAAGAACAAGTCCTTAGTTCTCTAGAAAATGACTAAAGTAAGGATTTAGTAAAGCATTTGAGTTACCCTCCTGGCACAAAGAACAACAACACAGCTGAGGAGAATTGGTGTTATTTAAATGCTAGCAAGAGACTTCCCAAATATTCATCTTTGAAATGCCTGTGGAACAGGCATAAAAATAGTGAGTTCATGTTCACTTATTCTTGACATAATTTAACTTTTCAGGATAAGAAAATAATAAGAACAACAATGTAAGAGACATTATTATTATTATTATTATTATTATTATTATTAATTAAGGTTTTAGGGTTTATTTATCCTCTGGTGAAAAATCCACAGTCATCACAGAATATTTATTCTTTCTTTTTGCCGGCACCAGCATTGGCTTTTGCAGTCCCCCTGACTTTCTTCATTCTGTTTTTGCGTTCCTTGCCCTGTTTTCCTGAGGTTTTCTTCTTCTCATACAGGCCATGTCTTACAAGTCTGTGTTTGGATTCATTTTTCTTTGCATAATCCAAGGAATCGTAAATCATGCCGAAGCCAGTAGTCTTGCCATCACCAAAATGGGTTCTGAATCCAAACACAAAGATGCCATCTGGTGTCGTCATACATTTTGGCAAGTTTTTCCCGAATTTCTGTCTTAGGTACTGTTGCCTTCCCAGAGTGAAGGACATCAATGACCATTTGTTTCCACTGAAGGAGTGGGTTGGTCATGAATTTCCTTGT
>NW_006408600.1:5326202-5327505 GCF_000296735.1 Chrysochloris asiatica | reverse complement strand
GTATTTGAAATGAACAAATAATTGATTTTGCAGAATTCTATCATGTGTTCTCCGCATCATTTCTATCACCAAGGCCATATTTTCCAACTACTGATCCTTTCTCTTTGCTCCGAAACTTTGCAATCCAATCACCAATAATGATCAATAGATCTTGATTGTATGTTTGATCAATTTCATATTGAAAAAAATTGATAGAATGCTTCTATTTCTTCCTCTCTGGCTTTAGTAGTTGGTGCATGAATTTGAATAATAATGGTATTAATTGTTCTTCCCTGTAGGCACATGGATATTGTCCTGTCACAGACAACATTGTACCTCATAACTGATCTGGATATGTTCTTTTTGACAATGAATGCAACACCATTCCACTTCAATTTGTCATTTCTGGCATTGTAAACCATGTGGTCATCAGATTCAAAATAGCCAACAGTAGTCCATTTCAGCTCCCTATACCTAACATATAGATGTTCATGTGTTTCATTTCATTTTTGAGAATGTCCAATTTTTCCAGATTCATACTTTGAACATTCCATATTCTGATTATCAATGGATGTTTATAGCTGTTTCTCTTCATTTTGAGTTGTGCCCCATCAGCAAATGAAGGTCCCACGGGCTTTTCTCCCACGGGCTTTACTCTATTCGCATCATCACGGTCAACACTACTTTGAGGAGGCAACTCTTCCCCAGTCGCATTATGGGTGTCTTCCAACCTGAGAGTCTCATTTTCCAGCATTATATCAGACAGTGTTTATCTGCTAGTCATAAGGTTTTCAGTGACTAAATATTCGGAAGTAGTTCGTCATTCCTTCTTATTAGTCTGTTGTCATCTGGAAGCTCATCTGAAACCTGTTCACCATGGGTGACCCTTCTGATATTTAAAATATCGGTGGCATAGCTATCAGAATCACAGCAACTCACAATTCACCACATTATGACAAACTGACAGATGAATCACTTAGTATTTACTAAGAAAGCATTATTAATATATGCTATCAAAATATATGCTATCATAGTGGTTATGTGTCAGGCTGCTAGTCAGCAGTTTGAAACTACCAGTGGTTTCATTGGAGAAAGATGTGACTTTCTGGTCCCATAATGATTTACAGCCTTAGGAACCCTGTACAGGTATGCTATGAGTCCAACCCACTCTAATGCTCATAACCACCACCACCACAATTTTAGATAAATTTTCTTTAAAGCAATGCATTATAATGAATGTACATGTAGCAATGGGCCACTAGATCTTCAAATGCAAAATATACCTAGATATGTACTATTGTTACTTAAGCACTAACCACAAGGT
>NW_006408600.1:5323397-5324722 GCF_000296735.1 Chrysochloris asiatica | reverse complement strand
GTGCCTCCTGTGCTGCATCACTTTGTTGAAATATTTCAATCTGTATTCTGTCAATTCCTAGAGTCTAATTTTTTCCCAATACATTCAGTGCATCTTGGACTTTTTCCTTCAGAACCATCAGTTCTTGATCATATGCTACCTCTTGAAACAGTTTAACATTGACATTTTCTTTTAGGTACAATGACTCCGGATTCCTTCCATCTTCTTTTTTTCTTAACTTTTTATTATAAACTGAGTGAAGGTTTTTAGACAAGACCATGAAGTTTACAATCAACAAATTATAAATTTTGTTTCAGGTTAGTGAATACAGTCTGCTAACTGCAACAACAGTTATATTTCCTCCTTGTGGCTCCTCACTTACAGCTAATATTTCATGAATGAAAAAAGTAAAAATATTTGAACACAAACAAAACAAAATCTATATATTCATTAAAATGTCCAAAGGACACATTCTGCAAGACAGCATCATGTCCATAGGCACACAGCCCTACTTAGTCCATGGGCCTACAGTGCGTACCTGCTCTTTCTCTCTTTGCTACTATGATTGCCACCGTTTCTAATGTCACTACTTTTCTAGGTAGAAAGCTCCAGTCATGCTTTACTTTCTTGATGGTCCTAGGATCCTCTGTTCCTGAAAAGAAAGATTAACTACTTTCTCCTTTTTGTTACACATCTTCTTCAATTATAGTTGTAACAGTCACAATTAATCCTGATAACAATTACTCACAACTAAATCATAAAAAAAGCTATCACCATCATCCCAATACACTTTTACCAGATCCATCTGGAAAATCAAGGAGCTCTGGTCACATAGTGATTATGAATTGGACTGCTAACTTCAAAGTCAGAAATTTGAAACTACCAGCTGTTCCATGGGAGAAAGATGAGGCTTTCTGCTCCCATAAAGATTAATTGGAAACCTTGTATAGGGTGGTCACTATGAGTCGGCACCAACTCCATGGCACACTGTCCCCACCACCATCTGAAAAACAGATTTGCTACATTAAACATTGAAGACTGAAGACCAAAAGAGTGATGGGATGACAAAAAGAACATCATACAGAAAGGAAGCAAAAAGTAATTAATAAGACAAGAAGAAGGAAAAGATCAAAAATGGATGTCAGATTTATTGCAATAAATACACACATCCAAAAAGAAGAGAGAACCAAAAATAACACATTAACACAGCATCTCCAATAATTAGAAACAGAACAACAGAGGGAAATTACAGTCACCAAAAGAAAATAAAAAATGAAGATTAGAACAGAAATAAATGAGATAGAAAACAGAAAGACTATAGAAAGAATCAATAGGACAAGAAGCTG
>NW_006408600.1:5301581-5320316 GCF_000296735.1 Chrysochloris asiatica | reverse complement strand
AAGGGGTAAGGGAATAGAAGAACAAGGTGGATGGAAGAACAGTTAGGCAGAATTGCTAGGACTAAGTGGGACAGAGGTGAATAGTGATATATGCTCAGACTTGGAACAACAGGGCTCTGTGATACAGGGATTGAGGCTTGGTTTGAATGGGTAAAAGAGGGAAAACAATGTTAAGATGATTGTTCTATGAATACTGGTTTCCTTTGCCTACTATTATAAAATTGACAGTTGAGGGGAAGAGAAAGGAATAGCCAGAAACATCACTGTAGAAAGCTTGTAAGTCCATCTTCAGCCTATAACTGATTGTTGTTGTTGTTAAGTTTCGTAGAGTCAGTTCCAACCCATAGCGACCCTGCATAGGGTTTCCAAGGAGCTATTGAACTTGAACCACCAACCTTGCAGTTCAAATGGTTTTACAGTCTGGAGCATTAACCCACAATGCCACACTAGGATCAGAATACCTAAAATGGGGCTAGAACGTGCACAGTGAAAAAGGTTTACTGTGGAGCCTTTGCATTGCATAAGACCATAGGTAGAATCCTTATCCCCATCCAGAATCTTTTCAGATGGGAAATTTTCACTTGAAAAGACAAGTAGACCAGCCAGGAATAGCTAGAGGAACCAGCCTTGAGCAGCTAGAAGAACAGAAGACACTTCTTGAAAGAAAGACCAGCAGGAAAAAATAAAATAAATAATAATGGCAGTCTGATTTACTACTACAAGAACAAGCAAGTTGTTCACTAGGGAATCATCAGCACAAGCAGTCAGGTCCCCTCAGGGCAAACCCCTTCCAATTCTGAGACTCAAGGGAAATACACAAGCAGGCGTATGGTCTTGCTGGTGACCACATTGGTCTACCAATAAGGGGAAGTGGGGGAAAAACAGCAATGAAGTTGTGAGCTAAGTCCTACCACATTCAACAGATTCCTGTCCATCTGGATTGAGACCTGGTAGGCCAGATGTATGGTGAGATCTGAGAATTCCTGGACCCAGAGACAGGGACATGGCCACAGAGGACTACAGCAAAGAGTGAAGCATCCAGATGATATGAAGTGAAGGGAGGGGAGATGCACAAGAACATCCATACTTGCAGATAGTACCCACTTGACCTGACTTCCATGGCTGGTTGATCAGAACTCAACTAGAGGAAGAGAGAAGTGGGAAAAAAAGAGCAATCCACTACAATTTGATGAACTTGACCTATACTAGTGGATGTAGTAGCTCAAAAGAGCGAACAACTCTTTATAACAAGGATCATTCCTACCCCCTGGTACACAGGGTTGACAGGGATGGGCAACTTAGACATTGGATACCCTAAATGGGGATACTACAAAGGTAATAAGTGACTGGCTTACAAGCTTTCAAGAGGGGACATCGTTTCAGAGGGTACGGAGAAGGTAGAATATTCACTGAGTGGTTTCAAACCTGTCTGGATGGGGCTGATGATAGGAGATGGGGATAAGACACTTGTGGTTCATTAGGGATAATTGCTATCAGGACTGATTGTGAGTGTTGCAAATGTAAAGGTAGACTTTTGTAACAAAAGGAGAGGAATGGTTGACCTTGCAGTCCAGGAGTGAGGGACCCTGAGACCATCAAGGTAGAAAAGCAGAGTGCGGGACACTATCCAGAGAAGCAGTGACCCCAGAGATGGAGGCAGAGATGATGACTTGGGGAGAGGGAGTGGCTGGGGACCCTAGACTGAGGGACAGAGAGGGATTGTGTGTTGACAGACAGGGGGCAGGCTTGCAGAGGGTACCCTTTGGTTGTTTAAAAGGTTGTTTTTACTGAGTGCTTCGGTGTACATCCAAAAATAAACAAACAAACAAAAAAATCAGAGGTAATTTAAGCAAATGCTGTTGAATGATGATGCATGGAGGGGATTGTAATCATTGCAATGAAACAAAATATGGTAGGATGCATATAAAGCTGATGTTCTCCCATGTAAACTGTCACCCAATTCTTAAAAAAAAAAAAAAAAAAAAAAAAAAGGATGTCAGAACAGACACTGAAACAGCGTAGAGGTGCAAAAGCGAATGAGGAAGTACAAAACAGAACAGAAAATTTCAAAGGTCAGCTTGAGAAGACAAAGTCTAATATTATAACAAAATGTGCAAAGATCTGGAGTCAGAAAACGAAAATGGAAGAACACGCTCAGCATTTCTCAAGGCTTGTTAAAAAAAAAAAAAAATCAAGCCTCAAATTTTATTACTGAAGGATTTTCTGGGCAATTTCTGAATGATGCAGAAAGCATCAAAACCTAAGATAATATTTATATGGTATACATTGTCTACAAACTCAATTTTACAGTTTCAGAATTTTTTTTTTATTGTAAATAGTTTTAGAACTATGTTCAGATTAAATGTGGTTGAGGATACCATACTTTGTCTTGGTGTTATAGACTTTCATTCCACTTGTGTAAACATCTACCCAGTTCTATTTATTGTTTTCTCATATTTTAAAGATTAACATTTTAATTCTTTTTTAACAGTCCACTTAGTTTGTATATAATAAATCAAATATATGTTAACAAAAAAAGAATATGGGAGGAATACAAAGAGTCACTGTACCAACAGGAAATGGTTGATATTCAACCATTTCAAGATGTAGCATATGATCAAAATATTGAAAGAATAAATCCAAGGTGCATTGAAGGAATTTAAAAAGAACAAGATACCAGGAATTGATGGAATAAAAATTGAAATCTTTCAAGAAAGTGAGGCAGCAGAGGAGGCATTCACTCATCTGTGCCAAGAAATTTGGGAGACAACAATCTGGCTGACTGATTGAAAGAGATCCATATTTGTGCCCAATCCAAAGAGAGGTCACACCCACCAGAGAGTAGAAATTATCAGAGGCTTTCTGCTCCTGTAAAATTTTACAGCCTTGGAAACCCTATTCAGGGTTACTATGAATCGGAACCTACTCCATGGTATATCAACACCACCACCAACATTCAATCTGTATGTTAAGCAAATAATCAGAGAAGCTGGGTTATATGAAAGCAAAAACAAAAACAAAAAAATGTGGCATCAGGATTGGAGGAAAACTAACAACCTGCAATATGGAGATGATACAACCTTGCTTGCTGAAAGTGAAGAGGACTTAAAATACCAATGAAGTTCAAAGAGCACAACCTTCAGTATAAATTGCATCTCAGTGTAAAGAAACAAAAAGTCCTCACCACTAGACCAATAAACAACATTCTTATCAATGGAGAAAAGATAGAAGTTGTCAAGGACTTCATTCTTCTTAGATCCACTATCAACAATTAGGCAAATCTGATGCACAAGATCTTTTTAAAGTGTTGAAGAGCAAAGATGTCAGCTTGAGGACTAAGGTGCACCTGACCCAAGCCATGGTATTTTCAATAACGTCATATGCATGTGAAAGCTGCACAGGGAATAAGGAAGACCGTAAAAGAATTGATGCCTTTGAATTATGGTGTTGGAGGAGATTATTGAAAGTGCCATGGGCTGCCAAAAGAACCAATAGATCCATTTTGGAAGAAGTACATCCAGAGTGCTCCTTAGAGGCCAATATGGCCAAACTTCGTCTCTCATACTTTGGACATATTGTCAGGAGGGACCAGTCCCACCTGAATTCAGATAATCTCTAAATTCATGTGGGATATATTCAAGGTCATATTTTGGCTCTCGTGGACTTGTTTTCACTTTCTTCAGCTTCAGTCTGAATTTGCATATGAGTAATTGATGGACTGTTCCACAGTGTGCCCTTGGTCTTGTTTTCACTGATGATATGGAGCTTTTCAATCATCCTTTTCCTCAATGTAGTCAATTTGATTTCTATGTATTCTATCTGGTGAGGTCCATGTGTATAGTCGTCTCTTGTGCTGTCTAAAGAAGGTATTTGAAATGAACAAATCATTGGTATTGCAGAATTCTATCATGCTTTCTCCAGAATCATTTATATCACCAAGGCCAAATTTTCCAACTACTGGTCCTTTCTATTTGCTCCCAACCTTTGTATTCCAATCACCAATTATGAGCAATACATCTTGATTGCATGTTTGATCAATTTCAGATTGAAGAATTTGGTAGAATTCTTCTATTTCATCCTCACTGGCTTTAGTGGTTGGTGCATAAATTTGAATAATAGTGGTATTAACTGGGCTTTCCTGTAGGCGCATGGATATTATCTTATCACTTACAGCTTTGTACCTCATGACTGATCTTCATTTGTTCTTTTGACAATGAATGCAACACCATTCCTTTTCAGTTTGTCATTCCCTGCATAGTAAACCATGTGGTTGTCAGATTCAAAATGGCCAATACCAGTCCATTTCAGCTCAATAATGCCTAAGATATCTATGTTTATGCATTCCATTTCATTTTTGACAACTTCCCAATTTTCCCAGATTCATACTTTGCACATTTCATGTTCCGATTTTCAATGGTTGTTTACAGCTGTTTCTCTTCATTTTGAGTTGTGGCCCATCAGAAAATGAAGATTCTGTGCGCTTTTCTCCCCCGAGCTTAACTCTATTCACGTCATCATGATCAACTCTACTTTGAGGAGGCATTTTTTTCCCTAGTCACATTCTGAATGCCTTCCCACCTTTCGGTCCTGTATCTGACAATGTTTCTATGCTATTCATACAGTTTTCAGTGACTAGCGATTCTGAAGTAGTTCGTCACTCTTTGTTCCTAGTCTGTCTTTGTCTGGAAGCTCATCTGAAACCTGTCTACCATGGGTTACTCTGCTGGTTATTTAAAATACCGGTGGCAGAGTGCTCAGAATCACAGCAACTCAAGCCACCACAGCACGATAGACAGATGAGTGGTGGCCATTTGGTTTTACTTTGATACTGTCACTTTAAATTTCGATGTCAATCTTGATACAATCCTCATATAATCAAGATACAATGAAGATGTTCTTTCCTCATACTATCAATCCTGATACAATCAAGATATGCTCTCCAAGATGGCGGCTCCTGGAACAGCTGAGTGTCTTGATCCAGAAAACAATGGATTTCTGGATTCTCCTGCAAATTCCCCAGCTGTAAACCCTCTGATCCTCCAATCTTCCAAATATACCTTTTTATTTGTTTCAGAGTTCCACAACCATCTCGCAAGCCCTGTTGGCCAAGTGTTCCATGTTGTTGTTGATGGAGCTCCTCACTACACGTCTACCTGATCCGCCATCTTGAAGGTACAAGGCCTGGTAGTGTAGTAGTTAGACCTCGCTGCTTCAAAGATCTTGCTGCTTTTATAACCCCCATTTTTGGCAGCCAGTACCTAAGTAGCCCATATCTATCAATGATGAGGGAGCAAGACTGATCCTTGATATAAAAAAGCCTTCCTTTAGGTTGACATTTTGATCAACTACATCCTTAAGTAAAGGTCCAGTTCATCAAATTTCAGCAATTTATGCTTGCTCCCTGTATCAAACTTCTTTATTTCCATCTGGTAGAGTTCTAGTCAACAAGCCATGCAAGCTAGGCCAAATAAGTGCTACCTGCAAGTTTGGGGGTTCTCACATACCCCCACTTCAGACCAGGTGGCTGTTTCACTCTCAATTCTAGCTTCCAATGGCTAGGTCTGTGTCTATAAGCTCAGGAGTATACAGGTCTCCCTAAACTTCAGGACAGCCAGGTCTTCCTCTTTTCTCTCTCATTTAAAGGTCACCAAATGTCTACAGAACATGGCCAAGCTCAGTCCATGTCTTTATTTCTGTATGTCCTCCAATTCCAAAGTAGACCAGGGCTCTCACCAGAGACCTTACAAGCCTGCTCATGTGTTCCCTTTGAGTTTCAGTCTTAGAATAGAGTTTACTCTGATGAGTGGTCTTTTATTACCTTAATGGCTCAAAGACAAGCAGCTTGCTTGATTTTGTAACAGCCAAACAGTCTCCCCCCCCACCCCCCATTCGTCTTTCTTCCAAGAAATTCTTCTTTAAACAGTTGCTGTTCCTGTACCCTCTCCGGGTTGGTCTACTTGTCCTTTCAAGTGGGAATGTTCCACCTCAGAAGGTTCTGGGTGGGACTCAGGAGTTTATCTAAGGCCGCTTACTCCACAAAGATTAAAAGAAGCCTATTTCTCTGGGTACATTCTAGTACTCCTTTTAGCTAATCCAATCTGTTATAGGCTAAAGATGGGCTTACAAGCTTTCTGTAATCATATTCCAAAATATTCCTGTCTGTCACACTTAAATGCCTATTTTACTATAATAGGCAGAGGAAATCAATATCCACAAGACAGCCAAGCATCTTAAAATGATTCCCCCTCCTTTACCCATTCTGACAATGTCTCAATCCTTGTATCGCAGAGCCTTGTTTTTCCAAAGTTGAGTATGCATCACTATTAATCTCTATCCCATTTAACCTCTGCATACCTCCCTCTGTCTTTCCTATCTTCCTTTTTTATTACGCCTCTGCCTTTGTACACTGCCCTTCCCCTCGTTGTATACTATTCTCCCCATTACCCGAGCTATCATGTGTCGACCCCTAACCTGTGACTTATTGTCACCTCCCTCTGCAAAGAATTTTGGTTTTAATATGGAAATCTTTTCTTAAGCTTTTGCAATAATGGCTTTTAGGCTGGGTATTATTCAAATTCCATGTATTTGATTTTGTTTCCTTGATTATTGATTTTTAATTTTATAGCACTGTGATCTGAAAAGACAGTATTTTGATGCTTTTAAATTTATTGAGAGTTGCTTTGTGGCCTAACATATAGTCTATCCTGGAGAAGGTTCCATGTGCACTGGACAGGAATGTGTATCATACTGTTGAGTGCTCCATGTAAATCTATGACTGATTGTGTTGTTTAGTTCCTTGTGTTTTTCTTTCTTTCTTTTTTATGCTTTATGCTTCATTCAATATTTTGCCCATGCTGCTGTTGTTGTCTTGGTTGTTAAGTGCCACTGAGTTTTGACACATAGCAACCCTTTATAGGGCTTCTAAGAAGCATCTGGTGGGTTCAAATCACCAACCTTACAGTTTAATGTTTATCATATAGTGCCTCCACAGGATTTTATTTTTCCCATAGAATCCTTCAATATTGCAATTCCAGGATGGAATGTTTTCTTCAGTTCTTTCTGCTTGAGTAATACTCAGTGTGTTCTTGCCTTTTGGTTTTCTAACTCCAGGTGTTTATACATTTCATTATTAACACTGGACTTCGTCTTCTCGAGCAACCCTTAACAGTTTCTACTGAACTCTTTTACTTCTCAGTTCTTTCAGTTGCTTTAGATTCTCACCACTCAAGAGCCAGTTTTAGAGGCTTTTCGGACATCCTTTTTTTTTTTGAATTTTTCCTTTCCTGTCATTTTAGTGACCTTTTGCTTTCTTCTTGTGTGATGTTATCCAACAACTCTACTGGGCTTCACTCATTTGTATCTATTGCATCGAATCTATTCTTGATATGGCCTCTAAATTCAGGTCTAATGATATATTCAAAGTCATATTTTGAGTCTTGTGGACTTGCTTAAATTTTCATATGAGGAGTTGACGGTTTGTTCCTTAGTCTGCTCCAGGCAATGGACAGACTTTTTGGCTGATGATATGGAAGTTTTCCACAGTCTTTTCCCACAGATGAAGTTAATTTGATTCCTGTATATACCATCTGGTGAGGTCCAGACATATATTCACCTCTTAGGTTGTTTAAAAAAAAGTATTTATAATGAATAAGTAATTGGCCCTACAAAATCTATCATATACTCTCCTGCATCATTTCTTTCTCCAAATGCATATTTTCCAACCACTGATCATTCTTCTTTTTTTACAACCTCAGCATTCCAATAACCAGTGATTATCAATCTACTTTGATTGCATATTTGATCAATTTCACATTGAATAAATTGTAGAATTCAGTTTCATCAACCAACTGGCTTTAGCAGTTGGTTCATAAATTTAATGGTTGGTTCATATTAACTGTATCTTGAAATGTTCTTTCACACAATGAATGCCAAACCCTTCCTCTTAAATTTGTGATTCACAGAACATTAACCAAATGATTGTTGGATTTAAAATGGCCAATAGCAGTCCATTCCAGCTCACTAATACCTAGGACATTGTTCTTTATATGTTCTATTTAATTTTTTACAGCTTCCTATTTTACATGATTCATACTTCATACAGCTCATGTTCTTTTTATTAATGGATGTTTGTAGCTGTTTCTGCTCATTTTGAGTTGTGCCCCATCAGCAAAAAAAAAAAAAAAATCTTGCAAACTTTACTTCATTCATGTCATTATGATCATTTATACTTTGAAGAAGCAGCTTTTCCCCAGGCATATTTTGAGTACCTTCCAACTGTAGGGGCTCATCTTCCAGCACTATCATCTTTGGCAATATTCTGCTGCTATTCATAATGTTTTAATCTGTGGAAATACAGCTGATATTGTCCTGCTGCTATTCATAATGTTCTTAGTGGCTAAATAGTCAGCAGTAGTCCACCTACTCATCTTCCTCATCTGTCTTAATTTGGACACTCCACTGAAACCTGTCCAACATGGATGACTTTTCTGGTATTCAAAATACTGGTGGCATACCTTGGGCATCACAGCAAAACATAGGATACCACAGTGTCATAAACTGAGAGTCTAATGGTAGAGAAAAATCCTGCCTTGCTTAAATGAGATACTTGAAGGTTTTGGCTTAAGTCCAGGATGTACGCTTTTTTTTTTTTTTTTTTTCTGGAGGCATAAATACAGACAAATATGAGACCAGTCACAGACATACTTTCAGTTGTAAATAACAGCTGCATGTATACACAGTTGTGGAACCATTAATATATACTGACTCAAGAATAGAGAAGCAGATAACACATGTTCCTATTGTGAAGTATGAGCAGTGATGTGGCACTGAATCATAAGCACTGAGTAGTAAACACAAGGTCAGCAGTTCAAACCTACCAGTTGCTCTCAGAACTCATATACAGGGTCATTATGAGTCAGAACCAACTTGATGGCACACAATAAAATCAACAGCAACAATGTGAAATACAGTGGTTAGGAGTACGGGCACTTGAGTTTCAACCAAGCTCAAGTTCTTCTGTCTTTTCTGTTTTTCAACTGAATATCCTGGGCTGATTAATTCCATCTGCCTAAGCCTCAGTTTCCTTATTTGTAAAATGGGATAAAGCGAGGCTAATAATGCCCAACCCATCTCTGGTACCATGATTGTATAATTTAAAAAAAAAGATGACAAGTGCATTGCCTGTGCTGAGTGCTCAATAAATGTGAGTGGTGATATAGTTATACACATTTGGTCTGGATTTGGTGATATCATAGTCCTGTCGGTCACAACCCCACATACACATTAGAATCACCTGGGGCACTTTTAAGAAATGCTAATACCCAGGTCTATCCCCAGAGACTAATTCCATTTAAAGCTCCCCAGGTGATTCTAATGTGTAGCCAAGGTTGAGACCCACTGACATAGATGCTTAGATTGTTAAAACTATAAAGGCTTTTAAGTGATCAGCTAAACCAATGCCCTCATTTTACAGATGGGAAAGAGGACCAGCATAGTTCAATTATTAGTATAGGATCATTTTTAGTAAGAGGCAGAATTGGACCTGAAATATGAACTTCCTGATTCCTAGCCCAGACCACTTTCTTCTGCACCAGATAAAATAAAACCCAGGCATATCCCCTGTGATTGTTTCAGAGATTTTTCTAACTTATTAAGTTAACTAGTAATGAGATTTAGTATTTACATGGTTAAAAGAGTCTGGTTAATATACCATAATCTTTTGATAATATAGTATTACTAGAGCGGTATTTGGGGTATTCCTCTCTTAGGAATCATTGCAGGTAAATGAAACTAAGGTATTTTATTAACAAAAGAAGCCATTTGATCTCCAAAATCCAATTCTTCTTTTGTGTTAACCTCTAGGGCAAAGAAGCAAAAGTCATTTATCTGTCATGTCCAAGGTTTTTAGGAACAAGGTACAAGTAGCTGACCTGCACTAAACGATCTCCAAAAAACTGGAGGGCTAGAAAGCAAAGATGTCTCTCTCCTTTCCTGTTGCCCTAGTTATACAAATGCTGGGGCAGAAGATCTAATAAGGTTCTTTGCCTTGTTCCTGACCATCTGTACCATACAGCCTAGGCATAGCTCAAGTTGCCCTTGAGACTTCCCTATCTGGAATATTGTGCCACACTCTTACCCTTACTATCCACAGACACAGCTATTCAGGCTCTGCTGCCTACTCAGGCTGGCCGAGAGTTTCAGTAGTCAAGCAGGTGCTGTGCACAAGAAGAAATGCCATGGTCCGTGAAAAGCAAGGAGCTCCAAAATGTGAAGTAACCTAGAAAAGAAAAGAAAGGTGAAATAGTCTTATGTAGCTCATTTTTTTGATATATCATCAGAAAGCAGAAACAATTCAATCTCCACCACCACCCCCAGCCCCGGTTCTCAAGTCAAAATGCATAAAGACAGCAAACATGTGAATTCATTATGTTTACACCAAAGGATAAAGATGTACCTGTTGAAATATTTCACTCTACTTGCATTAAATTTTTGATACTGCAATATGGAAAGCATTCAGTTTCAAGTAAAAAGAAAGATCCCAGTACATAAAGTAAAAAGCCATTTTCAAGAATTTTGGGATCCTTATTTTGTTTTAAGTCCAAGTGTCTTGATGAAGAGTCCTCAATAAAACTATTCTAATAAGAATACCTATATTTGATATTCTATTTATTTTAGATATTTTAAGATTGAAGTAAAATAAGGCATGTACTCCATTTATTGTTTCAAGAAAATGCATAGTTATATAGGAGCACCTGTTAGGAACTGAAAAACGCATTGCATTTTTAGTGTAATGTAAAGTAAAAGTTTGTTTAATAACTTGTAGAAACAATTACTCTTAAAGAAATTGAAATGCACCCAGGCTAAAATTCCCAGATTCACCCTCCTTCTGCCAAATGTTATTAGCTGCAAGTTAAAAGTGGTCCCGCTGTCACTGTGACCCTAGCTGACCTCTTAATTTCTTGAGTTCAAGTCCAATTAACCTCTGGGAAGAGGCACAACTGTTCTAACCAGACAAGTCAATAGAATCCAATAGTAATCATTTCATTTTCTGCCTTGTCAAAGGGTGGCCCTCCCACCTAACCCATTTCACACAAAGGTGGTCATTTATCACCGTTTAGAGAACTGTACGGAGCTGTGTCCTAGACCTGCCTGAAGTACATTCATCAATTGCCCAGACAGAATCTGGGCGTGCCATGCAGTGGGAGGGTTTAACAGAAGGTGCTGCTTGAAAACCTTTCTTGTCTGTGCAACCTGTTAGTGTGCTCTGTATAACAACACACAAAATTTAGATTCAGACTGAAAGTGGTTAATGGGTAATGTGTTTTTTTTTCAAAGAAAATAATCTGTAGACATTTCTTATGTAGAAGTCAGAAATTGTTTATCTATCTATCTATAATTTTTTTAAGGCTCACTTTGAGATTTGTTGTTAGCTGATGTCAAGTTGGTTCTGACTCATAGTGATCCTATGCACAATAAACTGCATTTGAGATTATAAAATGCAAAAAAGCATCTCAAAGAAAGAAATATGTGCAACCTAACCAGTTTCATTCTAGAATGCTCTGGCAAATTGGGAGGAAGAACATTACCTGTACTCACATAAAATACAATTTACTGTAAACCAATTTCACAGGCAAATATCTATAATTTGTCTAGGTCTTCAAAAGATACTTTTATTAAAATTATAAAAATCTGTATTAAAATGAAATATCAAAATGTGAAGCTATTATTTCTCAGCATATCCTCTATCTAGGTCTGTATACTTTCGAAGGTAGTGTTTCCATCTCTCTAACTCTACCCTGAAGAAGTCTGTGCTTTTTTACTTACATCATGCCAAAATGGCAGTTCTGACATCTTTGATATATATAAACTGGTTCCTTTGAAATATTCTTTGGGCTTGGGGAATGAAATAAATCTGAAGGAACAAGATTAGGCATATAAGGTGGATGCTATTAGTTTCCCAAGAAAATTCTTGTAGGACAACTCTTGTTTCCTTTTAAAATTAATGGGTGTATTGACATGATGGAGAAAAAAAAATTATTTGGTGGAACTTTCCTGGCATTTTCTCACCTATGCAACTTTCAAATTTCTTCCTAATAAGCTCCCATGGTCTTTCTATGTCCTTTGGGAAAATCTACCAAGATTATTCTTTTAGAATCATTAAAAAAAAAAAAAAAAAATCAGAGCATACCTCTATTTAATGTAACTGCATCAACAGATCCTTGGGAAGCCACTGTTTTTATTGTATCTTTATATTTTGAAGGACCCTTCATGAGACTCAGACTCAGTAATTACTGAGAGAACTAGTGTGTAGTCATCTACTGTTTAAACAGGTTTTGTTTGAAATAAATTTGTGCATGTATGAATTGGAACCCAAGTAGCAATAAGTTTTTATTTACTCTTATATTTTCTGAAGTGGTTCTCTGGTATAGGAATACAAGAATATATGTAGATAAATAGATCAAGATATAGTTAGTTGGAGATGATATTTTTTCTCCAATTCCAATATGCCTTAAAGGATCTAAAAACAAATTATTACCAAATATTTTAGGTGTGTTCAATTAAATAAAATATCAGTATTGATATCACATGATGGACACAAACAATTTCCTTATGCCTTGATTTTTATAATTTAAAATAATATGAAAAAGTATATAAAAGAATCTGATAATTATATGACTGTTGTGAAGATATGTAATGTCCTGCTCTGTTGTTATTAAATGCTATCCATTCGGTTCCAATTTATAACAACGCTGTATATGGTTTCCAAGGCTATTGCCAGAGTAGAAAACTTCATCTTTTCCCATAGAGCAGATGGTGGATTCAAACTGCTGACCTTGTGATTTTCAGTCCAGTGCTTATCCTACAAAGCCACCATGAACTGGCAGTCATTTAAACTTAATGGACAAAATTTGGTCAATATTAGATCTTTTGAGTCTCTATGTGTTTACCTTTTGCTCTAAAAAAACCAAAAACAAAACAAAAATCTTCTGAAATAAGGGGAAAAGTCCCACTGCATTAATAATATATTGAATCTACAAATCATATTGAATCCTCAGATCATTTGTATTCCTTTATCTCTTTTTTGAGATATTCTATTCCTACTCTTTGAGTCCTGGTGTGGCCTGTGGGCTAGTGCATCAAACTGCAAAGCCATTTGAACTGCAAGTTTGGTGGTTCAAGCTCATCAGCTGCTCCTCAGAAACCCTATACGGGTCGCTATAAGTAAGAACCAACTTGATGGCACTTAACAACATTTCTGCTCTTAATGCTGAGTACAATTAACCTTAAGATGAGTATAAGCATTTAAAATAGCCAGAGTTGGCAATTCCAGTCCTGGACAAAGTCAGTCTCCAAAAGTGAGTTCACTAAGAATGTAAAGGTCACTGAAAATGGAATGCACCCTAGGTTTAATGAATTGGTCTTTTGCTTTCTAGAGCAACACTGTCCAATGGATAGTGCAATGATAGAAATTTTGTCTTCTATGTTATTCAATACAGTAACACATTTAGTCACATGTGGCTGTAGAACAATTGCAATATAGTTTGTATTACTGAGGAACTGACAGCCAACCACCTAGAATTTACTAATTCTCCCTTGGGTAGAACTTAGTGAGTAAATTCTGTCATCAAATCTCAACAAACAAAAGGACCTCATCTTTCAAGTGTATGTTGTGGATTTAGTTCTGACTCACAGCAACCCTGTATACAGTTTCCAAGGAGCAGCTAATGAGTTTGAACTACCAACCTTCTGGTTCAAATTCACCTTGTGGTCCTGTGTTTTATACTATAATGCCACATCAGTACTCATACAAGTGTCTAATCAACCTTAAACTCCTGGACTACATTTGCATTCTCATTGACTGTGTTGGCATTAAGTTGTGGAAATAAATATTAATATGTGCATGGAAAGATATATAAATCCTCATCTGACATTAACATAATGAGTTTTGGCATGGGTGGTGGTGGTGGTGGTGGTTATGTGCCGTGGAGTCGGAACTGACTTATAGCCACCCTGGACAGGGTTTCTGAGGCTATAAATCTTTATTGGAGCAGAAAGCATCATCTTTCCCACACAGAACTGCTGGTAGTTTTGAACTGCTGACCTTGTGGTTTTCAGCCCAATTCGTAACCACTATACTACCAGATGTAGTAATTACCAATGTGGGAATTAGTACTTTTATCAATAGCTGGTAGAATGTAAAATTTTATGTTATCACACAGTCTTCAAGCATAGTCTCAAGGAAGTGTTAGTCTATTGTATATGGATTATTTGGTAAACACAAAAGGTGAGGTTATTTTTGACATATGAAACTATTGTTTCTCATTTTAAAACACTTATTCCTTAGGGTTAACAGAATGTATTGTATAATCGACATGGA
This sequence comes from Chrysochloris asiatica, assembly GCF_000296735.1. Lineage (NCBI taxonomy): Eukaryota > Metazoa > Chordata > Mammalia > Afrosoricida > Chrysochloridae > Chrysochloris > Chrysochloris asiatica. Next base: position 5,305,939 of record NW_006408600.1, on the reverse strand, counting down.
AATTGACATAAGTAAAAATTTAGACAGCTTTTGCATTATTATAGAGATATAGAATATTGTTTTTGTGAATTATCAAAGTGTCCTCCTACGACTGTTCACATGCATGAGACAAAAAACAGCAGTGAAAAAAATCTCTCTAATTTAGTTGTCCAGTTTCCTACTGTCTTGTATTAAAAGCTACCTAATAGAATTTATAGTTGGAGAAACCTTTTAGGCAGCACTCTTTGTATGTTTTATTAAGTCCAAAGTCAGAGAATCTACTTAATGTCAATTTTGTACAATGGTTATACTGCACATCATATTTTATTTTAAATCTGCAAGACATGATGATAAATTGATAATTGACCCCAAGGCCACTGTAAATAAAGAGTCCCTGTTTTTCATTAGTACAGTATTACCTAGTCATAAGGGAAAAAAAAATAAAAAAAAAGACTAATGCAAATTTAACCCTGAGAAGTGAGCAATCAAGAATTGGTGGTTTTAAAGAAATACATTGAAAGAAAGCACATTTCTAGTTGGGAATACTATAAAGAAATGTAATTAAAGGACTATATGGCTATAAACATGACCAAAAGAGATTAAGCTGTGTGTTGATAAATACAACATTCTTAAATGTTTCACCTTTAAAACATCTGGTTGAGAAATAAATAATATCTGGTAATACAATTTGAGGTAGTATTTTTGTTTAGGAGTATCTAATAATAATGATCTCATCTTCAAGACTTTATCCTAAGAAGAGCAGTTTTCATAAAATTGTAGTCATATAGCATGATTGCTGTAAACATGCTCACCAGACTTATACACATGTTACATAACTGTATGTACATCATCTTTCTAAGCTGTACTGGCTCTTTTTTCTTTCATAAATTGACAAAAAATGTTTTAGGATTTTTGCTACAAGGAAAGCTACACGGACAAAATAAAGTCTCCAAAAAACAGTTATGTCTTGAGGATCTGAATGTAGAGAAAGATTTGCTCAGAAGGTAACATATAATAAATAAAATGGTGGTAGTTGTATATACCACAGAGTCGGTTCCAACTCATAGGGACCATATATAGGGTTTCTGAAGCTGTAAACGGGACCAGAAAGACTCATCTTTCTCCCATGAAACAGCTGGTAGTTCCAACTGCTGACCAAACTTGTTAGCAGTCAGACTTGTAATCACTACGGTACCAGAGCTCCTTATAAATTTAATAGCAGTTGTTAACCAATCCTTCTACCCTTACAAACAAATGAAGAGATAGCATTAATTTGAGAGAACAAGTAAGAGTATATATATATAAATTAATGGCATTTTAAAATTGTCTTGAGAATGAGCAGAATCTTAATTGGCAAAATGAAATAGGGTTTATTTTTGTTCCACAAAATACTATCAAAACAGTGATAAGACCACCACAGTCTGGGAAAAATATTGAAAATCAGATATTTGATATGCTCTTTGTCTCCATTTCTCCTCCATCCCCCTCTGTCTATCTATCTATCTATCTATCTATCTATCTATCTATCTATCTATCTATCTTTCTATTTATGTATTTGCATATATATATATATAACACACACACACAAAGGCATAGAGGCCTGGTGTGGTGCTGTAGGTTAAGCACTAGACCATAAAGTTGGTTTGAATTGCAAGGTCAAACTCATCAGCCACTCCTCAGAAATCCTATGCAGTGTCTCTATGAGTGCTATGAGTTAGAACCAACTCAATGACACTTACATGACATGAAAACTTAATATATATGCAAATATGTAAATAAAGATTTCCTGTTTTTCATTAGTTCATACACATATACACACACATTCATATGAGAGTGAGTTAAAAAATTATCTGTACTTTGATTATATTAAAAGTTCTGTTGGCTGCACTATCTTATCAGAGCTTTCCATTCAAGGACACTGTTGTTCAGGTGTGAATGTTGACATCTACAAACAAACTTTGGACAGATACTCTAAGGAAGATAAATGCAGTTACTAGTGATGAGACATGGATTCAACACAATGGTCCTGAGAGTAAATGGCAAAGTTTGAAATGGAAACAACCTCAATTGCCGACTAAGAAAAATTCAAAAGTCAACCATCAGCTAGAAAAGTGATGTTTACAGTTTTCTGGTATTCTCAAGGTCCAGTATTGGGACACTACCAGGAAAATGGTTTAACTATGTCCCTTGCTAGCTGAAAGTGAAGAGGACTTAAAATATTTCATGATGGAGATCAAAGAGCACAGCTTTCCTTATGGATTTCATCTCAATGTAAAAAAAAAAATCTTCAACACTGGACCAATAAAGAGAATTCTTATCAAGGGAGAAAAATTGAAGTTGTCAAGAACTTCATTCTTCTTGGATCCACTATCAACACTAATGGAAGCAGCAGTCAAGAAATCAAGTGACATATTGCACTAGGCAAATCTGCTGCACAAGACCTTTTAAAGTGTTGAAGAACAAAGATGTCAGCATGAGGACTATGGTGCACCTGAGCCAAGCCATGGGATTTTCAATAACCTCATACATATGCAAGCTGGACAGTGAATAAGAAAGACCATAGAAGAATTGATGCTTTTGAGTTATGATGTTGCAGGAAAATATTGAAAGTGCCATGGTTGCCCATAGAACCAGCATAGCTGTGTTGGAAGAAGTGCAGCCACAGTGCTCTCTGGAGACCAGGATGGCCAAACTTCATCTCCCATACTTCAGACATATTGTCAGGAGGGACAAGTCACTGGAGAAGGATATCATATTTGGGAAAGTGGAGGGTGAGAGAAAAAGAAGAAGATCCCCAGCGATATGGACTGGCAAAGTGGCAGCCTCAATGGGCTCAATCAAGTGTGGCAACAATTGTTAGGTTGGCCCAGGATTGGTCAGTATTTCGTTCTGTTGTACTTAGGGGTGCTATGGTTTGGTACTGAGTCGATGGCACCTAACAACAACAACATGTTCCTTATAGTGAACCAAAAGATCAGAGCTTCAAACCCCACAGATACTCCCTGGACTGCAAACCACAAGGTCAGTAGTTTGAAACTCCTACCCGTTCGATAGGAAAAATATGAGGCTTTATGTACCTGCAAAGATGTACAGACTCAGAAAACCTATACAGGTTGCTATGAGTCAACACCAACTCAAAAGCACTTAATAACTATATATATATATATATATATATATATATATGTATATAGAGAGGGGGGGACAATAAAAAGATGACTAACTGAATTAAAATGTGAACAAAAGATTTCAATTACATTTCTATTATGAATAATCAACAAGCACATGGAGAGTGCTCAACAGTTTAGTCATTGCTGTTGTTGTTAAGTGCTGTCAAGTCAGTTCCAAGTCATAACAACCCTGTGTAGGGTTCCCGAGGAGTTACTGGTTAACAGTCTAGTGCTTATCCTACAGTGTCACACTGTTGTTGCTGTTGCTCTTGTTAGGTGCCATCAAGTCGGTACTGACTCATAGCAACACTATGTACAACAGAGCAAAACACTTTCTGGTCCTGTGCCAATTTCACATCTGTTGTTACACTTAAGTCCATTGCTGCTGCCACTGTGCCAATGCACCTCATTGGGGATCTTCCTCTTTTTCATTGACCCTCCACTTTGCCAAGCCTAATGTCCTTCTCCGGGACTGGTCCCACCTGATAATATGTCTGAAATATGAAAGACAGTGCCACATTAGAGAAATGCAATTACAAAACAAAATGAAATACTACCTCACATCCTTTAAGATGGCTCAAATAAAAAAAGACAGACAGTAACAGTTGGTGAAGATGTGGAGAAATTGGAGCCCTCATACATTGTTGAAAGGAATTATGTAAAATGGTGCAGTTACTTCTGAAAACATTTTAACAGTTCCTCAAATCATTAAACATAGTTACAAAATGACATAGTAATTCTATTCATTAAGTACACACTTTAGAGAAGTCCATACAAAAATGTGTATGGAAATATTCTAACAGTACTATTCATAATATCAAAAGTAGAAAAAAACCTAAATGTCCATATACTGATGAATGAATAAACAATATGTGGTATATTTACACAATAAGATATTGTAGTTAAGTACTGTCTAGTTAGTTCTGACTCATGGTGATCCTGTGTTAGGGTTTCTAAGGGGAGACTGGTAGGTTCGAACTATCAACCTTGTGATTAACAGCCCAGTGCTTATCCTACAGTGCTACACCAAGATACCAATAGGACATTGTTGTTGTTTTGAAGTGCCATCAAGTCAGTTTCAACCCATAGCGACCCTTAATGGGGTTCCAAGGTGTGGCTGGTATGCTTGAACTGCCAACCTTGAGTTTCAAACAAACATTGTAGTCCAGAGCATTAACCCACAGCACCATACCAGGGATTGTTGTTGTTGTT
>NW_006408600.1:5258971-5300591 GCF_000296735.1 Chrysochloris asiatica | reverse complement strand
TGCCATTGTGCCAATCCAACTCATCAGAAAGGGGGGAGGTTTTCTTCTTTTTTACTGACCCTCAACTTGACTAAGCATGTTGTCCTTCTCCAGGGACTGATCCCTTCTGAAAATGAGTCTGAAATAAAAAAGATAAGTCTTTTTATCGTGGCTTCTAAAGAACATTCTGACTGTACTTCTAACAGATTTGTTTGTTCTTCTGGAAGCCCATAAAACTTTCAATATTCTTCTACAATACCTTAATTCAAAGGAATCAATTCTTCTATTGTCTTCCTTATTCATTGCTCAACTTTGACAAATATGTGAGGCTGTTAAACATACCATAGCATGAGTCAGGTGCACCTTAGTCCTCAAGCAGATATCATTCCTCTTTAACATATTAATGTGGTCTTGTGCAGCAGCTTTGCCTAATAAAATATGTCATTTTATTTCTTGACTTATGCATCAATAAGTATTGATAGTAGATCTGAGCAAAATGAAGTCTTTCACAGCTTCAATCTTTTCTCCATTTATCCTGATGTTATTTATTGGTTCACTTGTGAGGATTTTAGTTTACTTTTCATTGAGGTGTAATCCATACTGAAGGCTGTGCTTTTTATCTTTATCAGTAAATATTTATGTCCTCTTCACTTTTATGAATTGGGCTGTGAACCTTAAGGTCAGCAGTTCGAAACTACCAGCTGTTCCACGGGAGAAAGATGAGGCTTTCTGCTCCCAAAAAGATTTACAGCCCCGGAAACCCTTACAGGGTCGCTATGAGTCAGAGCCGACTCCATGACACATAACCACAACCACCTTCACTTTCAGCAAGTAACGTAGGTATCATCTGCATATCACAGGTTTTTAATGTGTCTTCCTCCAATCTGATGTCATTCTCTTCTTCATACAATCCTGCTTCTCATATTATTTACTCAGCATTCAGCTTGATTAAGTATGATGAAAGAATACAACCCTGGCACACACCTTTCCTGATTTTAGACCATTCATTATTCCCTTGTTCTGTTCAAATGGCTGTCTCTTGGTCTATGTAAATGTTCCTCATGAGCAAAATCAATTGTTCTATAATACCCATTTTTCACAATGTTATCCATAGCTTGTCATATTTCACACAGTCAATAAAGCAGAAATAAATGTCTTTCTGATATTCTCTGCCTTTAGCCAAGATCCATCTGATATCAGAAATGATATCCATAGTTCCATGTCCTCTTTAAAATCTCTCTTGAGTTTCTGGAGGTTCCCTGTTGATGTACTTTTACAGCCATTTTTAAATTATCTTTAACAAAATTTTATTTGCATGTGATATTAATGATATTGTTTGATGATTTCTGAATTCCATTGAGTCACCTCTCTTTGGAATAGGTATCTATTCCAATCAGTTGGCCAGTTAGATGTTTTCTAAATTTCTTGACATCGATGAGTATAACATCAATTTGTTGATTTAAATTTTTATTTCATCAGTTCTAGGATCCTTGTTTTTTTTTTTAATCCATACCTTCAATGCAACTTGGGCTTACTCCTTCACTACCTTGATCATATGCTACCTCTTGAAATGGTTGTTAATCAACCATTTCTTTTTGGTACAGTGACTCTGGGTATACCTTCTATCTTCTTTTTATGCTTTCTGCATCTTTCAATATTTTTCCCATTGTTGTTGTTGTTAAGTACCAATTCACAGCAGCCCTGTGAATATAGAGTTTCTTAGGAATGGTTGGCTAGTATGAAATGCCAACCTTGCAGTTCAAACTGACCTTGTGCTTCACATAAGGATTTCATTTTGTCCAAGGAGTCTGTCAATATTGCAAGTTGAGGCTTGAATCTTTCTTTAGTTTTTTTCAACTTGATAAATACTGAGTGTGTTTTTTCCAATTTGTTTTTCTAACTATAGGGCTTTGCACATTCATTACAATCTTTGACTTTGTCTTCTTGAGTTACCTTTTGAAATTATTTGTTCATCTCTTTTATCTACTCATTTCTTTCTTTCATTTTCACATCTCTGCACTAGAGAGAAAGTTATAGAATCTCTTCTGATACCCATTTTTGTCTTTATTTCCTGTTAATTGTCATTTGCTCTCTTCCTGTATGATGTTTTTGATATTCTCCAGCTCTTCTGGTCTTCAGTCATTATTATTTAATGTATCAAACAAGCTCTATATGTAGTCTCTAAATTCATGTGGGATCTTTTCAAGGTTGTACTTTGACTCTTTTGACTTTTAATTTTTCTTCTGCTTCACCCTGAACTTGTATATGAGCACTTGATGGTATATTCCAGAGTCTGCCACTGGCCTATCTTGAACTGATGATATTGACATTTTCTACCTTCTCTTCCCACAGTTGTAGCTAATTTTAAAACTAAATGTATCAACAAGAGCTTGACATAATAGGCTACAGAGTTTGGAAAGTGTTTGTAGATATTAAAGAGTCAAAATAATCTGGCACTATTATTTGTGGCATTGCAGGTTAATGTGTTTGACTGCAATTTCGGTTTGAACTGCAAGGTCAGTGGTTCAAGTTTATGAGATGCTCCCCAGAAACCCTATACAGTGTCGTTGTGGGTCGCAACTGACTTGACAACACTTAACAGTAATAACAAAAATTATTTTATGTGGAGTCTTGGTGTAGCACTGTGGGTTAATGCATTGGACTGCAAAGTCAGTTTGAACCAAAAGATCAGAGATTCAAACTCACCGGCTAGTCCTCAGAAACCCTATCCAGGGTCATTTGATGGCACTTAACAACAACAACAATTATTTTATGTAAACATATATTCTAGAAAGGACACATATGCTACACAAAAAAACAAACATTTTTTTTTTTTGAAAACTAAGAAAACATATATTTTGTTAAGTGTCATCGAGTCAGTTTTGACTCATAGTGGCCCTGTATAGGGTTTCTGAGTATCGGCTGGTGGATTTGAACCACAGCCCTTGTAGTTCAAACCAGCCTTGCAGTCTACTACTTATCCAACAGCCACACCAGGACAAAATGCAAAAGGGCAATAAGTGACTTCCAACTACTGCCGTGAAGACATCAATTTCTATTCCCATTGCAAAGAAAGATGATCAATCAGATTGTAGAAATCATCGAACAATATTATTATTTTCAAATGTGGTAAATTTTTCTGAAGACAGTTAAAAAACTGTTGTAGCAGTACATCAACAATTGTTGTTGTTATGTGCCGTGGAGTCGGTTGCAACTCATAGCAACCCTGCACAGGGTTTCCGAGGCTGTAAATCATTACAGGAGCAGAAAGCCTCATCTTTCTTCCACATCAACAATGAGCTTGCAGAAATTCAAACTGGATTCAGAAGATGTGGAATAAGGAATACCATGGCTGACAACAGAGAATTAAAGAAAGATGTTTACTTGTGCTTCATTGACTATGCAAAGACATTCAGCTGTGTGGGTTATAACAAACAGTGGACAGCATTCTAAAGAATGGGTATTCCATTTACTCATGCTCATGAAGAACCTGTACAAAGACTAAGGGGTAATTGTTCAAACAGAACGAGGGGATATTGAGTATTTTTAAAATCAGTTAAGGTATGTTTCTGAGTAGTTTCCAGTCATCATACTTATTAAATCTTTATGATTAGCAAATAATCTTAGAAGATGCATTATATGAAGAAGAATATGGCATCATGTTCATGGAAGCAGCAGTGAAGAAATCAAATAATGTATAACATTGGGATAGCTGCTTCAAAGAACTCTTTAAGGTTTTAATAAGCTAATATATTACTTTGAGAACTAACGTCTGCCTGACCTAATACATGATAATTTCAGGTGCCTCATATCCACGTGAAAATTGGACAATGAATAATGAAGAGCTGATGTGAATGGATGCATTTGAATTATGACATTAATGAAGAATATTACAAGTACCCTGTACTGCTAGAAGCACAAACAAATATATTGTGGAAGAACTACACCCAGAATGCTCCTTGGAAGCACAGATGTTGAGACTTCTTCTCTCATACTTTGGACATGTTGTCAGGATGGACCAATCCCTGAAGAAGGACATCATGCTTGATAAAGTAGAGAGTCAGTGAAAAATGTGTCTACGACCTCCAATGAGATGCATTGGCACAGTGGTAGCAATAGTGGTCTCAAAGATGAAAGTTGTGAGGACACTGAAGGACCAGGCAGTGTTTTCTTCTGTTGTACATAAGGTTGTTATGATTTGGAACTAATTTGATAGCACCTAGGAGCTCTGGTAGCGTAGTGTTACGAATCGGGCTGCGAACCACAAGGTCAGGAGTTCAAAACTACCAGCTGCTCAATGGGAGAAAGAGGAGGCTTTCTGCTCCTGTAAAGATTTACAGGGTTGCTATGGGTCGGAACCAACTCAACAGCACTTAACAACAACAAGAAACTATAACAACAGCAATCACTTAAGCAGATCTGAGTAGAGTTAGGAAGCATTGGTTGAGGGGTCAGGGATCAGCTAATAGAAGCAATTTCCCTGGATCATGAATTCTGTCTTGCCTCAGGAAAATGCCTCTTGATCCCTATGATATGTACTATAGAAAGTTTTAGATCAGTATTTCCATATCAGGGCAAACAGAAGACACCTGGGATTTTTTTTTTTTTTTTTTTTTTTAAGCAGGCCACTATTACATGAAAATTAAGTTTAAGCTATTTGGCACATTAAGGAATAAAGTTGGGTAGGGTGTTTTAAGATCAACAAGACATACAAAGATCCAAAGATCCAACTACAGTACTGGTGCAATTTTAGTGTATGTGGTAAAAAGCTTTGGAATCTAGAAGATTGGATTTTGTAGTTTTACTGGTAACCCCGAAAAGAAAAAGTGATGCTCTTTTATCACTCAAAGGCAGTAAACATGGAGAAAATAGTTGAATATTAGTGGGGGTTTGAGGTAATCATTAAATGGGACAATTTCAGAAGAGTGGAGATAAATTATGTCTAGGCTTGCGGTTAAAAAGAATATTCAATATGATAATGACATAGAACAGTGATGGGATGCATAAAGGAAATGCTTGCAAGACAACCTCATTTTTACCTTCCTGTGGACGATTACTATGACAGCAATATTAACACAGAAAGAAATATATAGGAAATTGACATGATACCATGTACAGTGGCACCAATGTGGTAACTCACGGCATCACCACCAACCCACCACTAACCGACCTCCTTACAAAATCATACAGAATCCTTAGTAATGTTTATTATCAACTTAATCATAGAAAATGTGATAAATATACTTGTAAATTACTTAAATGTAATATATCTTAGATTCATGAATACTTGCAACAAATCTGTTTGTTAAACTTTGTCTACATTGAATTACAACATTATCGGTAACTGAGTAGAAGTCTTTTTCAAATTTTTCTTCTTTACCTTTAATTACTAATTACTCTTTTTAAAAAAGCAATTGATACAGATTCACAAATACTAATTACCATAATATTGTAGCTAAAACACCAAAAACAAATTGAAAAAAATCAGTGTGTATTAAAACACTAACAGTAAGGAAAATAACAGTGCATACTTGTAGCATGTGCAGATGAAACCACATAATTCAAAGTGTCATTGTAAGTGTGCAATAATGACAGCTATGAATAGAGTGAATTAGACTGGTAAAAAAGTACATTACCATTGAATTTTAGCATTAAAATATATTGATATATGTAAGCTGTGATTACAAAAATAATTATTGTTATAACAAGTACTGGAATATTTTATTTAAACATAATGAATTTATACTGAAATATTACACAAAAATTATATAGGAAATCATTTTGGTGACTTCTTGCAGTGTTATCCAAAATCGTTGCCATCCCTGCACTTCCCTAATAACAGCACTAATCATGTACTCATTGATTCATAAACCCTGATTTTGTTCTATACAATTTGTACTTAGCTGGGAACCATGAGCTCTATAGAGTCCCCACTATTAGCTGTTTGTTGTTAGGTGCCATCAAGTTGATACTGACTTATAGCAACCCTATGCACAGCAGAACGAAATACTGCCAAGTCCTGGGCTAACCTCAAAATTGTTGCCATGCTTGAGCCATTGATGCTGCTGCTATGCCAATCCATCTCACTGGGGGTCTTCTTTTTAACTGACCCTCACCTTGCTAAACATGATATCCCTCTCCAATGATTGGTCCCTCCTGACAATATTTTTGAAGTATGAGAGACAAAGTCTGGCCATCCTGAACTCCAAGGAGCACTCTGGCTGTACTTCTTCTAACACAGATCTGTTTGTTCTTTTGGCAGCCCATGATATTTTCAATATCTCATAATCTATGGGAAAAGGCATATACATGTATTACAATACAATGTGATAAGCACAAAACTGAGTACAAGGAAATTTTAGTGGAGAATGAGGCAGTGAAATTGGCAAAGAGAATGACTTATTTGAGGTGTGTATTAAAAATTAATAGTTCACCTAGCTAGAAGCACAGAATAATTTTACAGCCCATAGTTCAGTGTTTGCAGCCATGGGGAAGTCAAGAGTAGAGACACTCTGGAAAATGGTGAGATTTTTGGTAAGGGTGAAATTCAAATAGTAAGGAAAAAGATAATAGAAGATCAAAAACTTTACAGAGCACTGTTGATAATAATATAGACTTTAGATTTTATTTCTTAAGCAATGAGGATCCACTTAAAGTTGTAAAACAAAAATTGTGTTATTTAACACATTTGTATTTACATTATAAAAATGTTTATTTTGTGGTTTATGTTGAGGGTGAAGGTTCTGAGGAAACTGGCCAGGATTTTATTCTCTTCCAGATGAAAGATGAAATGAACTGCTCCTCTGGTCCTGGTGGAGGACATGGAATAAAGGGGGGAAATCCAGGAGCTAATTAGGAAGTTGAATTAACAGAAGTAAGTGATATAATAGAAGGAAAGAGAGAGAATGGAGGCTGTCAAGGAAGACTAAGTGGGTTCTGTTTTTTTTTTTGTTTGTTTGTTTGTTTTTTGATGTAAAATAGATGTGTTGGTTACTGAGATATGAAAGATTGGAAGAGAAGCAGATCTCCAGTGGAGGAAGGCTAACTAGTGAATTCATTTTGGTGTATGTTGAAATTGATTTGTCCATAGTGCTCTTTAGTCACCTCTGTTTTTTTTAATCTAAAGTGGAAACGATAATTTGCCTATATCTTTTCTTGCATTGGCAGAGAGAAAATAATTTTATTCTCATCATGGTTATCAGTGCACTTTAATTGTTTTAGGACCTTTCACTTTTTTATTTAGATAAAGAATATTTGGATTTCTGAACTAGCCTTACATACTTTTGTACTAGGGATTGTACAATTTTGTCATTGTTGGAACTGAGCTAGTTATATATTGCTCTCTTGAAAGAACTCATAAGAAGGAGAGGTGACTGAGCATTTGAAATTCAGTATGTGACTACGGTTGTAGGCTCAGTGGACCTAATGATAGTTACAGACAAGCTCAGAAAAAAATGATACTTATATTAAAACCTCCATGTATTTAAGAATGAGGTGTTCTTGTTTGATTGAGTAGCCATAATCTAAACAAAATATCAGGATTTTCCAATGTACTCCTCAATATTATGTGGCATTTATTTAAAAGCACATCAAGTACTTCACTATGTGGTGAGCTTTAACTCAGAAGACTCTCTTTCTCCCTAAAGTCTTTATGTTGTTGTGAAGCTAGATGTCAGCAAGTTGATTTTAACTTGTGTAATAAAGTAGGATGCCCTTTAGGACTTTGTAGGCTGTAGTATAAACACTAGATTGCTAACTGCAAGGTTGGCAGTTCAAACCCACCAGCTGCTCTTTGGAAAACCTATATATAAAACACCACTATGTGTTGGATAATCTATTAGACAACACTTAACACCATTAACAACAATATTTAAGGGAGGAAGCCTTGGTAGTGTGGATTATGAGTTGGACTGCTGACCACAAGGTCAGCAGTTTGAATCTATCAGCCACACTGTAGGAGAAAGATGAGGCTTTCTGCTCCTGTACAGGTTTACAGTACAGGAAAACACTACAGAGTCACTCTGAGTCAGAACCCACTTGACAGCACACAGCCTCTACCACCACCAATCTTTCAAGGAGAAAATTGCCAGGCTTATCCCTAGCAAAGCCCTGAGGTGGGTTCAAACAGCCAAACTTTGGGTTAGTAGCTAAGTTGCTAATAGTTTTGCCACCAGAATTCTTATAAAGTCATTATATATACTAAGTTTTATTGATTTTCAAGTAATAAAGATTTTGTTATATGATAAGATACACAGTCTAACTCCCTACCCTAAAGAGCCTGATATAAATTCCAATTATGATATAATTGGCTGGCATAGTTGGAAGGAGAAAATACTCAGGTAGTGCATACTTAAAGGCATAAGAGAGCAAGATGTGATATATGGAATAAAATAAAAACAGCTATGACTCAAATATAAGCTTTTTCTATTCCACCAGTTTTCATTATCTGGAAGTCCCCAGACTTTATACATTTGTTTGTGTATGAAGAGATAATAATAAAAAAGAAGTTTTATTGTGGGGACTGAATGGTCCAAATGGTTAAGTGTTCAACTGCTTCTGAGGCACCTCAGAAGACAATCATGGCGACCAGCTTCTGAAAAGCCACAACCTTGAAAATTCTATGGAGCAGTTCTCTGCACACATAGAGTCACCATGAGTCAAAATTAATTCACTGGTAACTAACAACAGTAATAACAATGTTAAGGAAAAGGGTCAAGGCTGAGAATCTGAAAATCCCCTTTCTTAAGCTAGCTGCTGAAACTGCCCCTCCTGAGTTATTTGCTCATTGAAAATTCTCTAGTTGGAAGGAGAGTGAACAGACATGCTAAATGAAATCACAGTAAGTGATATTATAATGCTAATGTTAAATATTGCTTAATGTAGATCCATAAAATTTAAATTTTTGGTTAGGTTTTATAATAATTCTATGTTTTAAGGAATCTAATAAGCAGAAAGACCAGGGTTCGACGTGACTCCCTTGATACTGCATTTTTAAAAATGAATCATTTAGATTTAAAAATTAATATGTAAGCATTGCACACCCTGATACTATTTTACCAATAATCTTTAGAAAGAAGAAAGAAGGAAGGAGGAAGAAAGAAATCGAGAGAAAGAAGAAAGGGGGAAGGAAGGAAAGAAAAGAAGAAAGAAAAGGGAGATAGTGAGGAAGGAAGGTTAAAGGAAAGGAGGAAGAAAGGGAAGGAGGCAGGTAGGATGAGAGGGAAAAAGGAAAGGAGGGAGAAAGAGTCACAAATTTTAAAAAAGCAAGGAAAGGCAGAAGGAAGGAAAGGAAGAAGAGGAAAAAAATAATTTTCATGAGGTATTTTTTAAGATCAAATACTATGCAGTCAACTTACTATATAATTGATGGCATATAGTAATTGAATTAAAATTATTGATTTGTATTAAGTAGCTCTTTAGTGAGGCTGTCTCCCTGTATTCATTTCCATTTAGTTTCTACTAAGCTGTTGTTACCAGAATAAGTGTGAAATAAGCAAATACATACACATTTACTATAGCAAACAGGCCGCCCAGAATCTAATTAGACAAAACTCTGCCCATCTGCTCTGCATTATCATGGGGCCTGCTCAAATGGATGTTGTTTCATTACTAAAAGGCAGAGAGATGCAAATTGAATTGAGCTGGACTTCCTCTCAGACAGAGACCAGGGCGTGAAGTCAAACCCTTGCTGTGAACTAACAAAGCACCACTGGGAAAAAGTAGGCTGAGAGGGGATTTCTTTTTCTAAGGCCACATGTCTAGTACTTAGTAGAGGCCATAAGGGAGTGTTCATCCCATTGTTTGGTACAAGGCGACATGAGTTGCCACAATATAAACCTTGTTCACTATGCAAATTGTTGATTTTGGTGCTTACTCCCTTGTGACAGATGCCCTTTGATTAACTGTATGTCACGGCATGTTGAATTGCATTTAACAAGAGTGAGACAAAGACTAGCAGAACTGACATGAGAGTTTATTCATAAAGTTAGCAATTTGCATTTAGTGTTTAGCTAAGATAATTAAAATATTTTGATAAAACTGTTGCTTAACAGCATCCATAATGTGCACTGATTTTCAAAATCTCTTTTATGTGTTGGTCCTGCATGGAGAGATTTAAAATAGTTTTGACAAGTTCTCTTTTAATAGGAGTAATTGATTGTTTAAGTTTTCAAAAAGGTTGAAGAATAAACTTTGGCTTTAAAAAGTTGTAGATTTAGAGTAGCTAAAAAGCTAATATATTTTATTAAAAGTTCTACATTTTGATCTTGGAAATAGGCTTTGAAGATGACATTTTTTCTCCATATGACGATTTTGTGCCATTTTCTCCAGTAAAAGCTATTTTTCCAGCACAAATGGATGCATTTTATCTAGGATTCCATTCATACTTATTTTTTAAAATGTTTATCTCATTGTAGAAATGCACTCTAATAAGGATCCAGACTTCCAAGTTTCAATAGGAGCAAAAGAATTAGGTTTTATGTTAAATTTAAAGGTTTTTCCCTGTAAGTATTTTTTTCTGATAAAAGGTTATACGCTATCAAATGAGAATTACATACAACTGGTAAAATCTTGAAAACCAGAGCCCTATGGTGACAGAGTCAGTGTTTCTTCTCATTCTTTCAGCCAGAGATAAAATATATTCTTGTATGACCCAAACATTCCCTGTTGCTCCATTCTCCATTCAAAGAATTATTTTCTAGGTTGTCCACAGATAGCCACATCTGGTCAGCTAGTATAGCTCATGCTTAGGCTTATAGATAAGAATCATAGCTATTCTATTCTTCAAGAATAATTAAAAGGAGACAAAGTATTGCTAGTTAGCTTCTTTTATACTTTTTAAAAATATATATCACTTTCCACAAATGGGGACATCATTCAGAAGTGAGTAGTAGACACCCTTTTGCAGTGTGACAAAAGACACTTGTCTTTCATGACACCATCCAATACCCATGAATGACACCCATGACTTACAAAATCCCTGTCAACCTAGTACTCTATACATCCAGTAGTATCACTGACTTTGGATAAACTTAAAACTATTTGTTATCCTTGATCTGACATCTAGAAAACTAACCACGAATCTCAGTGATAAGTGGTTGCTAGAGCTTAGGAAGAAGTAAGTCTACTGGCCTGAATGTCCTGTAAAAGAAGCATCAATAGATGTTGAAATGGTTTTCTTATTTTGATAAATTGAATAAAGTTCACACGAAACAGTCTCTTTAACTTATACAGTGAAAATGTAATCCTACCTGTGATCTGAGCACCTGGGGTCAGCATTATCTTTTGGATAGCGCACGCAGCTTCCCAATGGAACACGGATAGTCAGTGTGGACTCCATCCATTAATTATCCCTTGTCCTTTCAATAGTTCTCTCATTATCCTCATTTCTTTGTCTTACAGGTGTGTACCACCCTTTGGACTAATATTCTGTCTTTTCTTGTTGTTTCCATTTGCCTTTTTTTGGTCTTTGTTGTTGAGTGTATGAATCTGTGTCTAGTTACTTTGCTTATATCTGATCCTACCTACTAATCTTACCAGATTTGTTAGCACATAAATTGTACTTTTATAAAGTTTCCCTGATAAAGTGTCCAAAACATAGTCCCTTGTCTGAGTCTTTCTTGATGACTCTGCCTACAGTTAATCATTTTAATGATAATAATAATTCTTCTGTTAATTCTAATTGTCTAATGATAATATTAAATATTTACATTTTTCAACCAAAAAAAAAAAACCGAACACCAAAGAAAACACTTTTTTTCCTGGCAAATCCTGGAAAGGAAGTTATATGTGTATTTATGTATACAATGTGTCCATGAATAAGCATTTTAGGAGAAACAGCAACTTCCCCTTGACTATCCTGATATTGCAGAATGTAAGTAGTAGAAATCTTCACAACTTGTGTGTCATTTTGTTGTATGTGGTAGCTTGCATATTTCTGTGATGGTGGAAGCTATGCCATGAGTATTTCAAATACCAGCAGGGTTACCCATGGTGGATAGGTTTTGGCAGAGCTTCCAGGTCAAAACAAACTGAAAGAAGGACCAGACAATGTACTCTCAAGACAAAAGCTACTAAACCCTTATGGATAATAGCAAAACATTGTATGATGGTAAGCTAAAAGATGAGTCTCCCTGGTTTGAGAGCACTCAAAATATAACTGGAGAAGAGCTGCCTCCTCAGAGTTGTTTTAATGACACAGTAAAGCTTTCAGGATCTTCACTTACTGATGTGACCTGATTCAAAATGAGAAAAAACAGCCTCAAACACTTATTAGTAATTAGAAAATGTTATGTACCAACTACGAATCAAGGAAAATTGAAAGTTGTCAAAAATGACATGAAACACTTAAAGATCAATATTTGGACTAGTGTTGGCAATTTTGAATCAATCATATGGTGTACTATTTACAGAATGGCAAACTGAAAAGAATGTGTCACATTCATCCTTTAAAAGAGTACTTCAAGATCTATTCTGAAATACAATACTGTCAATGATAGGATAATATCCACAGATCTATAGAAAGACCTGTTGTGGTGCTGTGGGATAAGCACTTGACCACAAGGTTCATTTGAACTGCAAGGTTGGTGGTTCTAATTCACCAGCTGCTCCTTGGAAACGCTATACAGGGTCACTATGAGTTGGATCTGATCAAAGGCACTTTAAAACAACAACAGAAAGACCAGTTAATGCTATTATTCAAATTTATGCAGCAGGTACAAATTATAAAGATGAAGAAACTGAGGATTTTTATCAACTTCTGAAGTTTGAAATTTGCTTTTCATGTAATCAATATACATTGATAAAACAAAGGAGGATTAGTGATTGGAAAATATGGCCTTGATAATACAAATGACACTGGACAATGGAGATGAAATGGTAGAATTTTGCTAGACCAATGAGTTATTTGCTGAAAATATATTTTTTAACAACATAGACAGTGACTATATGCGTGGACCTCTCCAGATGGCATATACAGGAATAAAATTGACTGTATCTTTGGAAAACAGATGATGGGAAACTGCAGTATAATCTGTCAAATTAGTGCTGGTTACAAAACAGGCCATCAATTGCTTTGTGCAAGTTCAAACTGAAGCAGAAGAAAATGAAAACAAGTTCGTGAGAACCAAAACATCAGCTTGGATATAACAAACCTGACTTAGAGACCATTTCAAGAATAGACTTGACACACTGATCACTAATTATTAATGACCAGATGAGTTGCAGTATCATACATGAAGAAAGAAAAAAAAAATCACTTAAAAATATTAAAAAAAAAAAAGACCAAAATGTTTGTTAGAAGAGACTCTGAATCTTGCTTTTGAACAATGTAAAGTAGCTAAGGCAAACAGAAGAAGTCATGAATTAAAAGAGCTCAACAGAAGATTTCAAGGGCAGGCTGAGAAGACAAAGTATTATAGTGAAATGTGAAAGACCTGGAGTTAGAAAACCAAAGTGAAGAACATGTTTGGATTTCTAAAGCTGAAATAATTGATGAAAAATTCTAGCTTTTAGTTGAAACATTTAAGAATACTATGGGGAAAATATTGAATGATTAAAAAATCATCAAAAAAGATAGAAATAATAATACACAGAGTAAACGTATGAAATAGAATTGATCAGTGTTCAAGCACTTAGGAAGTAGCACATAATCAAGAAATGATAGCACTGAAGGAAGAAGTCCAAGTTGTATTAAAGTAATTGATGAAACACAAGGTTAGACAGAATGATGGAATATTAATTGAGATGCTGATATTACAGAATAGCAAACAGATGCTACAATGAAAGCACTCACTCGTCTATGCTAAGATATTTGGAAGATAATTACCTGGCCAACGCACTGGAAGAGAGCCGTATTTGTGCCTATTGCAAGATAGGGGATCCAACAGAATGGATACACTTTTAAACATTATTAATAATATCATACTCAAGTAAATTATCTGAAGATAATTAAAAAAAAATAGTTGCAGCAGTACATAGACAGGGGTCTGCCATATTCACCAAACAATATAGAACAAGGGATATCATTGTTGATGTCATATGGATCTTGACTGAAAGTAGAGAATACTAGAAAGATTACCTGTGTTTTGTTGACTAAGAAATGTTTTGTTGACTAAGAAAAAGCATTGACTTGTGTGAATCACAATAAAGTATGGATAACATTGTGAAGAATGGAAATTCCAGAACACTTAATTGTTTTCATGAGAAATTTGTACATAGACCGAGAGGCAGCCATTTGTACAGAACAATGGGATACATGGTTTTAAATCTTTCACCATACTTATTCAATCATTATGCTAAGGAAATAGTTCTAGAAACTGGACAACACAAAAAAGAATGTGGCATCAGGATAAGAGAATGGCTCATTCAAAACCTACAATATTCAGATAACATAAACTTGTTTCCTGAAAGTGAAGAGGACTTGAAGCCCTTACTGATAAAGATTAAAGACTATATTCTTTAGTATGAATTACACCTCAATATAAAGGAAACAAAAATCCTCAAAACTGGAACAATAGTCAACAAAATGGTAGAGAGTGAAAATAATTGAAATTGTCAAGGATTACATTTTACTTGGATCCACAATCATTACCTATGGAAGCAGCAGTCCAGCTATCACATGTTGTATTGGGAAAATCTGCTGCAAAATAACTCTTTAAAATATTTAAACTTAAGGATGTCACCTTGAGGGATAAGGCGGGCATGGCCCAAGCCATGGTATTTCCAGTCTTTTCATATGTACAGTAAGGTTGGACAATGAATAAAGAAGACTGAAGGAAAAGTTATTCCTTTGAATTATAGTGTTGGTGAAGAATATTCAATATATGATGAACTGCTAAAAGAATAAACACATTTTCCTTGGGAGAAGTATGGACAGAATGTTCCTTAGAAATGAGGTTGGTGAGAATTCTTTCACATGCTTTGAAGACTTTTTGTTTTTAAGTGCTATTGAGTCAGTTCCAACTCATAGCAACCATTTATAAGGTTTCCAAGGACCACCTGGTGGGTTTGAACGGATGACTTTGTGGTTTACAGTCCAGTGCTGATCGTACGGTGTCATACCAGAAGTCCTTTGAACATGAGGGATGATTAAAGTACAAGGTCAGAAAACACTTGAATAATAATTCCAACTCTCCAATTTAGCTAGGATTCTTTGACAATGTACAGATTGTAACAATCACATGAGTACATATGTATAACAATACATATGTAGGGTCCTACTGTACTCCTATAAAGAGCCCTAGTGGTGTAATGCTTAAAAGTTCAGCTACTAAGTAAAAGGTTAGTAGTTTGAACCCAACAGCCTTTGCTTGGAAGAAAGATGTAGCAGTCTGCTTTTGTAAAGATTTCTTCCTAGAAAGCTCTATGGAGTAGTTATATTCTGTTTGATAGGGCCACTATAAATCAGAATCAGTTACATGATACACAGCAAACAGCAGCAGACAAATAACTATTAACCAAATACAAAAATCAGGCAATGAATCTTGCTACAAGGTAGATGTTAGTATTTTTTTTAATTCCCTGATGAATTAAGGACAGAATTTAGATACTTAACACACACCAAGAACATACCCAGGGTTGTGTTCAATTTCCAAATGCTGACTACAATTCCTCCCTCTTTTCTTCCGATAAGGAAAATTAACAAAATGTAAGCACATGAGAGTTATGATATTTAGAGAAATAACCATGAGAAAACTGATTTCTATAGCAGCATGCTTCTAATAGAATATTATTTTGAAAGAAATTTTCTCTGTAATGGTTAAATATGCTACAGGATTTTTTCTAGGTGAGGGGAGCATGAGTCAGAATCAACTCAACAGCAAGTATAAGAAGAAATTATAAGAAATTATTTGGGTTTTAATACAAGTCACAGTGAGATTATACTTCATAGACTATTAGACTTTTGACTTTGCCAATAATATACCACAGGAAATAATGACGTATCAGATAAATCCTACAGCATAAGTGAATATTTAATTCACATGTCTGTTAATTATATACCAACAAAACTCATCACTCATTAAACATAGTCCTGCAAATTTTTCAGTTCAGTCTCTGATTTTATAATATTGATGGGATCTATGGTGCTGTGTTATAAGCACAGGAGCACAGGTCAATGACTTAAATCCACCAACTGCTCCTTAGAAACGCTATTGTGCGGTCACTATGAGTCGGAACAGACTCAATGGCACTTAAGAATGGCTACACCATACAACTTATCTGCAGATTTTCAAACCTTCTGAGACAATGAGACTAGCTTGACTCTACAGGGATCCAGCTTTTAACTGGGGATGTGCGGTTAGGAGGGAGAATGGAGGAGCATTAGGAAAATAGTAGTTGCTCTGTATGATAAGCACTGGCCTGTGAATTTAAGGTTGGTGATACTAGTCCACCAACTGCTCATGGGAAAAAGATGAGACTTTCTATTCCAGCAAAGATTTACAGCCCTGGAAATCTTATGGTGGTGGTGTTTACTTTGTTCCAACTCAGTAACCCTGAATAAGGTTTCTGCGGCCTTAAATCTTTAAGGGAGAAGCCTCATCTTTCTCCCATGGAGAATCTGGTAGATTTGAACTGTTAATGTTTCTGTTAGCTACCCGTTGGTAATCAAATATGCCATCAGGCCTATTATGGAAGTCTTAAACAGGGGCATTATGAGTCAGAAATGACTTGACAGCACTTAACAACAACAGCAAAGAGTATATAGTGTATGCTTCACAGTATGTGTTACTTGCACAATGTAATATTTTCTGTATTGGGCTGTAGGATCAGCACTGTGCTTTGAACCAAAAGGTCAGCAGTTAAACCCCACCAGCTGCTCCTCAGAAACTTTGTATAAGGTTGCTAAGAGTCAGAACTGACTCAATGGCACTTTACAACTGCATAGGAGGTAATTGGGAGTACTGGTGTGGTACTGTAGAATAAGCATTGAACTGCTAGCTTCAAGGATGGTGGTTCAAACCCATCAGCTCTTCCCAGGGAATTATATACAAGGTCATTATGACTCAAAACCTACTCCACAGCACTTAACAACAGAGGAGATAATTAAACAACATCTGTAATTTAATTTCTCTTATTACCTATTCCAGTCCCTTTTGTGGCACAATAAGTTTGCAATTGTCAACTAACCTAAAAGTTGGGGATTCAAACTCACATAGCAGTGATGCAGAAGGAAGGCCTGAGACCAGCTTCCATAAAGATTACAGCTAAGAAATCCATAGGGTGCACTTCTACTCTGTAACACATTTGGAAATCATGAGTCACAATCAACTGGTTCGTAATTTATTATTATTATTACTTATTCCACCCTGCTAAATTTAATTCCTTCTTATGGTATATGTTGTTGTTAAGTGTCATCAAGTCAGTCAATTCAGGGTAATCCTGTATAGGGTTTCTGAGGAGCAGCTGGTGGATTTTAACCGATGACCTGTGGCTGTATTAGTTTGCTTTTGTTAAGTTCCATCGAGTTGGTACCGACTCATAGTGACCTAATGCATAGCAGAATGAAACACTGCCCGATCCTGGGCCAACCTCACTATTGTTGCCACACTTGAGCCCATCGATGCTGCCACTTTGCCTATCAATCTCATTGGGGGTCTTCCTCTTTTTCTCTGACCCTCCACCTTACCAAACATAATATCCTTCTCCAGAGACTGGTCCCTCCTGACAATATGTCCAAAGTATGGGAGACGAAGTTTGGCCATCCTGGACTCCAAGGAGCACTCTGACTGAACTTCTTCCAACACAGATCTGTTGGTTCTTTTGGCAGGTCTTGGCACTTTTACTATTCTCCTCCAAAACTAACACTCAAAAGCATAAATCCTTCTATAGTCTTCCTTATTCACTGTCCAACTTTTGCATGCATATGAGGTTATTGAAAATACCATGGCTTGGGTCAGGTGCACCTTAGTCCTCAAGCTGACACCTTTGCTCTTCAACACTTTAAAAAGGTCTTGTGCAGAAGATTTGCCTAATGCAATACATTGTTTGATATCTTGACTGCTGCTTCCAGTGTTGATAGTTGATCCAAGAAGAATGAAGTCCTTGACAACTTCAATCTGTTCTCCATTGATAAGAAAGTTGTTTATTGGTCCAGTGGTAAGGATTTTTGTTTTCTTTACATTGAGATGCAATCCAAACCAAAGCCTTTGTTTGGTCTTTGATCTTCATCAATATATATTTTAAGTCCTCTTCACTTTCAGCCAGCAAGTTTGTACCATCTGCATATCGCAGGTTGTTAATGAGTCTTCCTCTAATCCTGATGCCATGTTTTTCTTCATACAACCCATTTGTTAGGATAGCTTAAATCATAAATTATCAAACAAATCTAACATCTTAGTTGCCAAGAACAAGAAAGGTCTACTCCTAGATCAGGCTACCCATTTTTTGTGGTAAAATTGGGACTTCATTCCAGTTTGATTTCCCACAATGGCATAACAGAGCAAACAAAAGAGCCACAATCCAGAAAGTTGTCAGTAGCTGCAATAGAGTGAATAGAGTACAGAAAGGTCTTATATCAGCAACCTCATGATTTATACAGAAATGACAAACATCACTTCCACACACAGTCTTTAGCCAAAGTCAGTCATTCACACATATAACATCAACATTGTATGAAACTTCATTTCCTTTTTCTATTCAGAAGATGAGAAGAGCTAGATGCTGTTAACAGTGGTAATGCCACTGCAGTAGTCAGCATTTATGAGACAAAATGCCAAGTCCATATCAATGAAAACAAAATAGTATATATATATATAAATATATGCATATACATATGTTTGGGATTGTCATGGCTCTGTACAGAAGCACTAGACTGTGAACCTCAAAGTTGGCAGTTCAAGCCCACCAGGCTGCTCTTTGGGTGAAAGAGGAGGCTTTAGGCTCCCACTGATTTGCAATATCAGAAAACCTACCCAGGGTCACTATGAATTGGAACCAACTCAGTAACAGTGAACAATACATAGAGGGAGCATTGGCTTTGTAAGATAAGTTCTGAACTTTAAATTACAAGACTGGCATTTTGAACCCACCAGCTGTTCTGCAAGGAAAAATAAAAGCTTCTGCTCCTACAAAGATTTACAGCCTCCAAAACCCTATACAGGGTCACTACCAGTTGGAATTGATTTGACAGCACTTAACAACAACATATATACATATACATATACATATACATATATATAGTTATTATATTGTTGTTAATTGCCGTCGAGTCGGTTCTGACCCATAACGACCCTGTACAGGGTTTCCGAGGGTGTAAATCTTTACGGGAGTAGAAAGCCTCATCTTTCTCCCGCGGAGCGGCTGGTAGTTTCGAACCGCTGACCTTAAGGTTCGCAGCCCGATTCGTAACCACTACGCTACCAGAGCTCCTTATAGTTATTATATATATGTAATTATTATATATATGTAGAGAAAGAGAGAGAGATTGAGAGTCCAGATCTGGTGCAAAGTTGGTTTGAATCACAAGGTAGGTAAGTGATTCAAACTCACCAGCTGTTCTTTTAAAATCACTTTGAGTTGGAACTGACTTGACAGCACTTATCGGAAACAACAATATATATGCATACATGCATGTGTATATATATATATATATATATATATATGCATGTATGTATATATGTTGGTGTGGCTCTTTGGATTAACGCACCAGACTGCAAAGCTGTTTGAACTGTAAGGATGGTGGTTCAACCGCACCAGCTGCTCCTTGGAAACCCTATACAGGGTCACTAAGGGTTGGAACCCACTCGACTGCACTTCACAACAACAACAACATATATTTATGTATGTATGTATTAACATATATGTTAATATATGTTGTTAATATATGCTGCTGTTATGTACCGTCAAGTCATTTCTGACTCATAGCAACCCTGTATAAGCTATCTGAGAAGCAGCTTGTGGGTTTGAAATGCCGACCTTGTGGTTCTAAGTCTAGAGCTGATCTTACAGTGCAACACCAGGAATCCACATTAATAGATAGAAGATTAATATCATAGCTAGTGGTCACTGGAAAGAACTGAATTAAAATCTCAGAATAATAACAGTATCAATTCTATTACATATCTCAAAAACTTACAAAGTATATATAATTTCAAAATCTAACAAAATAGTTGCTTTTGTACTTCCTTATAAAGTCTGCTTTTCAAACTTCCCAATAGAAAATACATTGTTGTTTTGCACAATTCTAACAAAATCTTAAACTCTAAATTCCTTAATGGATGGGCAAGATATGGTGAAGAGTCAGAGACAACCCACATGGTCATTTCAATATTCTTTAAAAATCTTGTGAGACTGTTGACATTTTGGAGCAGTTGTATTCTGTCTTTACAGAGTTGTTATGAGTTAGAATTGATTCAATGGCAAAGGGATTTCCCCTCTTGAAAGTATTATAAATCAACCCAAAGCAGTTGCTAATATACACTACATGAGTAATTTAAGAATGATGGTGATTTAATAATCATGTAGCTGTGCCAAAATTACTAATGACAAGAAAAATTTATTAATGGTGAGAAATATCTAATTTAGTTTGGCAATTTAAAAATGCTGTTGGTGGCGTTTGTGTACCACTGAGTCGATTTCCAACTCTTAATGTTTCTGAGACTTTAGGGGAACAGAAAGCCTCATCTTCTACTGAGTGATGGTAGATTCAAACTAATGACCTTGTTGTTAGCAGCCCAGCTCATAATCTATTACCCTACTGAGGTTTCTTAGTTAAAGGTGGAGTCAATATAATTTAGTCCACAAAGATGGTAGAAAACATCTTACTACATAAGAAAAAGTTTCTTGCTCTGTTAGGGGTTCAGACTTTCAGATATAAATCCTTGGAATTAATGTAGGCAAATAGCACACCCCAAATCTGTAGCTGGGAACCCTGGTTTGATGTATATTCTGAGGGAAGATTGCCACCTACTGGATTGCTAACACCATTCCTTCAGCTGTTATAGCTATACATGGTTCCTTTAAAATTACAGACGTTAAAATAAACTCCAGTTCATTTAAACTTCAGACATGAATTTCAATAGGAGCTTTGAAGATATCAAATTATTTCCATCATCCTCCTGAGTAAGCTGCATATGATCTGCTTCAACTCTCACTGCAATGCTACCAGCCTCAACCCTTTGGTGTTTCAACTCTTTTATGTGAGATAGAAGACATTTTGATTTTTTTTTTGAAAGTCACCTATGCATCAGCTGATTTTTGTCTTCCCCAAACCAAAGTATCCAGTTGTACTTGTAATAGATAACTCTTCTAAGAAATAATCACATCTGTAACATTTTACTTGATTATTGGAAGCAGTTCTCCTCTCCCTAATATTTTCATTTTAAAAATAATGATTTGAACTTCACACTGCAAGGATGTGGATGTGCAGAATGACAATGCAATTTAGAACATGTCAGTAATGAGCAGCACAACTCTTAATACTTCTCTGAGCAACGAATACAATGAAATCACATTTCTCCATTCAATTGTCATTGTTGTTGGTAAGTGCTACCTAGTTAGTTATGATTTATAGTGTACTGCCTTTTGTAACAAAAATAAGAGATTCCAGCTCTATCTTTCAGCACTGGAGAAAGAAGGGAGACTTCGAGTCTACTTACAACTCCACTATCAGTTTTAAAGGTAATTGTCTTCTGAATATTACTGTATCAATGTAGCATGCTGGAATTTTGGTGGGCAAGTATAAGAAAAGACAAAGACAATATTAAAAAATACAAAGCAGTACAATGAAGAAAACTGACAACTGGAAGAGTATGCTATAGGTGAAGGTGAAGGGAAAATGGAATAGAAATAAGAGATAAACAACAATCACTAGGAAAGAGGGTAAATAGTTGAGCTAATAGAATGAAATGAAATAAATAGTAGAGAGGTGTCTGTATGCAGAAGGCAATGTGATATAGAACAAAAAAGAAGCAAAATCAAATATTTGGTATTATATAGGCCTGGAGTCCTTAGCAGTCTCTGGGTGGTCCAAGCAAACAGTTAAGCAGTTGACTACTAACCAATTGGTTGGTCATTCCTAACCTCCCAAAGAGTGCCTCAGAATAAAGATTTGTTCTCACCTTCCAAAAGGTCACAGCCTGTAAAACCCTATGGAGTGCAAGTCTACTATGCACATATGAATCAGAATGCATTCCACAATGGGATTGGCTTTGGTTTTCAGAGTCATTAGCAGTGTAATTTTGGACAGGTTCCTTTATTTTACTGAGGATGAGTTTTATCTCCTACAGAATAGAAATTCCAGGTTGACCATAATTTTTTTAAAAAAATTATATAATGCATATACTCTGATAAATTAAGGAGCTGGATATGCAGTAATTTTTTTTAAATGTACTTTTCCTTTGACAAGGTTAAAAGAGATATAGAAAAATAATAATGTTGTTGTTAAGTGCCATCAAGTCAATTTTGTCTCATAGTGACCCTGTATAGGGTTTTCAATGAGTAGCTGGTAAGTGTCAATTGCCAACTTGTAGCGAGCAGTCTAGTGTTTCCCTTGCAATACCATACAAGGACTCCTTTAGCTATAATGAAGATAAAAAAATATATAATAAAAATGGAGAGGCAATAATAAAGGCCCTAGGTAAGGAGAGTTAAAATAAAAACAAATTAAAATGGCAAAACCATCAGGAAAAAAACAAAAAACCAGATCTTGATGGAAATATTGATGGGTACTAGAAAGAATACTGACTTACTAAGATTCCTACAAGGAGTCTTGGTAGTGTAGCGGATCATTAATTGGGATGCTAACTGCAAGTTCAGCAGTTCAAATCTACTAGTTGCTATTCAAGGTCTCTATGAGTCAGGATCGACTTGAGGACACACAACCACCTCAACCAAGATGTCTGCTGTAGTAAAAGAGAATCAAATATGAATGCAAATAACATTGGAATTGGCCAAATTATATCAAATAGCCAGTTTAGCTATCATCATGAGTTTTTACCTGTTTGATGATAATTTTGAAGTTTTAGTTCAAACTTTTTAGCTTGCCTTTCTTTAAACCACATTTTCAACATCTTTCTATAAGGGAATCTTATTATCTTCATTGCTTCACTTACTATTCTCTCAGTGAACTTTGCCTTGATTAGTAGCATTAGATTTCATTCAGGAAAGGGTAAGTGTTTGCACTGATTCTATGGTTGATCAAGAAGAGTAATACATTTTAAAATTTGGGGTGAAGCAGATTAATAACTAGAGTGGGGAGAATTCTGTGTCAAAATTCTGAAGTGGGAGACACAGAAGAGACATAGCAAGCCTTTTCACAGCCTGATGCAACAAGATTAGATCATTGCCAAGACTGTGTAGAGGCACACACATTCACAGTTGTGTGATTGGTTGCCATCTTTGAGTGAAATGCTGTTATTTCCCACACTAGAAGTTAACAGATTTGGTTGCTATAAAAAATGCACACTGCCATTGTTTTCTAAGAGATAATTAAGTTTCTAACTTGCAGGGCATTGGCCCATATCTTTTCACATTAGGGTTATCATTCAGTTCACCCAAATTTGTCCGTTCAGTTTTGCTTCATTGTCCAGAAACAAAGCCAGAAAAATGGGTTGGAAGCCCTGGTAGACAGATTATTGAACTCTGCAACTTTATCTTTTGTTTTCTTTGTCACCATCTCCTCCAACTTCTTGTATTGGTGGTGATAATCATAGAAACTAAAGTGCAAATAGAATTTTATAACTTATGTAATTTTTTCCTATACATTATTTTGTTTTTAACTAAAAATTGTTCTGCTGAATCCAAACCTTTATTTCTATGACTGTCACTAATATTCTGGAAAATAACCTTTCCATTTCTTGCCTCATATGTAGTCTTACAAATTTAAAGTCTTTAATCAGTATGGTCAAGAGACATTTTTTTTTTTTTCCCTAAAAATAAAATCTAATCTCCTTATCAGAATACATGGTATTCTACGATCTTGTACAAATTGATTTTTAGCCTAATCTTCTTTTCTATATTCTCCATTAACCTCTTTCTGATTGCTTTCCTCTCAAAATGAATTTGTGCATGTTTTTTCCTCTGCTCCAAAAGCCCATTTGTATTTCTAAACCCTGATCCATTGTGAGCTTCTCTATATCATTTCTTGTTTAATAAGATACTAGCTACCCCAGAAGTCACTAGGTACCAGTTTTTAAGGGTAGTAAAGCATCGCTAGAACAACTAGAATTGTTTCTCGTCAAAAAGTTATATGAACACATACAAGTGTTTTCAATTGCACATTCTAAATCAAATACTGTGTTTTTGAGAAGTTCACTTATTTACTATTTTGAGAAAAAATAATGCAGTGTAGGTCTGCTTATTTGAAATAAGTGTTTTGTTTCATCACCAAAATTTCACACTCTCACAAATAGCTCACTAATACAGTATGGGATTTTTTAAATAATTAAATAAGGAGCTGATATGAGCCGTAAAGAATTGGGAATTGCTTTCTTTCTTTCCTTTCTTTCTTCCAGAACAATGACTCTTCATTGCTCCATGGAAGAAATTGGTAAGTAAATTTATTTCTCTATAGAATATTTATTAGTATATGGCCAATTTATGTTCACATCTACTAAGGAAGTACTGAGTTTATATACTGCAAAATAAATATTGAAAAAATATGAAGGAATATTTTTTAAAGACCTTGAGTACAGTAACATACTTAGGTCTTCAAATGCTTGGGTTTTTCTGATTTATTTATTTATTTATTTATTTATTTATTTATTTATTTATTTATTTATTTATGTCCTAGTGTCTTATCAAGAGTTATATAAAGTTTTGCCTCCTCTGTGAAATCCCAGAAAGGCAGAACTTTATCTTAGACAATTTTGTGATCGAACATAAATATAAACAGTTCCAGAACTGAAAATCAAGAATCATAACACATTTCCCCTAGATTAACTCTGGGCATAGGGTATAATAAAAATTAATATTTTGTTGTATGTTTTTATATATGTGCATAGCTGAAATGAGTTATATAGTCTTAAAAATTGACTTGAATTTTGGGTTATTGCATTATAAGTAATGGCAAGAAACCTCAGGATTTTATGCACACACACACATACACATATACATACCTTAAATATCAGATTTGAAGTTAGAAATAAACTCTGTCTGTTTCCCTAATGAGGACTATGGTGCTCCTAAATGTAAATATTAAAAGTAAATGTACCCTCAAAAGCAGCTGTACAACTTAGCTAGCATTTCCCCCCTGAATTTTAGATTTATGAAACAACAACAACAACAACAAAAAAAAAAACCTAACAACAACAACAAAAAAACTAACAACAACAACAAAAAAACCCCGATGTCTCAGCTGCTACCTTTCAACAATTTTACTCTAAGGCAATAAATAATTCAATGTGCTAATTTGACAGATGACTCTCCAGGAGCCTCCTACCATTACTAGCATCATTAGGCCATAATATGCATGACGAGGACGGGCCATTCAGCAAATGTCCTTCACTTGTTTACCCCTAAAGAGCTGTACTCTGCACAATTAACTAATGAAGCATTATGGACCTTTTTTTTTTTTTTTTTTCCCTTCCCTGCAATTTCAATATATCAATGCAGACAGTCTAAGGGAAAATATATTTTGCTTCCTTTTGCTAACAAAGTGTTTATGAGATGGTTAAAACTCTACTGTAGTTTCCAAGTAAATAAGGGGAAAATAATAAGATGGTCAAAATGGATCATCATCATAATTATTATTATTACTTCCCTTATTTTCCATGATTTGTGAGAAAAATACAAAAGCAATTTAGTGTTGAAAAGACAAAGAAAATACAGTGTTCAAATTCCCTGTTTAATATCTGCTGATTATCAAGAATTTGTAGTGTCCCCTTCAAGTTAGACTGTTTTATCCTTAATCTAAACACCTGGTTATATATGCATTTTCTCAATCTCATTCTCAAATTTACAATTTAAGTCTAATTTAAAAAACAACTAAGATAGCATGGTTCATACTTTAATCACAAATATTCTAATTGGGTTTTTGTGCATGGTTCTAGCATTACTGTCCAAATCAATAAAGCATGTATCTATAAATTTTCAACTAAAGTCACTAAATCCATGTCTAAATAGTCCCCCTCCCACACACATAAATCTGAGTAAAACAAATAAACTAACATCAGCTGATTTGACTCTTACGATATAACTAAACATTTGAATTGCCAAAACATTTTGATATTGGGGAAAGACAGCAAAGTGAAATTGAATTGGGGAATCTCTTCCTTTCATTTGCAAAGTATATGTTATAAGTTCTTAGTTAATAAAGAAATTATGTTACTCATCCACATCTGGGAATGTTTTCTGGATTAGAGTGAGGAAAGAAAACTCTGCTAAAGCATTCTAATTGTAGCAAATATGAGAGGGAGCACTTTCAACTAGAATAGTTACTTATTTCTGATTGCAGCCACCACCCAAACCCACAGAGATGGGGATGCTATTTGCCAGGAATAATAGTTCACACCCACCACTTGTCTGTCAATTTGTTGAATTGTGGTGGCTTGCATATTGTGATGCTGGAAGTGATGCCACAGGTATTTAAATAACAACAAGGTCACCATGAAGTTTAGGTTTCAGCTGAGCTTCCAGACTAAGACAGATTAGGTAAAAGGAGAAATAGACTTTTAAATGTTTAGCCACCAAAAACCTTATGAAGAGCAGTAGAACACTGTCAGATAGCATCAGAATATTGAATATAGAAACATAAAGCATTGAGTTCAAGTGTAACAATGATTATGAGGATGGAGCAAGACCAGGAGGTGTTTCTTTCTGTTGTTACTAAAGTTACTCTGAGTTACAACTGATTTAATGGCACTTATGGAGCTCTGGTAGCGTAGTGGTTACGAATCAGGCTGCGAACTGCAAGGTCAGCAGTTCGAAACTACCAGCTGCTCCGTGGGAGAAAGATGAGGTGTTCTGCTCCCGTAAAGATTAACAGCCTCGGAAACCCTGTGCAGGGTCGCTATGAGTCGGAACCGACTCCACAGCACATAACAACAACAACAACAACAATAGTTAGCATCGTTCTTCTTGGGCATAAATCATTATTTTTTTCCAGTTGACAACAAAGTTCAAAGACAGTCACAAGCAGAGTTTTAAAAGCTCATGGAAAAATTCCATTAATTTTAAATCCATTTTTCCACATTGTTTTTGAAGCACCCTCATAATATAATACTTTTTTATGTACAATTAAAATGATAAATAACAGTTAACTTTGTGTATGAATTATCATAAAAGTTATGACTTTTAAATGTTAATTCTGTTTAAATGCTTTATGTTTATTTCACTAAGGGGAAAACATTTCACTAAGGGCATCTTGGTTCTTTCAGAACTTTGAAGCTCAGAAAATATTTATCTAATAAGCAAAAGACAGCCATTGTATTCAAAGTTATGCAGATAAATTCTGATAGATATTCATGTCAATATATGTCAGATTCTTATTCTATTGTTGTTGTTGTTAAGTGCCGTCGAGTCGGTTCCGACCCATAGCGACCCTGTACCGGGTTTCCGAGGGTGTAAATCCTTACGGGAGTAGAATGCCTCATCTTTCTCCCGCGGAGCGGCTGGTAGTTTCGAACCGCTGACCTTAAGGTTCGCAGCCCGATTCGTAACCACTACGCTACCAGAGCTCCTTATTCTATAAGGTGTATGAAATGACTGAAAATCACCTCTGAAAACTATATTCTACAAGATTTTATCCCACTTATACAATGTATACATTTCTTTCGATAGATGACATTGTAAACAAAACATGCTAATAGAGATATGAATAAACTTAGTGGAAAAATAATTTAAAAATTTTTTAATGTAAAGGTTCCCAGTGACAATAACATTGTTGTTCTTAAGTACCATCAAATTGGTTCCAACCCATAGTGACCCTGTTTCTGAGAAGCAGCTGGTGAGTTTGAACTGTCAACCTTGTAGTTAGCAATCTGGTGCTTTCCTGAAGTGCGACAGCAGACATAGCCTACGGTAAATTATAGATGCAGTTATAGGTGATGTTTTGTATTTAATAAAGAGGGTACTGTTTAACTTTAAAATATTGTCTTTTCTATACATCTATGAATATGTACCAAATTTGATGGAGTCCCCAAACTTACTTTTTTCAAAATGTAATAAAGGATGGGAAAAAATGATTTGAATGTCAATGAAAGCAATAATTACATTGCTATTATACTAGGGAGAAAGTCAGGTGTCATTTTTTTTTTTTTTTCTCTTCAATATCTTTAAAGTGTTGGAACCTAAATTATCAAAATAGATTTTTATTGTTAGCAGCTATCAAGTCTTTCCGTGACTCATAGTGACCCTATAAACAACAGAACAAAATACTTCTTGGTCCTGCGCCACCCTCATGATCAATGAGTTTATTTTTTTAGTTTATTATATGTGAACTATATGGTACCTTTGTTACTGCCCATTCTTTCTTGCAGTTAGTCAAGCTCCTTTCAGCTTGTCTGGTCTAGGATGCCACTAAGATGTAGAATCAGACCATTATAATTCATAGAGTTTTCAGTGGCTCTGTGAATTTCAGAAGTAGATTTTCAGAAGTAGATCACCAGACCTTTTTTCCTAGTCAATCTTTGTCTGGAAGTTCTGCTGAAACTATATGGGCAGGTCTACTGTCCTATATGGTTGTTATGAGTAGGAATTGACTGGATGATAATGAGTCTTTGGGTTTGCTGCAGGAATTTCATAAGCATGAATATATTTGGTGTACATTTTTTTTCTGAAGAAAAGCATAAAAATCACATTTTTATATGAGTTATAATTCCTTTCAATGTGAAACCTTCAAAACATTATTTAATTAAATTTGTTAAATAAAATGATCTCACAATTTGAAATATGTACTGCACAGTCAACACTCATGGAAGCAGAAAGTCAAGAAATCAAACGGCGTATTGCATCAGGCAAATCTACTGCACAAGCCCTTTTGAAAGTGTTGACGAGCAAAGATGTCATCTTGAGGACTAAGATGAACCTGACCCAAGCCATGGTATTTTCAATAACCTCAGATGCATGTGAAAGCTGGACAGTGAATAAGGAAGACCGTAGAAGAATTGATGCTTTTGAGTTATGGTGTTGGAGGAGAATATTGAAAGTGCCATGGGCTGCCAAAACAATCAATAGATCCATTTTGGAAGAAGTGCAGCCCACTAGAGTGTTCCTTGGAGGCCAAGATGGCCAAACTCCGTCTCTAATATTTTGGACATATTGTCAGGAGGGAGCAGTCACTGGAGAAGGATATTATGTTTGGTAAGGTGG
This sequence comes from Chrysochloris asiatica, assembly GCF_000296735.1. Lineage (NCBI taxonomy): Eukaryota > Metazoa > Chordata > Mammalia > Afrosoricida > Chrysochloridae > Chrysochloris > Chrysochloris asiatica. Next base: position 5,271,365 of record NW_006408600.1, on the reverse strand, counting down.
AGGGTCAGAGAGAAAAGAGGAAGACCCCCAATGAGATGGATTGGCCAAGTGGCAGCATTGGTGGACTCAAGCGTGGCAACAGTAGTGAGGTTGGCCCAGGATTGGGCAATGTTTTGTTCTGCTGTGCATAGGGTCGCTATGGGTCAGTACAGACTCGATAATACCTAACAACAACAACAACAACACTGCACTTCTTGGTCTGACTTTTGCTTGTCCTATAATTTAGCCTAGATAGTCTACTGAGTGAAAAGAGACCAGATATGGAATACCGTGTAAGAATAATTAAATGTTTCTTAAATCTGAATGGTATGACTTTATTTTAAATAATTTATCTTTTATTCATAAGAGATATCCAGCAAAATTAATATGGGTAACAATCTCATAAATTATAATTAATCAAATTACCTCTAAAATTGTAGGATTTTGGCATTTTGAGTTTTTCAAATATCATTAATGATATTTGAAAATTGCTAGAAATTATTATATATCAAAGTTTATTTTAAAACATGGTTTTGCTATAATAGACCTACAATATGAGACTAAAAAATTACCAGTAGTAGAATAAATGTATATAATTTCTATATACATTCAATTATAATGATTATATTTTCACTGAAAATATCTCAAATATCATTTAAGACTTTTAATAAAATAAGATTCTTACTTTTTGCAAGGAAAAAAATAAAACAATTAAAAGCTACAAGTGGTGTTTTTCTAAAGCTTTACTTTTCATTATGTAGTAATTTCTTTTTTTCAGTTTAATATTGCTGAAAATTCAAGATTGCACCATTTAAAAAAATCATACCTGTGATAAATACATCCCAGGAAGACATACTCCCATAGATATGCCACTTAACTGCAGGCTCACAGTTCATTGAAGATATTTCTGTTTATTTTGATATCTTTTGTTAAAGAAATCCACAGTACAATGATGACCAGACAAAGACAAGGAATAAAAGCCATTCATCCATTCATGGGTAATTGAATTCACTCATATTTCATAAACAGACTGCCTATCTGCAGGGTTGTGTTTTATTTGAATAACTTTCTTTAAAATGCTTTTCCTTATAAGATGGGGAATTACAATAATGTTTAAGAACTCAAGGTCAAAACATCTTTAAGTTAGTTTATTTGATGGTTGCTTTGCCATGAGAGGAGGCACCCCTCCCTTTTTTCCTCCCTCCCTTCTACAAATTGCCTTTAGACTGGATGTTTATTGCCCAAAGTAAAGAACAAAACACAGAGGCAATTAAGCCCAGAATTGCCTGCTGGTGCTCATGACAGTCAGGCCACCAGCCTGAGCCTAGGAGTCCACCCAAATCCAAAAAGAAGACATCTCTGTACTGAAACAAAGCCAAGCAGCAAGACATCATTACTGTTAATTACCTGATCAACTGAAAAGAGTTGGTGTCAGTGGCAATACACCGAACTCGGTATGGCAGCTGATGCTGTAAAAGACAGTTGGTCTCACTTTGTCCTGTTAAGCATTGTACTGTGAGATGATCCACCTCAATAAAGAGCTCAAGTAATTATACTCCAACAACTGTGTTTGTGTGCTCTGTATGCTGTATTGTGCCCTAATCACAACAAACAACCTGTCCTCTGGAAACAGGTGGCATCTGCTAAATATCAAATAGAAAAAAAAAAAGAAAAGAAAACACATGCTTTCAAATAGTAATTCATTAATTTGTAAGCCAAAGGACATGAAGACTGGTGAAAAATATGGCAGTACACTGAAGCTTAATTAACATGGATTATGTAAAAGGAGACATACATTCACCAAACCACAAGTGGCCTATTTGTGCTAAATAAATATTTTCAAAACAAGTGTATACATATATAATTTGATTATTTTCACTTTTCATTCATATTATCACTGATTACACTTGAAAATCAACCAAAAATGTGTTAATAGAGTACATTGGTCAACCTGATATAGCTATGTTCACTGAAGACTGTGTAATTGAAAATGAGTAATATATTTTGTATATATTATGTTAATATAGGGGCAAAATATGGAGTGTATTCAGTGAATTTAGATGTTCTATGGTAGCTGTTGTGCATCATGACTGATCTGTATATGTTATTTTTGACAGTGAATGCAACACCATTCCTCTACAATTTTTGTCATACCCAGCGAAGTAAAACATTGGTTGCCATATTCAAAATGCCCAAAACCAGTCAATTTCAGCTCACTAATGCCTAATATATTGAAGTTTATGTGTTCCATTCATTTTTTACAATTTCCAATTTTCCTAAATTCATACTTCAAACATTCCATGTTCTGATCATTAATGGATATTTACAGCTGTTTCTCTACATTTTGAGTTGTGCCCCATCAGCAAATGAAGGTCCCACGGGCTTTACTCCCATGAGCTTTAATCCATTAGCGTCATCACTGTCAACTCTACTATGAGGAGGCAGCTCTTCCCCAGTCGCATTTTGAGTGACTTCCAACCTGAGGGACTCATTTTTCCGGCACTATATCTGAGAGTGCTTATTTGCCATTCATAAGGTTTCAGTTACTAAACATTCAGAAGTAGTTCATCACTCCTTTTTAGTCTGTTTTCATCTGAAAGCTCATCTGAAACCTGTTCATCCTGGGTGACCCTGCTGGTATTTAAAATACTGATCACATAGCTTCCAGAATCACAGAAATTCACAGGTGACATTACAACAAACTGATGGACAAAAAGGAACATATCCGGATCAGTCATGTGGTGCAACGCTGTCTCTGATAGGATAATATCCATGCGCCTACAGGGAACTCTGGTAGTGAGCGTAGTGGTTACAAATCGGTCTGCAAACCTTAACATCAGCAGTTCGAAACTACCAGCCGCTCCGTGGGAGAAAGATAAGGCTCTCTGTTCCCATAAAGATTTACAGCCTTGGAAACCCTGTACAGGGTCGCTATGGGTCGGATCCGACTCAACAGCACTTAACAACAACAACAATAGGGAAGACAAGTTAACACCACTATTCAAATTTACGCACCAACCACTAAAGCCAGTGAGGATGAAATAGAATGCTACCAACTTCTTCAGTCTGAAATTGATCAAATGTGCAATCAACATGTATTGATCATTACTGATGGTTGGAATGCAAAGATTGAGAACAAAGAGGAAGGATTGTTGCTGTTGTTAAGTGCCATCAAGTCGGTTCCAACCCATAGCGACCATGTATAGGGTTTCCCAGGAGCAGCTGGTGGATTCGTAGTTGGAAAATTTGGCCTTGGTGATAGAAATGATGCTGGAGAACGCATGATAGAATTCTGCAAAATCAATGATTTGTTCATTTCAAATACCTTCTTTAGACAGGGTAACAGATGATTATAAACATGGACCTCACCATAAGAAAAACACAAATGTCAAATTGACTACACCTGCAGAAAGAGACGATGGAAAAATTCTATGTCAACAGTGAAAACAAGGCCAGAGGCATTTTATGGAGAAGACCATCAACTGCTTATATGCAAATTCAAACTGAAGCTGAAGAAAATGAAAACAAGACAAGGAGAGATAAAATATGACCTTGAATATATCCCACCTGAATTTAGAGATCATCTGAAAAACAGATTTGATATATTAAACACTAAAAAGCAAAGACCAGAAGAACTGTGGGATGACATCAAGAACATCATACAGGAAGAGAGCAAAAAGTCATTAAGAAGACAAGAAAGAAGGAAAAGATCAAAATGCATGTCAAAAGAGACACTGAAACTTGCTCTCCGGTGTAGAAATGCTAAAGCAAAAGGAAGAAATATGGAGGTAGAAAAGCTGAACAGAAAATTTCATAGGTCAGCTTGAGAAAACAAAGTCAAATATTACAACAAAATGTGCAGAGATCTGGAGTCAGAAAACCAAAAAGGAAGAACACGCTCAGTATTTCTCAAGCTGGAGGAACTGAAGAAAAAATTCAAGCTTCGACCTTCGGTATTGAAGGATTCTCTAGGCAAATTATTAAATGATGCCAAAAGCATCAAAAGAATATGGACGGAATACACAGAATTACTTTACCAAAAGGAAATGGTTGATGTACAACCGTTTCAAGAGGTAGCATATGATCAAGAGCCAAGGATACTGAAGGAAGAAGTCCAAGGTGCATTGAAGGAATTCGAAAAGAATAAGGCTCCTGGAATTGATGGAATAAAAATTGAAATTTTTCAAGAAAGTGAGGCGGCACAGGAGGCACTCACTCATCTCTGTCACGAAATTTGGAAGACAAAGATATGGCCAGCTGATTGGAAGAGATCCATATTAGTGCCCATTCCAAAGAGAGGTGACCCAATGGAATGGAGAAATCATAGGATAATATCTTTGATATCTCAAGCGAGTAAAGTTTTACTAAAGGTAATACAGAAATGGCTGCAAGCATACATTGACAGAGAACTTCCAGAGGTTCAAGCCAGATTCAGAAGAGGGCGTGGAAGGAAGGATACCATTGCTAACATCAGATGGATCTTGGCTGGAAGCAGAGAATACCAGAAAAATGTTTACCTGTGCTTTACTGACTATGCAAAGTCTTTTGATTGTGTGAAATATGACAAGCTATGGACAACATTGCGAAGTATGAGTATTCCTGATCACTTTATTTTGGATATGAGGAAGTGAAGCTTCTGATTCTTAAACGATTGCTTTGCTTATTGTTATTTGTAAGGACTGAAAGAAGTATAAGAGAAGTTATGCTGCAGTTGAAGGGAGAAAAGTTCCTACTGGAGTCACCTGGGGAGAAAACTTGGCAAGTTAAGCTAGATGGCTGAGAGGAGTCAGAGTCTACTTGGTCAACCCTGTCAATCACAGGCCCAAGTTCAAATGTCCATGTAATGGGGATAATTATTGGTGTCTTGATTACAGAGAGCCTGTAAACATGCCTTCAGTCTATACTAGACTGGATATGCTAAAGAGGATTTAGGAATTCTCAGAAGAAACTGGCTTTATTTTAAGCCAGGAGCTTAGGTGGAAATCTAAGGTTCACCCAGAACTTCAGAAAAAACTCTGATGTCCAATGGATCTTGACTGATAGCAGAGAATACCAGAAGGATGTTTACATATGCTTTGTTGACTATGCAAAAGCTTTTGATTGTGTGGAATATGACAAGCTATGGACAACATTGCAAAGTATGAGTATTCCTGAACACTTAATTGTGCTCATGAGGAATCTGTACATTGACCAAGAAGCATTTGTTCAAACAGAACATGGGAACACTGAATGGTTTAAAATCAAGAAAGGTGTGCGACAGGGATGTATTCTTTCACCATGTTATTCAACCTGTATGCTGTGCAAATAATCCAATAAATTAGGGTTGATGAACAAAACGTGGCATCAGGATTGGAGGAAGACTCATTAACAACCTGCGATATATAGACGGTACAACCTTGCTTGCTGAAAATGAAGAAAACTTAAAATATTTACTGATGAAGATCAAATGGCACAGCTTTTGGTATGGATTGCATCTCAATGTAAAGAAAATAAAAATCCTACCACTGGACCAATAAACAACATTCTTATCAATGGAGAAATGATTGAAGTTGTCAAGGACTTCATTTTTCTTGGATCAACTATAACACTCATGGAAGCAGCAGTCAAGAAATCAATCTATTGCATTTGGCAAATTTGCTGCACAAGATATTTTGAAGAGCAAAGGTGTCAGCTTGAGGACTAAGGAGCATCTGACCCAATGCATGGTGTTTTCAGTAATCCCATTGCATGGGAAAGCTGGATAGTGAATAAGGAAGACAGTAGAAGAATTGATGCTTTTGTGTTATGGCCTTGGAGAAGAATATTTAAAGTGCCATGAGCTGCCCATCAAACCAACATATCTGTGTTGGAAAAAGTGCAGCCAGAGTGCTCCTTGGAAGCTAGGATGGCCAAACTCTGTCTCTCATACTTTGGACATTTTGTCAGGAGGGACCAGTTGCTGGAGAAGGATATTATGTTTGGTGAGGTGGAGGGTCAGAGAAAAAGAGGGAGATCCCCAGTGAGATGGATTGGCAAAGTGGCAGCATCAATGGGCTCAAGCGTGGCAATGATAGTGAGGTTTTCCAAGGACAGTGTTTTGTTCTATTGTACATAGGGTTGCTCTGAGTAGGTACTGACTCGATGGCACCTAACAACAACAACAACAATGGTAAATGTTGAGAATTAATGGTGTTATTGAATGCTGTTGTTGTTAGGCACTATCGAGTCGGTACCAACTCATAGCGACCCTATGCACAGCAGAACAAAATACTGCCCGATCCTGGGCCAACCTCACTACTGTTGCCACACTTGAGTCCATAAATGCTGCCAGATTTTGTTTATTCCTGGGATGTTAGGTGGCCTTAGGTGTGTTAGACTTTCATACTTGTTTATTCTTTTATAAGATTAAGTTGACAATACATTTCTCTCAGTATTCTTGTGATGACCAAAGACCAAATGTATAATGGCTTAAGATAGCCCCCATCACTTAGTAGGTTGTCAATACAGGGTGACTTTGATAGTTAGCTTGGTAAAACTTCCACTTTGAGACTGTAAAGATCAATTAATAATCAGAACATGGAATGTATAAAGTATGAATGTAGGAAAATTAGAAATTGCCAAAAATGAAATAGAATACATAAACATAGATAACCAACACATTAGTTAGCTGAAATAAGCCTGTATTGGCCATTTTGACTCTGACAATCACATGGTTTACTCTGCCAGGAATAATAAAGTGAAAAGGAATAGTGTCACATCATCATCAAAGACAACATTTCAAGATCTGTCATAAAATACAACTCTGTGATCAGATGGTATCCACACCACTACAAGGAAGATTAGTTCATATTATTTAAATGTATACACCAACCACTATAATCAGTGATGATGAAATTGAAAAATTCTACCAACATCATCAGTCTAAAGTTGATCAAACATGCAATCAACAGATGTTGATAATTACTAGCAATTGTAATTAAAAGGTTGGAAACAAAGGTGAAGGATCAGTGGTAGGGAAATATGGCCTTGGTAATAGAAACAATGGTGGAGATTGCATGATAGAATTTTGCAAGGTCGATAAATTCTTCACGACAAATATCTATTTTAAACAACATGGAATGATTTTACACATGGCACACCAGAGGGAATACACAAAAATTAAATTGACTACATATGTGAAAAGAGATCATGGAAATGCTACATATGATCAGCCAAAACAAGACTGGGGTAGTCTGTGGAATAGACCGTCAGTTGTTCATATGCAAGTTCATGCTGAAGCTGAAAAATTTTAAACAAGTCCACAAGAGTCAAAATATGACTTTGAGCATATCCCACCAGAATTTGGCGATCATATGAATGACAAATTTGATGCATTAGAAACTAAAGACCAAAGTGTTGTTGTATGACATAAAGAACATCATGTAAGAAGAAAGCAAAAGTTCATTAAGAAGACAAGAAAAAAGGAAAAGACCAAAATGAATGTAAGAAGAGACTCTGAACCTTGATCTTCAGTGTAGAGATGTTAAAGCAAATGGAAATAATGAGGAAGTAAAAGAGCTTAATATAAATTTCAAACTATACAATGAAACATCCCAGAGTAGGAGGTAGGGATCTCACTATCACCAAAGAAGAAGAGCCAGGAATAGAATTCATCCTTTGGACCCCAAGATTCCTGTGTATTGAGTCTCCTTGACCTAGGGACAGAAAGCTGTGACACCAGAAAAGTCGCATAACTGTGACTATGGTGTATGAATTCTGTGTGGACATTGCAATGAATTATCAAACCTAGCTGAGCAAAGAAGGCTATGAGAAGGATGGTTTAGTGCATTATTTTTGCAGTTGGTGTTAGAAACGCATCTCCTTGCAATGACTTCAGACTCATGGAAATATGGGGTTTAAGTAAGAAAAAAAAAATGAAGGAACATGGGAAGTGAAGCTTCTAATTCTTAAACAATTGCTTTACTTGGTGTTAATTGTAAAGGCTGAAAGAAATATAAGAGAAGTTATGCTGCAGCTGAAGGGAGAAAAGTTGCCACTGGGGTCACCGGGGAGAAAATTTGGCAAGTTAAGCTAGGTGACTGATAGGAGACAGAACCTAGTTGATCAACCCTACCAGCCAGAGACCCAAGGTCAAATGTCCATGTGTGATGGGAATGGTTATTGGTGTCTTGATTACAGAGAGCCTGTAAACATGCCTTCAGCCTATACTTGACTGGATGTGCTAAAGGGGATTTAGGAATTTCCAGAGGAAACTGGCTTTATCTTAAGCCAGGAGTTTAGGTGGAAATCTAAGGTCCAGCCAGATTGCAGAAAAAGAGGGAAAAAGACCAGCATTTTGAATTTCTAGCAAGCAGTTTGCTGTAGATACACAGAGACAGGAAAAATCTGAGCCAATCAGAGAAAATCCCTTTGTAGGACTGAAAGATCGAGGAAGCTGGCAAGCAGACAGCATGATATGGTCACTGGTAATCATCTGGCTCCACTTGATGAGTGGAAGTTTGGAAGAATACATCAATGAATAAATTAGAGAGAAAAGAGGAAGGGCTAGCCAATCTAAAGTTTAGGGAGTTGTGTGTACAGCTGAGCCTAGGGGAACCAACCTAGCCCATGAAGGACTAGGGTTGACAGAGAGAGTGACTGAAGGGGCCATTTAGTCTATGGTGAGGGAGGAGGGCGTAGACTTCCAACTTGAAGCTAGTACCCATTTGATTTAGCAAGAATGGGCAGAGAACAATTGACTAGAAGCCATTTGAATGAAGAAAGATGTTTGAGCTAGTATAATTTGCTGCAACTTTGATGGCTTTCTGTGAATTGAACTTTGCTTATGACTACAGATGCCTAAAAAGAAGATTATTTACATCAAGGAATATGTTTGTTTCCTGAGAGTACTCAGTTGATGTTGTTGTTGTTAAGTGCCATACAGCAGTTCCAACCCACAGCAACCCTGTGTAGGGTTTCCATGGAGCAACTGGTGAGATTGAACCGCCAATCTTGAGGTTCAAACTGACTTTGCAATCCAGCACATTAACCCATATTGCCACACCAGGACTGGGTTGATAGGGATAGGAAATACAGAAGTTGGATATCAAAAATAGGAGAAATAAAGGCATGAAGTAGCTACCTTACAAACTTTCATGGGTGTTTTCATGTGCTGTTGTTGCTAAGTCCCATGGAGTCTGTTCTGACTCATACTGACCCAGTTGGTTTTGAATCACCAACTTTGTAGTTAGAAATCCTGTGCTTATCCTCCTGTGTCACACCAGAATATATATGGGAAAAGTTAATCCAGGATTTATATGTATGAAAGGTAAAATGGCTGGAAGAGGCAGGGAGTCAGACCTGACTCATAGCAACTTTAAATAGATTTTTTTTGGAGCAGCTGGTGGATCTGAATTACCAAACTTGCAGTTAGCAGTCTAGTTCTTATCCTACAACACCACACCAGGAATCTCATAGTAGAGTATACAAGGAGCAAAGTTTTTAAAAACTACCTGTTTTTGTTAGGTGGCATAGATTTGGTACTGACTCATAGTGACCTTATGCACAACAGAAGAAACACTGCCTGATCCAGGGCCAACCTCAGTATTGTTGCCATGCTTGAGCCCATTGATGGTGCCACTTTGCCAACAATCTCATTGGGGGAGTCTTACTCTTTTTCTCTCACCCTCCAACTTACTGAACATGACAACCTTCTCCAACAACTGGTCTATCCTGACAATATGTCCAAAGTATGAGAGACAAAGTTTGGCCATCCTGGCATCCAAGGCACACTCTGGCTGCACTTCTTCCAACACAGAACTGTTGGTTCTATGGGAAGCCCATGACACTTTCAATATTCTCCTCCAACACCATAACTCAAAAGCATTAACTATTCTATGATGTTCCTTATTCACTGTCCAGCTTTCTCATGCATATGGGGTTACTGAAAATACTATGGCTTGGGTCAGGTGCACCTTAGTCCTCAAGCTGACATCTTTGCTCTTCAACACTTTAAAAAGGTCTTGTGCAGCAGATTTGCCTAATGAAATAGATCATTTTATTTCTTTACTTCTGTTTCCATGAGTGTTGATAATTGATCTAAGAACAATGAACTCCTTGACAACTTCAATCTTTTTTCCGTTGACAAGAACATTATTGGTCTAGTGGTGAGGATTTTGGTTTCCTTTACATTGAGAGGCAATCCATACCAAAGGCTGTGCTCTTTGACCTTCATTAGTAAATATTTTAAGTCTTCTTCATTTTCAGCAAGCAAGGTTGTATTATCTGCATATCTCAAGTTGTTAATGTGTCGTTCTCCAATCCTGATGCCACATTTTGCTTCATATTACCCAGCTTCTCAGATTATTTGCTCAGCGTACAAACTGAATAAATATGGTGACAGAATATAACCTTGTTGTACACCTTTATTAATTTTAAACCATTCAGTGTTACCATGTTCTGTTCGAACAACTGCCTCTTGGTCCATGTACAGATTCCTCATAAGCACAGTTAAGTGTTCCAGAATACTCATAATTCTCAATGTTGTCCATAGCTTGTCATGATACACACAATTGAAAGCCTTTGCGTAGTCAATAAAGCATAGGTAAATATCTTTCTGATATTCTCAGCTTTCAGCCAAGATCCATCGGGTACCACCAATACTAGACTTTGTTCCTCATCCTTTTCTGATTCCAGCTTGAACATTTGGAAGTTCTCTGTCATTGTATGCTTGCAGCCATTTCTGTATTACCTTTAGTAAAACTTTACTTACATGAGATAGCAAAGATATTTTCCAGTGATTTCCACATTCCATTGGGTAACCTCTCTTTGGAATGGAGGTTACCTTACAGATCTCTTCCAATCAGTTGGCCTGATAGTTGTCTTCCAAATTTCTTGGTATAGATGAGTGAGTGCCTTCTGTGCCGCCTTATTTTCTTGAAATATTTCTATTTTTATTCCATCACTTCCTAGTGCCTTGTTCTTTGCCAATTCCTTCAGTGTATCTTGGACTTCTTCCTTCAGTATCATTGGCTCTTGATCATATGTTACCTCTTAAAATAGTTGTACATCAACCATTTCCTTTTGGTGCAGTGATTGTGTGTATTCCTTCCATCTTCTTTTGATACTTTTGGCATCATTCAATAATTTGCTCAGAGAATCCTTCAATAATGAAATTCATGGCTTGAATTTTTTCTTCAGATCACCCAGCTTGAGAAATACTGAGCATGTTCTTCCTTTTTGGTTTTCTGACTTCAGATCTTTGCACATTTTGTAGTAATATTTGACTTTGTTTTCTCAAGTTGTCCTATGAAATTTTCTGTTCTACTCTTGTACCTCTGTATTTCTTTGATTGGCTTTAGCATCTCTACACTGGAGAGCAAGTTTCAGTGTCTCTTCTGACATCCATTTTGATTCTTTCTTGTCTTTTAAATGACATTTTGCTTTCTACCTGTATGATGTTCTTGATGTCATCCCACAACTCTTCTGGTCTTCGGTCTTTATGTTTAATGTATCAAATCTGCTTTTCAGATGAACTCTAACTTCAGTTGGGATATATTCAAGGTCATATTTTGGCTCTCATGGACTTATTTTCATTTTCTTCAGTTTCAGTTTGAATTTGCATACGAGCAATTAATGTTCTGTTCCACAATCTGCCCCTGGTCTTGTTTTGGCTGATGATATGGAGCTTTTCTATTGTCTTTTTCCACAGATGTAGTCTATTTGACTTCTATGTATTCTGTCTGGCGAGGTCCATGTGTATAGTCGTCTCTTATGCTATCTGAAGAAAGTATGTAAAATGAACAAATCATTGGTTTTCTAGAATTCTCTCATGTGATCTCTGGCATCTTTTCTATCACAGAGGCCATATTTTCTAACTACTGATCTTTCCCTTTGTTCCCAACCTTTGCATTCCAATCACCAATAATCATCAATACATTTTGATGGCATGTTTGATCAATTTCATGTTGAAGAAGTTGTAAGAATTCTTCTGCTTCATCCTCACTGGCTTTAGTGGTTGGTGCATAAATTCCAGTAATAGTGGTATTAACTGATCTTCCCTGTAGGCACATCAATATTATCCTATTACAACGTTGTGCCTCATGACTGATCTGGATATGTTATTTTTGACAATGAAAGCAACACCATTCCTCTTCAATTTGTCATTCACGGCATAGTAAACCATGTGTTTTTTCACATTCAAAATGGCCAATACCAGTCCATTTCAGCTCAGTAATGCCTAAGATATAAAAGTTTTGCATTCCATTTCATTTTTGACAATTTCCAATTTTCCTAGATTTATATTTTGTACATTCCATGTTCCAATTATTAATGGATGTTTGCAGCTTTTTCTCTTCATGTTGAGTTGTGCCCCATCAGAAAGTGAAGGTCTCCCGGGCTTTTCTCCCACAGGCTTTACTCCATTCGTGTCATCATGGTCTACTCTACTTTGAGGAGG
>NW_006408600.1:5246900-5257273 GCF_000296735.1 Chrysochloris asiatica | reverse complement strand
TGGGCGAAAAATTAATCACTCACCTCCTTTTGTTAAAAAAAAAAAAAATCTACCTCTACATTTCTGACTCTCACAGTCAGTTCTGATGGCAATTATTCACGATTGTACCACAAGAGTCTTATCCCCATTTCTTTTCCCCAACCTGGTCCCAACAGATTGGAAATCATTCAGTGGAGTTTCTGCCTATACCTGCCCCACCTAGAACTAGGCTCCCTCTTGAAAGCTAGTAAGCCAGTCACTTCTTGACTTTACAGTTCTCTCCCACCCCATTTTGGGTAGCCAAAGTCTAAGTTGCCCATCCCTGTCAACCGTGTGTACCAAGGGAGTGGGAGTGATCATAGCTGTAAGATTTGTTCCCTTTTTTGAGCTACTACATCCATTTGTTGCTGTTGTTAAGTGCCGTCGAGTCGGTTCCGACCCATAGTGACCCTGTATAGGGTTTCCGAGGCTGTAATTCCTTACGGGAGCAGAAAGTCTCATCTTTCTCCCGCGGAGCAGCTGGTAGTTTCGAACTGCTGACTTTAAGGTTTGCAGCCCGATTCGTATCCACTACGCATCCATACATATAGGTAAAGTTCATCAAATTGCAATGGGTTAGTCTTTTTTTTTACCCCTTCCCTCTTCTTTCTTCTTCTAGCAGAGTTCTGATGATCCAGCCATCGAAGCCAGGTCAAGTGGGTACTATCTGCAAGTATGGGTGTTCTCGTGCATAATCCCTCACTTCATATCAGCTGGACGCTTCACTCTCCGCTCCAGTCCTCCATGGACACGTCACTGCCACTGGGCCCAGGAGTCCCCGGGTCATGCTGTAACTGCTGACCATCCAGGTCCCGGGTTCACAGGATTCTATTGAATGTGGTTGGACTTAGATCCCAACTTCATTGCTGTTTTTTTTTTTTTTCTTTTTCCTCTTCCCCTTATCAGTGATCAATGTGGTTACAAGCCAGACCACATGCCTGCTCGTGTATTCCCCTTGAGTCTTAGTCTTGGAAGGGAGTTTGCTCTGGGGGACCCGACCACTTGTCTTGATGGGTCTCAGGCAAACAGCTTACTTCTTCTTGTAGTAATCCATCATACTACCATCATTGTTTCTGATTTTTCCTGTTGGTCTTTCTTCACAAAGTATCTTCTGTTCTAGTCACTCCAGGCTGGTCTACGGGTCCTTTCCAGGGAAAATTTCCCACCTCAGACAATTCTGGATGCGATTCTGGTTTCCACCTCTGATCTTATTCAATGCAAATGCTCCTCACGAGGTCCCTTTCATTGGGCAATTTCTAGCCCCCTTTAAGGTATTCCAATCAGTTATAGGCTGAAGACGGACTTACAAGCTTTCTATTGTGATGTTTCTGGCTATTCCTTCCCCTTCCCCCAAGTGTTTATTTCACAATGGTAGGCAAGGGAAACCAAGATTCAAAAGACAGCCAAGCATCTTAGCATTATTCCCCTCTTTTAGCCTTTCAAACTATGCCTCAATCCCTGTATCTTGAAGTCTGTTGTTGCAAGATTGTATATACATCTTCATTTACCTCTGTCCCACTTAGCCCATGAGAACCTGCCTAACTGTTCTCCCATCAGCCTTGTTCTTCCATTCCCCTCCCCCTTCTTGTGTATTGCCTGCCACCCTCCCCCCTAGCAGCTAAGCTTTCCTGTGTCTATTCCCTACCCTGTGCTCTATCTTCCCCCACCTCCCCTCCTCTCATTCCATACATCCTGGTGATCAGCAATTTTATACATAGTTTGCTTTTTGTTTGTTTTTTCCCCTTTAGGGTGGATTCTTTTTCTTTGTCTTTTACAATAATGGTCCTATGCAGTATTTATCCTTTTGTGACTAATTTCACTCAGAATAATGTCCTCAAGGTTTATTCATGTTATGCAGTGGCTTGCAGCTTCCTTGTTGCTCTTCAAGGTAGCATAGTATTCCACTGTGTGTATGTACCAAAGTTTGTTTATCCAATCTTAAACTGATAGGCATTTAGGCTGTTTCCATCTTTTTGCTACTGTAAATAATGCTACTATGAACCTTTCTGGGCATATAGCTACTCAGGTTATGGCTCGTATTTCTTGTGGGTAAATACCAAGTAGAGGAATTGCTGGATCATAAGGTATTTCTATTTTCACCCTTCTGAGAATGTGCCATATTGATTTCCAGAGTGGTTGGACCATTTTGCAATCCCACCAACAATGTAGGAGGGTCCCAGTCTCTCCGCATTCTCACCAGCATTTATTGTCCTCTACTATTTTGATCTTTGTTGCTAATGCTGGTGTGAGATGATATCTCATTGTTGTTTTGATTTTGTATCTCTCTGATGGCTAGTATTCGTGAACGTTTCTTCATATGTTTGTTGGCTGCCCGGATCTCTTCCTTGGTGAAGTGTCTGTTCACGTCCTGTGCCAATTTTTTAACTGGGTTATTTGTCTTTTTCTTGTAGAGGTGTTGTAGTTCCCTATATATTTTAGAAATGAGTCCCTTATCTGATGTGTCATTGCAAAAGATTTTTTCCCATTCTGTGGGTTCCCTTTTTACTCTTTTGGTTAAGTCTTTTGATGCACATAAGTTTTTAATTTTTAGTATGCCCAATCATCTATTTTTGTCTACTTTTGTTTATGTAATTTTCAAAATGTTTGGTGGTCTGTGTATTCCCTGAATTAGTGCCCTCTCACATTTGTCCCTAAGTTTTCATTGATGACCTTCATAAATATGGGATTCACATTTAGGTCTTTAATCCATGCTGAGTTTTTTGTTGTTGTTGTTGTTGTTGTTTCATAAAGGGCGTGATGTAAATGTCTTGTTTCAATCTTTTGCATATCGCTTTCCAGTTCTGCCAGCACCATCTGCTTGTGAGATTATCTCCTCCCCATGCAATATACCTAGGCATTTTGTCGAAAATCAGTTGGCTGTATGTAGATGTGTTAATATCTGGATTCTCAATTATGTTCCATTGATCAATGTATCTTTCATTGTACCAGTACCAGGCTGTTTTGACCACTGTAGCTATGTAGTAAATTTTGAAATTGGTGAGTGACAGGCCTCCAATGTTATTCTTCTTCTTAAGCAGTGCTTTACTTATCCTAGATCTTCTTCCTTTCCATATAAAGTTTGTAATTGCTTTTTCAATTTCTTTGAAAAATGTTGTTGGGATCTGGATTGGGATTGCATTATATGTGTAAATTGCTTTGGGCAATATTATTGACATTTTCACAATGTTGAGTCTTACTATCCGGAAACATGGTATAATCTTCCATTTCTGTGAGTCTCTTTTGGTTTCTTGTAGTAGTGTTTTGTAATTTGCTTTTTATAAATCTTTTGTTTTTCTGGATATGTTTATTCCTAAATATCTCCTTCTTTTTTGGACATGTTTTTGGACATGTTTTGATATCTTTTGTTGTTTTTTGTTTGTCATTTTCAGTATTTGTTTTGGGTTTAATTCATAAATGCATGTTTGTTGCTGTTATTAAGCTTACTGGATGTCTCCTACTAGATATGATCAGGAGATAGGCTTTCCTTTTGTATATCATGCTTAGCATCTGTTATTGGCTCTTGTCTCAATGGTGAAATATTATGGTGTATGCTTGTAACTTGGTTATATGGCCATGATTGCTGACTCTTCTTGGGTAATGTACAGAGACAAAGCTCCCACCTCTAAGAAAAATGTGTGATCAAAAGGCCCAAAAGCAGAGAAAAAAACCTACCACTTTGAAACAAAAATTACACCGTGGCCCACTGACCAGTTGTCTGGCTACACAGGCAGTGTGTGTGTACTGTAGAAGCCTCCTGCAGTGGGTGAGGGTGTCCACTCACTCTGGCCCCTCCTCTAGTTACCACCACAGAGGTTCACAGATAGATATTGAGAAGTAAATGTGAGAAAGATTGTTTACTATTTTTTTCTCTGAAGGTCAGTTAGGTATCTGCATGTGCACAGCGTATTTCTTGAAATAGCTGTGTCTTTTTATGTTGGGGTTTTACAGATTATTCATATGGTTTGTCTGTCAGGCCAAACCTGCTTTATTTCTTGCTGGCTAGGCATTAAAGGGTCCCACACAAGTTAACCTAAGGGCTGGGACCCACAGACAGAAGACAAAAGCAGAAGCCAGAGAATTTGCCCTTGGACCAATGGGGCTCTTTCTTTCTGTGCAGTGGGAAAGCTGTGGTCTCAACGTTGGATTTATTTTGTTGGTGTGTATCCACCGGCCTGAAGTTGTCTGGACTGACCAAAGAAGTTGTGACAATGAAGAGGAGGAAAAAAACTGTGTAGAATCGCCCCACACCTCCTTTTGCAAATATCACTGCACTGCTTTTAGCGCTGGTTCCCCTGCGTGTCTCCTGTAGCCCTGCCCTCTGACCTCCACCCCGGCGGGATGGCCGCAGAGGTAATCCCGATTTCTTCATCAATTTCTAAATTGCAATATTTTCCTTTATACCATGATTTTTCCACTAGTGGTTGTAGGAAGCTAACACCCTGACACTTACACTACATCCTGAGCTCTGGTGCAGTTTTGTGAGAGCAGTTTCTCTGGATTTTCAGGCCTTCCCTCACAGAACCTGTCCTACCTGACTCTGCCCTGCCACTACCAAACTAGAAGTTCCTGTTGTTGTTGTTGTTGTTAAGTGCATTCGAGTCGGTTCCGACCCATAGCGACCCTGTACAGGATTTCCAAGGCTGTAAATCTTTACGGGAGCAGAATGCCTCATCTTTCTCGCGCGGAGCGACTGGTAGTTTAGAACTGCGAGTCTTAAGGTTCACAGGCCGATTCGTAACCACTACGCTACCAGAGCTCCTAGCAGGTTAAATTTTAAGTTGATTATTTTGTATGACCTGTGAATAATTTATAAATTTTGACAGAAAAAAGGATAGCCATCTCTGTATATAGGGTTTACAAAAGAGTGGCTGGTATGTTTAAACTACCCACCTTGTGGTTAGCAGTCCAGCACTTATCCTACAGCACCATACCAAGATTCCAGATAGGCCTATAATGTGAACAGTAACACCAGGGAAGTATGCACTCCTTTGAACCATCAATCATTTGAGATCAAAAGGGCAGCTTTTGCTCAAAGACAAAGTTCAGAAGGCAGGAAGGAATATAAAAGAAGGGTGAATGGAAATATAAAACACAACAATGAAGTAGTATGAGTGATGCTATATTGTGAGGATTGCAATCAATGGCATGATAAAGTAAAGAGTAATTTTTTTTAGTGGAAACGTAACTTGTTCTGTAAACCTTCCCACGACCCATTTTAGTTTAAAAAATTATCTTAAAGGAAGAAAAAATGAAGCTCTTGTGTAACTGATAAAAGTAAATTTTAAAATGTAAATGAAAACTAAAAATGCTACTGAGGTAAAAAGGTGCTTAAAATTTATATTTGATATTTTTGGAATTGTAGTTATTGCAAAGCCAGGCCATTGAGCTGAGGCAGATGCTTCTGATTAATTACTGCCAAAGCATCTGCCATTTTCAACTTGATGAAGACAAAGATGAGGAGTTTATTTTCCTTGATTCCTGTTGTCACTTCCACAATATTAATGTTCATGAAATGGCAAAGTTATTGCTATTTTTCTCCTTATTTTTCTGACCATATATTTTACTTTTATCCTTCACAATTCACTCTTTCAAGAAAATGTTATAATAATTATAATAATGAAGCACTTTGATCTTGTGGAACAGAAGCCGTATTCTTTGTAACTATTGGTATTAAAAAAAATTCTTACACATCCTCTTGGGATAGATATTTAAAATAATTGATTTAAAATTAACTTCTTATAAAGATGATCATACAAAATATACGTGTTCTAAATCTCAGTTATTTCAACATTTTTGTTAGCCTAAAGTATGCTTTAGAACACAGATTTTTTTGTTGATGTCAATCAAGTTACTTGTACAGACTCATTGAATATTTATTACTGTTTTTGTCATGTGCCTCATTCTGTTTGTGTTAAATAACCTTTAGTCTCTAGTCTAGAGCAATAAAGTGAATGCTTCCTGTCCTATTGATTATGAAAGGCCTATGTTCATACTAATAAATTGAGAAGTTTTCTTTTATAATTTTTTTATTTTCTAACAGTGGCTGTAGGTGAACTGAGACTTGACAATATTGGCACAGGTCAACTAAGAGGACAGAGGTTAGCTCTGTGGTAAATCAACTTCCAGGAACAAATCATTGGACACTATAAAAATCAAAAGCGGTTCTTTAAGAGACCAGCTTGACCCTCCTTAACCAGAAAATAACATCTGACCTGGCAGTGAGATTTATCACAACATTTTAATTAAAACTTGGCAGGCATACTAGCAACATACTGTTCTTTACAATTGACCTTGTTACTGAAAAACAGAGAAAGGAAGGTATTCTTGCTTCATAGTATATAACAAATAAGAGGGAATTTTTAAAAGTTCATAGAAAAATGGAATTAAAAGAATGAACTTTTCCATGATCTCTTTGAAGCTCCCTTGTATGAGCTATACCAATACATGAAGTTTTCTACCAACAAGATTAACATTTTAAATGTGTATGAAATACAACTTTGCTTCTCTTATTTCTGCACAGTCCTTAAGATATCTATATATTAATAATAATTAAACAGCTTGTCACTGTTATCTATAAAGCAATGACTTGATTGGTGTCTTATTTTACATGATTGTAATTATTTGCAGTTGGTAGTGCACACAAAACATTTTCCATATCTATCTTTTAAACTTATTTTCCAATCAACTGTATATTCAGTCTGCATTTCATGTACCAAAATGTGATCCTATTATTTTTTTCCACAACTACCAAAAAGAATTGCACTAAAAATCAAGAGAAAAAGGATCTTATATGGCAATCCTTTTGGATATAGTAACTATGATGTGATCTTAATATCCAATAAAATATACAATATTTAAATATGAGTTTTTAATCTGTATGACATATATACATTATTGCAGCAGTTCTGAACCACATTGTTAGTTGTTGTTGTTGATGTCAGGTGCATTCGAGTCGGAACCAACTCATAGCGACCCCATGCACAGCAGACTGAAACAATGTCCAATCCTGGGACAACCTCACTACCGCTGCCACACTTGAGTCCATCAATGATGCCACCTGGCCAATCTATCTTGTTAGGGGTCTTCCCCTTTTTCTCTGACACTTCACCTTACCCAGCATGACATCCTTCTCCAGCAACTGTTCCCTCCGGACATTATTAGTAGGATGATGAAACTGTGCACAGTTTAATTCAAATGACATTAGATATTTGACAGCACTTGTAACTATAGACTGTGTTCCAACTAACAGTGATATACAGGAAAAACTACATCTGCCTCATAGTCTCCAAAGCTTTGATCTTTATGGAAGCGGAGTAGACTATCAGTTCCAACCATTGACCTTTCAGTTAGCAGCCAAACCTACAACTGTGTCACAAAGCTCCTTGTTTTGACAGTAAGAGATCTTCATAAAATAGTAATATCTTAGCTACATAAAAGTTTACTTTCCTTGAACTATTTAACTTTATATTGTGCTTCACATATATACAACACACCTAAATTTATAGACTAACTGAAGAACAGATTTATGCATTATGAACTAAAAATCAAAGACCAGAAGAGTTATGGATGACATCAAGAACATCATTTAGGAAGCAATCAAAAGGTGATTAGTAAGACAGGAAAGAAAGAAAAAAACCAAAATGGATATCAGATAAGATTCTGAAATTGTTCTTCAGTGTAGAGAAGCTAAAGCAAATAGAATAAATAAGGAGGTAAAAAAGCTGAACAGAAAATTTCAAAGGACAGTTTGAGATGACAAATTCAAGTATTATTATGAAATATGCAAAGACATAGATTTAGAAAACCAATTGAAAGAATATGCTTAGTATTTCTCAAGCTAAAAGAATGGGAGAAAATTTCAAAACTTGGCTTGAAATATTGAAGGATTCTATGGACAAAATATTGAATGATGCAGAAAGCACCAAAAGAAGATGGAAGGTATACACAGACCTTGAATATATCCCTACTGAGTTTATCCAACTTCAAGAACAGATTTGATACATTGCACACTAATCAACAAAGACCAGAATCATTGAGGGAAGACATCAAAAACCTCATACACAAAGAGAGCAAAACAATTAAAAAGAAAAAAGAGAAAGATGGGAACAAAATGGATGTCAGAAGGTACTCTAAAAGTTGCTCTTGAAAACAGAGGAGCTAAAACAAATGGAAGAAATTGAGGAAGAACTGAATAGAAATTTTCAAAGACTAGCACAAGAAGAAAATGAAAAACATAATGATATGTGAAAATATCTGGATAATAATACAAAAGGGAGAAAATAAATATTATAAATATGGAAAAAAAATTGAAGAAAATATTAAATCCAGGACTTGCAACACTGGATTCTGTATCATCATTTGGTGGTACTGCTGTATAAGCACAGGACTGTTAGCCATAAGGTCAGCAGTTCAAACCCACTAGCCACTCTTCAAAACCCTATAAAGGGTCACTATGTGTTGGAACCAACATTTGATAGAACACAGCAACAACAACAAAAACAATCAAGATGGCAGATTGGGTAGACGTACAGTGAGGAGCTCCATCACAAAAAACACAGAATACCGGGGCAAGCAGGCTCAGGAGATGGTGCTAGAACTCTGGACCACATATAAAGGTATATTTAAAAGGCTGGAAGGCTTACAGCTAGGGGAATTTGTAGCAGAATCAAGAAATCCATTGCTTTCTAATTCAAGACGCTCAACTATTCCCAGAGCCACCATCTTGGGAGAAACCAAGTGGGGAAATTATCAGAACAGCCATGAACGCCTGACAGAACAGTGGACATATAAGTGTGGACATTGATTTTTTTTGGTATCTGTTTATTGGTCTATTGCTGTCTGTGCACCTCCATTCTGGTGACTAGAGAGGATGCATGAGGGAATGGATACCCCAACTCCACTCCTTTAGGGTTCTACTTCCCATGCTCACAGAACTACTCGAAATTTAGGACAATTTCCACTTAAATCCAAATGGCCACCACTTGTCTGTCAGTTTGTTGTACTGAGGTGGCTGGTCAGTTGCTATGATTCTGAAAGCTATGTCACTGGTATTTTTAAAAACCAGCAGGGTCACCCATGGTAGACAGGTTTCAGATGAACTTCCAGACAAAGATAGACTAGGAAGATGGAGTGACGAACTGCTTCTGACACTTTAGTAACTGAAAACCTTATGAATAGCAGAGAAACACTGTCACATATAGTGCAGGAAAATGAGCCCCTCAAGTTGGAAGGCACTAAAATGCAACTGAGGAAGAGCGGCCTCCTCAAAGAGTTGACAGTGATAATGAGAATGGAGTAAAGCTCTTGGGAGAAAAGCCCACAGAACCTTCATTTGCTGATGTGAAGGGGCACAACTCAAAATGGAAAGAAACAGCTGTAAACATCCATTGGAAATCGGAATATGGAATGTACGAAGTATGAATCTGGGAAAGTTGGAAGTTGTCAGAAATGAAATGGAAAACATAAACATCAATATCTTAGGCATTAGTGAACTGAAATGGACTGGTATTGGCCATTTTGAATCTGACAACCACAAGGTTTTCTATGCTGGGAATGACAAACTGAAGAGGAATGGTGTTGCATTCACTGTGAAAAATAACATATCCAGATCAGACATGAGGTTCAATGCTATCTGTGATAGGATAATATCCATGTGCCTCCAGGAAAGCACAGTTAATACCAATATTATTCAAATGTACGCACCAATCACTAAAGCCAGTAAGGATGAAATAGAAGAATTCTACCAACTTTTTCAACCTGAAATTGACAAAACATGTAATCAAAATGTTTTGCTCATTACTGGTGATTGGAATGCAAAGGATGGGAGCAAAGAGGAAGGATCAGTAGTTGGAAAATATGGTCTTGGTGATAGAAATGATGCTGGGAATGCATGATAGAATTCTACAAAACCAATGATTTGTTCATTCCAAATACCTTCTTTAGACAGCGTAACAGATGACAATACACATGGACCTCACCAAATGAAATATATAGAAATCAAATTGACTACATCTGTGGAAAGAGAAGATGGAGAAGCTCCATATCATCAGTGAAAACAAGGCCGGGGTAGACTGAGGACCAGACCATAAATTACTCGTATGCAAATTCAAACTGAAGATGAAGAAAATGAAAACAAGTCCATGAGAGCCAAATATGACCTTGAATATATCCCACCTGAATTTAGAGATCATTTGAAGAAGATATTTGATACATTAAATACTAAAGACCGAAGATGAGAAGAGTTGTGGGATGACATCAAGAACATCATACATGAAGAAAGTAAAAAGTCATTGAGAAGACAAGAAAGAAGGAAAATGTCAAAATGGATGTCAGAAGAGACACTGAAACTTGCTCTC
>NW_006408600.1:5226416-5227999 GCF_000296735.1 Chrysochloris asiatica | reverse complement strand
GATAAGAACCTGGTTCTTCGAAAGAACTAATAAAATTGACAAACCATTGGGAAACCTAACAAAAGAAAAGAGGGAGAAGACACAAATAACATGCATTAGAAACCACATGGGTGGTATCACAATGGAACCAAAAGTAACAAAAAGCATAAAAACAGAATATTATGAAGAGTTGTACACCAATAAATTTGAAAACCTAGAGGAGATGGATACAGTTTTAGAAAAGCAAGACCTACTTAAACTTACACAAAGTGAAGTAGAAAACTTGAACAAACCTATAACAAAAGAAGAAATTAACCAGGTCATCAAAAAACTCCCAACCGAAAACAGTCCAGGTCAAGATGGCTTCACTGGTGAGATTTACCAAACACTCAGGGAAGATCTGTTACCAATTCTACTAAAAAAATTCAAGAATATAGAAGAAGATGGAAAACTCCTTAATACACTCTATTAAGGAAGCATAATACTCATACCAAAACCAGAGAATGTCATCACTAAGAAAGAAAATTATAGCTCAATAACCCTCATGACATAGATGCAAATATTCTCAACAAAATACTAGCAAACAGAATTCAACAACACATCAAAAAATAATAATAATACATCATGGGATTCATACCAGGGATGCAAGGATGGCTCACTATTAGAAAAATAATCAATGTAATTCACCATATAAATAAGAAAAAGGAAAAGATCCAAATGATCATATCGATTGATGCACAAAAGGCATTTGACAAAATCCAACATCCATCCCTGATAAAAAGCCTCAAAAAAGTAAGAAATTGAAGGGAAATCAACATAATTAAGAACCAACAGCTAACATCACTCTCAATGGAGAGAAACTGAAATTCTTCCCCTTGCTAACAGGTACCAGAGAAGGATGTCCTTTATCACCACTCCCATTCAACATTGTTTTGGAAGTCTTAGGCAGAGCTATAAGACAAGATAGGGAAATTAACAGCATCCAAACTGACAAACAGGAGGTAAAATTCTCTCTATTTGCAGATGACATGATCTTATACAGAAAAAAAAACCCAAAGACTCAGAAAAAACAAAAACAAAAACAAACAAACAAACAAACAAAAAAAACTGCTGCAACTCATTGGAAGATTCAGCCAACTGATAGGATACAAGATCAACATACAAAAATCAGTTGGATTCCTCTGCACTAATAATGACAACACTGAAAAGGAAACTAGGAAAGCAATACCATTTACAATAGCCACCCAAAGGATGAAGTATTTAGGAACAAATGTAACCAGAGAAACAAAGGGCCTAAACAAAGAAAACTACAAAACACTACTACAAGAATGTCGGGGTTTTCCCTCGACATAGTTGTCACGAGTGTTTGGTTCATGAGGAGGGGAGGTCCAACGGCGACAGGGATAGCGAAAGAATACACAGACAAACAGAAGAAGGGAGACAATGAGGCACCCAAAAGCCAGGGTGGGTACATCACTGGTGGGCAGGCTCGGGACTACAGGCATCATGGCCTCTGCAGGCAGCAACTCACTGCCCTGCAATCTTTACTGCATGCCTTCCAACCCGTAATGTACTGCAATCGTTACTCCATGCCTTCCAACCAG
>NW_006408600.1:5219011-5225917 GCF_000296735.1 Chrysochloris asiatica | reverse complement strand
ACTATACCATGCTTCTGGATAGGAAGAATTAACATTGTGAAAATGTCAATGCTACCCAAAACAATCTACACATATAATGCAATTCCAATCCAGATTTCAATGACATTCTTTAGAGAAATGGAAAGACAATTGCAAATTTTATATGGAAAGGAAAGAGACCAAGGGTAAGCAAAGCACTGCTTAAGAAGAAAAGCAAAGTTGGAGTCCTAACACTCCCTCATTTCAAAATTGACTACATGGCTGCACTGGTCAAAATAGCCTGGTACTGGTACAATGTAAGATACATACATCAATGGAACAGAATTGAGAATCCAGAAACTAGCCCATCCACATACATCCAACTGATTTTTTACAAAGGGCCAAAGTACATTGAGTGGGGAAGACATGGTCTCTTCAACATACGGTTGTGGTAGAACTGGAAATTGATATGCAAAAGATTGAAACAAGACATTTACCATATGCCATATACAAAAACCAACTCAGCATGGATTAAACACCTAAAAGTGAATCCCAGAATTATAAAGGTCATCAGTGATAAAATAGGGACACATTAAAGGGTTCTTGCAGATAGTGCGCATTTCACATAGCCTCGATGGCTTGATAATCAGAATTCAACTAAAGGAAGATTTTTTTAAAAATGAACAATTTTTGATAACAGAAATGAGTGTCAATTACTACAATTTGATGAACATGACCTATATTTGTGGATGTACTAGCTCAAAATACCAACAGAGATGGAAGGAGTCTTCACATCGAAATCAATGCTAACTCCTCTCTATACACGGTAGATAGGGACAGGATACTTAGACTATGACTACCTAAAATGAGGAGTGATAAAGGCACAAAGAGACTAGACTGGCTTACAAAGTTTCAAGAGGGAGTTTAGTTTAAGAGTTTGCAGGGGAAGATAGAGTTCCCACTGAATAGTTTTCATCTTGTGTAGATGGGTCTGGTAAAAAGAGATAGGGATAAGATCTTATGATTTAATAGTGAGTCAGTGTTATCATGACTAATTGCGACTGTCAAAATTGTAAAGGTAGACATTTTGTAACAAAATTGGGGGAGTAATTAATCTTACAGTCCAGAAACAGAGGACCCTAGGACCATCAAGGAAAAGAGTACAAGCGGAATGTTGGACCTTATCCAGAGAGGCAGCAACACCAGAGATGGAGGCAGAGAGGGGGACATGGAGATAGAAAGCAGGTGAGCACTCTCGATTCAATGAGAGAGAGGGACTGAGATCCAGTGACCAGGATGCTGACTTGCAGAATGTTCCCTTTGATGGTTTCAATTATCTTATATGCCTGAGTATTTAAAAAAAAAAAAAAAAGTGCTAAAATGAATAGATATATGCCTGAGTATTTTTTTTTTTAAAAGTGCTAAAACGAATAGAGAGAAATACTTTTAACTGATGATATATGGAGAGGATTATAATCATTGTAATGAAACAAAGTATATGATTTATTGAATGTAAAACTAATGATCTGCCCTGTAAACTTTCACTCAATTCACAATAAAAACTTGAAAGAAAGAAAAAAAGCAAGTATAGCAGAATAGTTTGGGAAATACTGTGTAAGAGTGAAATGTGGGACCATAAGTAGATGAAAGTTCTTTCTGGAAAGACACTTGGAATGGACGCTTAAATGCCTATTTTGGAGTGCTAAAAAAAAAAAAAAAGGTACCATGATGTCCAGAATAAACAAATCTGTCTTAGAAGAAATATAGACAGATTGATCCTTAGAAGGAAGGATGGTGACACTTAATCTCTTTCCCTTTAGGCATGTTACCAGGATGGACCAGTTCCTACAGAAGGATGCCATGTATGGTAAAGTGGATGGTCAGTGAAAAAAGAGAAAGCCCCTCAATGATATAGATTGACACAGTAGCAGTAACAATGGGCTCAAACTTAAAACAATTTTGAGGATGGTGCAGGGTCAGACAGTGTTTTGTTCTGTTGTGATTATGGTTGCTATTAGTTAAAACGGATTCCACCACACCTAGTAACAACATGGTTCTATCTCTTGTTTGACAGAAAATGGAGCCATGGAAGTTAAATTCCAGACCTGAAGAGTGATGATGAAGGGCTATAGTTTTGTGGTTACACCAGTGCCTATCAAACTAGTAAGCCTGGTTGTGATTTTGAGTTTTCTACTTTATCCAGGTTTATCCATTCTATCCAGTGTTCCACTTTACCCATTTTTCTCAAACTTTATCCAGGACATTCTAGTTACCTGTCACTATCTAGTTCTTCTGGCCTCGGGGTCATTGAACCTGGTGTCAGGCAGTCCATTATTTTATCAGATTGATTATTTCCATATATGTTTAATCTTCATCATTCCTTGGTATGAATTCTTAAATGAAAATCTGATCAGCTTTGTAAACCTTCAGGAAACTCACAACAAAAAGTTAAAAAAGAAAAAGAAAAAAAAAAGCACAATCACTCTTCAGGTCTGGAAAGGAACTTATACCTCATGGTCCAATTTTCAGCCATGATAGGTATATAAAGGGGACAAGGGGACAACAAGAAACAATAATCCAAAATCAAAAGGGCAACATTTACCTAAGGAAAAAGTTGAAAAAGGATGGGAAGGTGGGTTGAATGGATATAGGAGCCACAGGGAGGAAGCGGGATAACTGTTGTTGCATGGAGGCAATTACAATCATTGCAATGAAACAAAATGTATGATTTGTTGAATGTAAAATTTATAATCTTGTCTGAAAACTTTCACTTAATTCACAATTTTTTTTTTAAACTTAAAAAAAAATGTTCTTGTAACATTCATGTTTTTATTGTGGTTTCAAATTACTCCCATAGTTAAAGTATTACTTAAATTTTATAAATGAACAATAAATGTTTGCATGCTCAGTATAGATGATGGTTTACATATTTCTGAAAATATTATCATGGCATGGATGAGGAGACAATAAAAAGGCATAATCTAGAACTCATCTGAAATTAACCTGTGAAAGTATAGTTAATCTAGAGCCTTCAACTGCTTCCCATCTTCATGTACTGAGCAGCTCACACTGAGGGACACATATCATTGCTGCATTTACCCAATGACTGAGAACAGAAATTAGGGATTAGAGCTGGATCATCCCTACCTTACCCGGGACTTTTTCTTTTGACAAGCTTAGCATGGTGACTCCTCAAATAACTTTATTGTTGTTAGGTGCCACTGAGTCAGTTCTGACTTGTAGTAACCCTTTGCATAACAGAAGGAAACACTTCCAGGTCCTGTGCCATTCTCACAAATGTTCACTTGAGCTCATTATCGCTGCCATGGTGTTAATCTATCTCATTGACGGTTTTCCTTTGCTTTGCTGACCCTTCACTTTACCTGGGACTGATTCCTCCTGATAATACGTCTGAAGTATGAGAGATGAAGTCTCCTCACCGTGACTTCTATTTACAACTTTGTAGTTGTTGCTGTTGTTAAGTGCTTTTGAGTTGATTCCTACTCATAGTTACTCTGTATAGGGTTTCCAAGAAGCGGCTCGTGAGCTTGAACTGCCAAATTTGAAGATCAAATTGACATTACAATCCAGTGCATTAACCAGTAGTGCCATACCTAGTGGCTTTATCAGAACAGTGTTGTGGCCTAGGGTTCTTCCTATTCATTCTCTTCACAATAATTGCTTTCCTCCCTCCTTTCAGAGGCTCCAATTGTCAATGTAGTCTGAGAGCTCCTTCTCTTCCCTTTCCCCGTCAATCTTCCAATATATTACCAGCATGTATAATTCACTCTTGGTTTTTGCTTCTCAGAAGACATAAACTGATGTAGTGGAACAGCTACAATAGTGAAGTTCTTGAATCTTTATTATTTCTTGTAAGTAATTATTGAAAACAAATATTCATTTGTTATTGGAAGGAAGTATAAACATCTGATTTTGCAATATGGTTGTTTTATCCCATTGATTGATTTTCTACACATTCTTCCCTTTACCAAAAAACTTCATTGGACTAATCTTTCAAAATTAAACATAAACTGTGGCACATATGTAAAATGTAAAATATATATATATATCTTTCATGTAATATAAAATATAGAAATGAAATAAAATCAATTCATATACTTTAATATTTCTTATTTTACAGATGAGGAAATTGATTCAGAAAAATAAGTTTGCATCCCCAAGTTCACATATATACTTTGTGACATAGCCAAGACAAGATGTAATGACTTCTGACTCAGTCCATTGTTCACATGAAAATGTTCTATAGATCAGATCCTATCTTTTTGTTAAGTGTCATCAAGTCTGTTCCAACTCAGAGATACTCTGTATAGTGTTTCTGAGGAGCACCTAGTGGGTTTGAGCTACTATCGTTGTTGTTCACACCACCCTTTCTGTCCAGTGCTTTATCCTACAGTGCCACACCAAGACTCCAGTTCCTGTCTTATATACTAGGAATGCAACAGTAAACAAAACAGATATTTTTGGCCATCCCACCATTTAAAGTCTATCAAGGAGGATAAATTAGTGTTGTTGTTAGCTGCCCTAGAGTTGATTTCAACTTACAATGACCCTATGCACAACAGTACAAACCTATGCCAGGTCGTGTGTCATCTTCATGAATGTTATGGTTGAACCCATTGTTGCTGCCACTGTGTCAAGCCATCTTATTGGTAGTCTCCCTACACTTTACTAAACAGGATGTCCTTCACAGAGACTGATTCCTCCTAACAACATGTCCAAATTACAAAACACAATTTTTTTTTGATATTTCATTCTAAGGAGCATTCTGCCTGTACTTCCTTCAAGACAGACATATTTGCTTTTCTGGAAGTCCATGATACTTTTAGTATTCTTCGCCAACATCATAATTCAAATACATCAATTCTTCTCCAGTTTCTCTTGTTCATTGTTCAACTATCACATGCATTTGTTGTTGTTAATGAAGCGATTGAAAATACCATGGTTTGGATCAGGCACACCTTAATCATAAAACTGACTCCCTTTCTCATTAACACTTTAAAGAGGTCATTTACAGAATATTACCTAATACAATATATCCCTTGATTCCATGGCAACTAACAATAACCACTTTACAGAGTATAAACTTTTCTAGGTGATAAAGGTAAAAAAAAATCAAAGGGACCTTTATCCTTAGTACTATTAGATTGGGAGAGGAACATATCAGCACTTATATGTTTCCTACCATTATATAAGGTCACTTCTTCCTATGTTGTTAGGTGTTGTCTAGTAAGTTCTCACTCATTGTGACCTTGTACAGGTTTTCCAAGGAGTGGCTAGTGGATTTGAACTGCTGACCTTGTTATTTATGTCCAGTGCTTATCCTATTGCACTGTACAAGGTCTTCCTATCTCATTGCTATAATCATTTATGTTTGGTTTCTTACTGGACTATTGACCCTGCAATTGTTGTTTGGCAATTCCATTTAGTTGGTTTTGATCCATAGCCACTCTATATAGGGTTTCTGAGGAGCATCTTGTGACCTTGAGGACTTGATAAAAATGTTGATACTTATGATAGCATTTGCAGGCCACAACTTATTTTTTAGAGTGTGGCAAAATATTCTGGCAAAACCTTTCTTATAGTATATATTAACTCTGACTTTGAAAGAGACATTCTTTTATCCCCCAAAAGGAAGAATACCCCTCCTGGTGATGATTCAATAAAATGAATTCTTTAGAATATATCCATCCAAGGTGGTAAACTGTTCTATAGAAAATGAAGAAAGTTAGAATGCCTCCTATTGAGTATTTACCAAATGTTGCTTTGATGAAAATGATACATATTGTGATTTACATAGATGTATCACACTGGGTGAAGGAGCTTTGATATCTTAGTGAAGGTCAGCAGTTGGAAACTATGAGCCGCTCCACGGGAGAAAGATTTGTAGCCTCAGAAACCCTGTACAGGGTCGTTATGGGTCAAAACTGACTCGACAGCACATAACAACCACAACAACATTACACTGGGTGACTACTGACATTGTGATAATCCCTGAGCTGAACCAAGGGTATGTGGCTTTACTGGAGTTATAAGTTGTTTGAGCCCTAGAGTGTTTTGGAGAGAAATTAATTGGAATCGGAGTTGAAATATTTGAAGAAATATTGAAATGTCTGCTAGTTTGAAAAATAAATGAAAGAGTAAGAATAATCAATCATCCTAATGTAGAACTCAGTTACAAATGTTAGAACTAAACATCAAAAGATCCAGTAGTCTTGGGTTGTTGTTTTGTTTGTTTGTTTGTTTTTGCTGGCTACTGGGATGTGGAAAGTAGGGTGAAGGGAAGGAAGGGAAGTGGAGCACAGGGTAGGGAATAGGCACAGGATAGTTTGGATGCCAGGGAGGGGACAATATACAAGAAAGGGGAGGGGAATGGAAGAACAAAGTGGATGGGAGAACAATTAGGCAGTTTTGCATGGACTAAGTGTGACAGAGGAAAATAATAATGTATGCACAACCTTGGAACAACAGGGATCTGGGATACCGGGATTGAGACATGGTTGGAAAGGACAAAAGATGCTTGGCTGTCTTTTAAATCTTGGTTCCCCTGGTATACCATTATAAAATAGACATTGGAGGGGGAGAGAAAGGAATAGCCAGAACTATCACCATAGAAAGCTTGTAAATCCATTTTCTGCCCATAACTGATTGGAATATCTAAAATGAGGCTACAACATGCCCAATGAAGGAGGCTCCCTGTGTAGCCTCTGCATTACATAAGACCATAGGTGGAATCCTGAACAGCATCCAGAATTTTCAGAGGTGGGAAATTTCCACTT
Organism: Chrysochloris asiatica; assembly: GCF_000296735.1. NCBI lineage: Eukaryota > Metazoa > Chordata > Mammalia > Afrosoricida > Chrysochloridae > Chrysochloris > Chrysochloris asiatica. The sequence goes on along the minus strand of NW_006408600.1, from coordinate 5,219,162 downwards.
GAAAGGACAAGCAGACCAGCCTGGAGCCCCTAGAAGAACAAAAGATACTTCTTGAAAGAAAGACCTACAGGAAAAATACAAAACAATATAGACAGACTGAATTATTACTATAAGAACAAGCAAGTTGCTCACCCAGGAGACATCAAGGCAA
>NW_006408600.1:5211125-5217046 GCF_000296735.1 Chrysochloris asiatica | reverse complement strand
GCTTTGTTCTGCTGTGCATGGGGTCGCTATGAGTCGGTTCCAACTCGATGGCACCTGACAACAACAACAACAACAACAGTCAAGATCCAGTTGATGTCGGCAATGATATCCCTTGTTCTACGTTCTTTTCTGTGTCTCTTTTAGATTTCTAGGAGGTTCCTGTCAATGTACTGTTGCTGCCAGTTTTTAATTATATTCAGAAAAATTTTACTTGCATATGATAATAAGGATAATGTCAGATCATTTCCACATTCAGCTGGGTCACCTCTCTTAATGGGCACAAATATAGGTCTCTTCCAATAGGTTGACCAGGTAGATGTCTGCCAAATTTCTTGGCATACAACACAAAGGTATTATTAGAAAGAAATAGGGTTTGTTACCAAGTAATTATAAATGGAAATAAAGAAGTACACATCCATCTAAGAATTAATAAAGAACATATTAAATTTTTCTAAAGAAAATAGGATGAAGAAATTTATAGTTAGAAAAATTTAAGGATAATGTTATAGAATTAAAAAAATATGCCATTATGAATGATAAAGACAACAAAACACATTGTGAAATATATAAAAATTAACGTTATCAGGAAAATATATAAAACATATATCATAATGAGAGAACACAATTTTACTTGAAAATTATAATTTTTATTTCAACAGATGAACATAATTTATGGTATTTCTATATATTGTACTTATTGATTTAATTCAAAACCAAACACACTTCCATTGAGTCAATTCCAACTCAGAAATCCTATGCAGAGTTTCAGAGGCTGCAAATCTTTACAGGAGCAGAAAGCTTCATCTTTCTCCCACAGAGCTACTGTTGGAATTGAACTGCTGACCTTGCAATTAACTCCGACATAAAACCTACTACACCACTAGGGCTGCTTCTGTTGATGTAATAAAAGTAAAATTATTTTAATCCTGTTTCAAATATTTTGATTTTCTTTAAACATTAAAGCTTATGTTAGAATTTCAAGATGATATTATTAAGAATGTTTTAATAAATGCTTTAATAAATTTTACCACACCACAAAATAGGAGAAAACATCTAATGTCATAAGTAGAAATACAAATTACAGTTGATTAAACTTTATTTATTTTCATGATAAAAATTCATAAGTGGACACACTGTTGTTAGGTGCTGTTGAGTCAGTTCTTACTCATAGCAATTCTAAGTACAAGAATACTGTAAAATACTGCAACATCCTCACAATTTTTATGTCTTGAGCACATTGTGGCAGTTAATATTATCCTTTTTCATTGGGCAGTCTTCCTTTTTCCCTCACCGTCTCCTTTAGCAAGCATGATGTTCCTTTTCCAGGAATTGGTCCCTCCTGATAAAATGTCCGAAGCATTTGAGAAGAAGTTTGTCCATCCTGGTTTCTGAGGCTCATTCTACCTATGCTTTCTCTAACACAGATTTATTGATTATTCTGGCAGACCATGGTATACTCAATATTCTTTGCCAACACCATAATTGATATGTATCAATTCTTCTCCATGCTTTCTTATTCTTTTTCTAGGTTTTACATGCATATGAGACACTTGAAAATATCATGGTTTGTTCAGGTACAGCGTTTTCCTCAATATGACATCTTTGCTTTTTTAAAGAGATCTTTGGCAGCAGATTTGCCCAATGCAACATGTCCTTTGATTTCTTGACTGCTGCCTTTCATGAGTGTTGACTATGAATTCCAGTAAAATGAAATCTGAAATCCTCAATAACAATCTTTTTCAATTTATCATGATGTTGTCTATTGCTCCAGTTATCAGGATTCTTGTTTCCTTTACATTGAGTTGTAATCCATACTGACAGTTTTAGACATTGCGCTTCACCAGTGTTTCAAGTCTAGTTCACGTTCAGCAAGTAAGGTGTCCTCTGTGTATCACAGGTTGTTAAAAATACATTATAACACATTAGATGCTATATTTTAAACTAAGAGTCAATAATGTATCTTTAAATATTAGAAATATTTTATTATAATAATTACTAAACAAAAATACCTTTTACCTCTATGCTAAAGAAACATTTTCTACAACAGTTGGAATTTGCATGTAAACCCATTGCAATCAAGTTTATTATGACTCACTGTTGTTGTTAGGTGCCATCAAGTCGATTCCAACACATAGAGAACTTATGCACAACACAAGGAAAACTGCTCTATTCTGCACTATCCTCACAGTCTTTGTTAAGCGTGAGCCCATTGCAATGCTATTGTGCCAATTCAAGTCATTGGAGGTCTTCTTTTTATTTTATTTTTCGCTGACCTTCCACTTTACCCAGCATAATGCATAATATCTTTCTGTAGGGGCTGGTCTCTCCTGATAATATATCTGAAGTATGTGAGATATGTGAGATGAGGCCAAGCCTTCTGGACTTCCTAGAAGCATTCTGGTTGTACTTCATACAACACATGTTTGTGCTACTATCAGTCTATGGTACTTCAAATATTCTTCTGAATGCCATAACTAATATGCATCATTTCTTCTATGATCTTCCGTATTCACTGTCTAACTTTCACCTGCATACGAGGCTATTGAAAATACCAGAGTTTGGGTCTAGGCCAACTTGGTCCTCAAACTGACGTATTTGCTCTTGAACACTTTCAAGAGGTCCTGTGCAGCAGATTTGCCTAATGCAGTACATCACTTGATTTCTTAACTGCTGCTTCCATGAATGCTGATGGTTGATCTAAGAAAAATGAAGTCTATGATAATTTCAAATATTTATCTTAATGTTATTTATTGGTCCAGTGCTGAGGACTTCTGTTTTCTTTACAGTGAAGTACAACCCATAGTGAAGACTGTACTCTTTGATCTTCATCAGCAAGTATTTTAAGTTGACTTTGCTTTCAGCAAGCAAGTTTATATTATCTGCATAAAACAGATTGTTAATGAATCTACATTTGATTCTGATCCCATGTTCATCTTCATATAATTCAACTTCTGGATTTATATGCTCAGCAAACTCTGGTAGCATAGTGGTTACAAATCAGGCTGCAAACCTTAAAGTCAGCAGTTCGAAACTACCAGCTGTTCTGTGGGAGAAAGATGAGGCTTTCTGCTCCTATAAAGATGTACAGCCTTGGAAACCCTGTACAGGGTCGTTATGAGACAGAAGTGACTCCACGGCACATAACAAACACCATACAGGTTGAATGAGTATGGTGAAAGAATACAATCCTGTCGCACACCTTTCTTAGTTTTAAAACATTCAGTGTTACCATGTTCTGTTCAAACAACTGTCTCTTGGTCCATGTATAGATTCCTCATGAGCACAATTAAGTGTTCCAGAATACTATTAATTCACAAGGTTGTCAATAGCTTGTAATGATCTACACAATCAAAAGCACAGGCAAACATCTTTCTGATAGTCTCTGCTTTCAGACAAGATCCATCAGACGTCAACAATGATATCCCTTGTTCTATATAGTCTTATAAATCTGGCTTGAACCACTCAAATGCCTCTGTCAATGTATTCTTGCAGAAGTTTCTGTATTATCTTTAGTAAAACTTTACTCGCAGGGGAAATCAAAGATATTGTCCAATGATTTCTGCATTTCGTTAAGTCACCTCTCTTTGGAATGGACACAAATACAGATCTCTTCCAATCAGTCAGCCAGATAGTTGTCTTCCAAATTTCTTGGCAGAGATGAGTGAGTGATTCTTGTGCTGCCACACCTTCTTGAAATCCTGGTATCTTGTTTTTTGCCAATTACTTCAATGCACTTTGGACTTCCTCCTTCTGTATCATTGGCTCTTGATCATATGCTACCTCTTGAAACGATTGTACATCAACCATTTCCTTTTGGTGCAGTGATTCTGTATTCCTTCCATATTCTTTTGATGCTTTCTGTGTCATTCAATAACTTGCCCAAAGAAGTCTTCATTAATGAAAGTCAAGGCTTGCATTTTTCCTTCAGTCCCCCCAGCTTGAGAAATGTTGAGTGTGTTCGTCCCTTTTGGTTTTCTGACTCCAGATCTTTGTGTTGTAGTATTTGGCTTTATCTTCTCGAGCTGACAAGTGAAATATTCTGTTCAGCTCTTGGACCTCGTCATTGCTTCCATTTGTTTTAGCATCTCTACCCTGGAGAGCAAGTTTCAATGTCTCTTCTGACATCCATTTTGACCTTTTCCTTCTTTCTTGTCTTCTTACTGACTTTGCTTTCTTCATGTATGATGTTCTTAATGTCATCCCACAACTCTTCTGGTCTTCGGTCTTTAGTGTTTAATGTATCAAATCTATCCTTCAGATGATATCTAAATTGAGGTAGGATATATTCAGGGTCATATTTTGGCTCTCATGGACTTGTTTTCATTTTCTTCAGCTTCAGTTTGAATTTGCATATGAGTAATTGATGATCTGTTCCACAATCTCCCCTGGCCTTGTTTTCACTGATGATATGGAGCTTTTCCATCGTCTCTTTCCACAGATGTAGTCAATTTGATTTCTATGTATTCCATCTGGTAAGGTCCGTGTGTATAGTCATCTCTTATGCTGTCTAAAGAAGGTATTTGAAATGAACAAATCATTAATTTTGCAGGATTCTATCATGAGTTTTCCAGCATCATTTCTATCACCAAGGCCATATTTTCTAACTACTGTTCGTTCGTCTTTGCTCCCAACATTTTGCATTCCAATCACCAGTAATGATCAATACATCTTGATTGCATGTTTGATCAAATTCAGATTGTAGAATTTGGTAGTATTCTGTTTCATCCTCACTGGCTTTCATGGTTGGTGTGTAAATTTGAATAATATTGATATTAACTTATCTTCCCTGTAGGCACATGGCTATTATCCTTTCACAGACAGCATTGTGCCTCATGACTAATCTGGATATGTTGTTTTTGACAATGAATGCATTACCATTCCTCTTTAATTTGTCATTCCTGGCATAGTAAACCATTGGTTGTCATATTCAAAGTGGCCAGTACCACTCCATTTCAGCTCACTAATGCCTAGGATATTGATGTTTATGCGTTCCATTTCATTTTTGATAAATTTCTAATTTTCCTAGATTCATACTTCATACAGTCCATGTTTACCTGTGCTTTATTGACTATGCAAAGACTTCCAATCGTGTGGATCATGACAAGCTATGGACAACATTGCAAAATTTGAGTTTTCCTAAAAACGTAATGGTGCTCATGAGGAATCTGTACGTGGACCAAGAATCCGTTTTTGGAACAGACCATGGGAACACTGAATTGTTTAATATAATAAAGGTATGCAACAGGGTTGTATTCTTTCACCATACTTATCCAACCTGTATGCTTAGCAAGTAATCCAAGAACTTGGGAAGTATGAAGAAAAACGTGGCATCAGGATTGGAGGAAGACTCATTAACAACCTGCGATATGCCGATGATACAACCTTGCTTGCTGAAAGTGAAAAGGACCTGAAACATTTACTGATGAAGATCAAAGAGCACAGCCTTCAGTATGGATTACATCTCAATGTTAAGAAAACAAAAATGCAAATATGAACAATGTTGTTGTTGTTGTTGTTGTCAGGTGCCATCAAGTCAGAACTGACTCAAAATGACCCATGCACAGCAGAATGAAACAATGTCCAATCTTGGGCCAACCTCACTACCACCGCCACACTTGAGTCCATCAATGATGCTACCTGGCAGATCCATCACATTGGGGTTCTTCCTCTTTTTCTCTGACCCTCCACCTTACCCAGCATGACATCCTTCTCTATCGACTGTTCCCTCCTGACAATATGTCCAATGTATGAGAGACAAAGTTTAGCTATCCTGGCTTCCAAGCAGCACTCTGGCTGCACTTTTTCCAAAACAGATCTATTGGTTCTTTTGGCAGTCCATGGCACCTTCAGGATTCTCCTCCAACACCACACCTCAAAGGCATTAATTCTTCTACAATCTTCCTTATTCACTGTCCAGCTTT